>NC_054472.1:3282071-3582071 GCF_017639515.1 Carcharodon carcharias | reverse complement strand
ACTTGTGTCTTTGGGGAGTCAGGAAGCAAGTTACAGGATCCCTAGCCTCTGAACTGCTCTTGTGGCCACAGTATTTATATTGCTAGTCCAATTCAGCTTCCTAAACTGCCTTTGAACCGACTGGCTTGCTAGGCCATTTCAGAGGGCAATTAAGAGTCAACAACATTGCTGTGGGTCTGGAGTCACATGTGGCCCAGATCAGGTAAGAATGGCAATTTTCTTCATTACAGAGCACTAGTCAACTAGATGGGCTTTTACAACAATCGACAGCTTTATAGTCACGAGCTTTCAATTCCAGGTTTTTTTTTATTGAATTCAAATTCCAATGTGGGACTCGAACCCGCAACTCAGGACATTTGCCTGGGCCTCAGGATTAGTAGTCCAGTGACATTACCACTATGCCACCATCTTCCCCATAATCCAGGTTTCTGATGACTCAGCCACTTAGTAACACTGTTCGTGACTTCTTCCATGATTTTTGGGGGTCAATTCACTCAGTTGGCTTGAAGGCTAGAGTGTGATGCAGGATAACTCCAATGGGTGGGTTCAATCCCCATACCACTGTGGTATTTCATAAAGGCCTATCTCCTTAACTTGTCCCACACGTTCAGGCTGGTGCCCCTCAAGCTACATATAACCAATTGGCTCTCTCTAATGGAGATGCCGCCTCTGGTCCTTCGTGGACTATGGTAATTACCTCACCTTTATTATACCACAGATTGTAGCAGGCTTATTGGGCTATAATTGTCAGATTGGATTTATCCTGCCTTTTGTGGACAGGATATGCTCAGGCAATTTTCTGTTCTTTTGGGCAGATCCCACTGTTGGAACGATACTGGAACAGATAGCTCTGGAGCACAGGCCTTCAGCATTACAGCCAAGATATTGTCAAGGCCCCACAGCTTTTGCTGTTGAGTGTACAAGCCACATAGGTGAATGGAATTGATTGAAGACTGACATCTGTAATACTGAAGACTTAGGGGATGGCAGAAAAGAATCATCTACTCAGCACTTCTGGCTGAAGATAGTTGCAAACATTTCTTGTTGCAGGGAAACTGATGACCAGGCTGTAGTTTTCCAATTTACACAAACAATAAAGAAAGCAGCGGTGTACTTTGTTTTTGTGGCCATCAAGCTTGACCACTGTTTGAGGAGAGTACAAATTGGGCTCTGGAAATGAAGATCATGAAATTGGCATTGAGACAACAAATTTTCACTTGAGCTCTTGGTAAGTCAGGATAAACAGCATCTGTACAGTCTTCAATAAATGAGTGGACAATTGCAGGTCACAGTGGTAAACAGAAGCAGCATAAGGTAAGACAGAACATTATGGCAATGCTGTCACTCCAATTTGTCCCACCTGGCAATTTTCCATTCAACTCTGTAGCTTACACACAACTGGACACTGGGTGACTTTAAATATTATTCCCATGAGCACAAGTTACCTGTATATAACTAGGCTGAGTTCAGACACAAATACAATATATGCCGTGGTTTCTGTGATTCAGGCAATGTCAGTGATCTGCTGCAAGTCTTACTGCAAGCAGTTATTTCATTTGTAAACTGGAATAGTTTTTGTAGTTACTTTCATTTTAGTCAATTGCCCGTGTGATCCTGATCCAAATTGCTTAAGTAAAATCTGATTCATTTCAGTAAAATTTTTACGTTACTCACTGAAGTGCCACTCGCCCTGCTCTGGTTTTTGCTGACTAACTACAAAGACAAATGTGTCCCTGGCTACATTAATATTTACAGGAATTCCTCGGTAGCAATCACACCCTGCGCTACTTATACACACACCCACACAGTTCACATTGGATTTATACTGCCCAATACAGTCTAACTTCACAAGTTAAATTATCTAAATTAAATAGTTTCTCTGAAATACATCATGCCACGTGTTTTACCTACATTGCTCAATTTAAAATATGGCTGATTCAAATCATGTGCCAAGCAAAAACAACTTGAAATCAAACAGAAGTAAGCTATCAGATGCTTTACTATTATTCTTGCCTTATATATCACCACCATATCTCACAAGTCAGTCAGCATATTGTTCCCAGTGCAATCATTAACATCACATTGGGCCCCATGGCTACACAAACGCCCTTCTGCCTCTCCTCAACGGATTATAAGGTCCGCATTGTTGAAGTCAAACTATCATATGGAACTGGTGAACAAAGTTTTAAAGAGAAAGCATTCTTCTAAAAATTTCCGGTCTAAGGCCATGATTGCGAATAGTTTGCAGTACAATGGTATGTTGCATTCCTGCGCTACAGCTGGGATGACTGCCAGGATGCAAATCCACGGTACTTTTCTATCCGTATGGGGAGGAAGGGGGCCTGCTCAACTCCGCTAAAACCTTTCCCTTGCGGTTAAAATGGGTGTTATGATAACAAAACTGTTCTCTTCTCCCTCTGCAGCCCACCACAAATTATGTTCAATATATGCAGCAACTTATTAAGGTTACTTTGACAGTACTTCCCTTAAGATTTCTCCCACCAAGATGCTGTCAGTGGGAATACAATGATCTTCAAGTCACACATCATGCATGCAGACGTGAACATACATTGTTATTCTGGGATCCCCAACACAATGCCATTATGGGAGAACCATCAGCACAAGTAACTCAGTAAATAGGCCTTGCAGAATTTGTCATGGCTCAAGAAAAGGGTTGGCTACAAATTTAGAAGCCCAATGTTTTTCATAGGACAAAGATTTTTTTTTCCCCAAAAAAGGGTCAAAAGATGTGAATTTCAGAGCCACTGGAAAGATTCAAAAAGCGGTTATTAATATAGCATATAATGAAATATATTGCTGGTAACTGTATGGCCTCTTTGAAATTTAAAGAGACCAGCTACAATTTGTAGACAGTCTGAAGCAAATGCTGTCATAAATTAACAAAATGTTAAGAAAAATTCCCTTTTTTGCCAAATATTGTGATACAGAACATATCATTCCCAGATAACCAGATCCATTCCTATGAAATGAAACATCTGATATGGTTTGGCTGCAGTTTAAACCTATTCAATGCAGGCCAACAAAATAGTGAAATGTGCAATTCGCTTCATCTGATTCGCATCCTGCAAGTCAAATTGTGCTTCTGTCCTTTCCTTTCAACACCATCAACCTTTCGCATTAGCTCAGCCATCAATAAATCAGAACTGATGCATGTTAGCTCACACACAGACATGCGCATGCCTTTAGATTTTGATTATGTTGAGGATGAAGTTTATAATCAGCATGATGGAATTCCAAAGTGCTCGTTGTATTTGTCTATCACAAAAATTGCAATGTCTCATCAATGGCAATGGACCATGGAGATCCACAATCACAACATAAATGTGCAATTCAAGGGGAATTTAATTGAAGACAATACAAGGCTAATAAAATTAACTTACAGAAGAATGCAAATCCAGGACAAAAATAACCTTCAAGTTCCCATTTTATGCTAAGTAGAAGCCCCTTCTAAAGAGAAAAAAAGGTGCAGTGGAGAAGCAGAGCTCAGAGCTATGAGCTCTGCTTCAGAGGTCAGATAATCAGAGGCTGTGGGCCACTTAATGGATCACAGGCCACAATTTGAACAGTCTTCTGAAACACACATAAACCAAGTTATTTCAAATCGCTTTCTTTCCAGAGGCATTACTGCAGCTAATGCATCTGATCAGCCACACTAGGGAGGTAAACACCACCTACTTGGCAAAGATTAGCCGAGGCTGAATGTCTACATTTTTTTTTATTATTGTAATTAAACTGCGAGTAGCAAGTATCAGCCTGCACATGATGGATGATGTAGGACCTTCTAAGCCCTGATTTTGATAAAATCAAATTGTTGGGATTAAACAGCGAATCAAATCCCCCACCCACTCCATGTGGTTTGAAATTCTTCCAGCTTCCTTCCCAAGAGCAGCTGAAGATGCAGCATCGAGGCAGGAACCCATGAACCAATATTTCACAATTAATTTCACTTTGACAGAATTATACTGTCCAGCAACAAATATCTAAGTTTGGTGGCTGATTGAAATATTAATCTGTTTCACCAAACGAGCTGTACTTTGACTTAATGTTTGATGTATATGGTAAAATGAAAAGGTGGGCTGCACGGCATACCAGTTTGTGTAATCTAGACAAATCTATGATATGCTGATCTATGCCTGTGCTTAGCTGCACACAAGGCAGTCTTTGAATGACATGTGCAAATCAAGTTGTGCACCACACAAGACAATCCACAAAGTGCCTTTTGTGATTTTAAACATTGGCTTCTACTACACAACCAATCATGTCACACCACCTCATGCCACGATAAACTGTTAATTATCCAACTCGACAAGTTACACAGAATGCACCATCTGACCAAAGATGTTTAGCTCCTAGTTCATGTTTCACCCTCACCATCCTCCCCCCCACCCCAAAGTATCTTGCTGGCCACCCACCTACCCCAGAAAAGTGACAGCAAATTTTAAGTTATAAGCATTTCCCTCATGACTCACTGCCAATAAATCAAAATGACAGATTGTCCTATCAAGGTTGCAATTTGTCTAAGTCAGGAACACTCAGCATTAAGGACTTCTGCAGAGTTTCCTAGTTTTATCAACCTTTATCCAATAAAACGTCAGCCATTAAATGCACATTTTGAATGCTGCTTATTTTTGGTTGAAAATAAGTCTTGAAATCTCCCCATAAGCATGGAATAAAATATTCCCGATTTTATTAAAGCTTTCTAATATTCTATATGCGACAGGGTGGCCATACATGGGAAAATACAAAAAGCAGAAACTGGAAACATTCCAGGGAATGTTCCTATAAACAACTGACATTCACATAACAATCCCTGACCATATCCCATCATCTGGTTTTCACATCATTCCCTTGAGAATCCTCAAAACCAGAGTCCAATTCTTGACATTCCAAGCTTACATTGTTCCGATCACACCATTCTCTATCACTGTTCAGTTACTGGCATCAGCATCTTCTCAAGCCATCAGAACACATGCATTGCAAAAAGTAATGAAATAGCATTAAGATATTTTTGGGTTGTCAATATTAACTGAAGAAAATAGCCCAGTCCAGGTCAGAGATGTTAATGGGACAGACTGTGGGAAATAAATTCAACAGCCGCTTCTTACATGGAAAAATAGTTAGCATTTATGTCACTGAACCAGCAGGACCAGAAAAGTGCAAACAAAGTACTATCTTAGTATATGCTTAGTGTTTCCAGATGTGATTGTGTGCAACTGTGCGTTTGCTAGAAGTTTGCACCATGCTCAATAGTTATTCAAGCACTACATATACATATTCTTTACAAGAAGTCACAACATGGTTAGAGTGCCCAATTTGCCTAATAATGAAAGTAATTAGAAGTTTGATGAGAAACAGTCCTCCATGAATTTGAGTGAAAAGCCAAATAATAAACTGAAGTACTGATATTTACACAAGAATAAATCTTGTGTGATTATCAGCCATTTTATGCAGTAAACCCACAGATCAGGAAATGGCTCATCAAAATTTTGGCAAATTCATCCAAGAGAGTTGAGGATTCATCATGTCACAGATATGTAAACTAGGTCACAAGAACAATGTGCCTCATTAGTAAAAGGCTATGGGAAACTTGAAATCAGCAAAGCATTTTAAACACTGGACAAATTCAGGCTCATGGACAGATCAATAGCGTAATAAAACTTCCACTGGAGGATTTGTCAAAAAGTAAAAATAAGCTCCCATGTTACATCAAGGCAAGACGTTTCCACTGAAAACAGATTTACTATTCTGTGACCCAGTAACTCAATGCTCTCATTACGCTAAGGTTCATAACTCATTGCTATCGCTATTTCACAGGATTTATTCCAACAGTTTGACGTGTTATGCATGTTGGCCAAGGCATTAAAGGGGTTCACGCTATGACACACAGGGCTAGACCATCTCTGCTTGTTTAACTGTCCCATATTAAAATCAAACTTCAAAGCAAACATTTCAATTTTGCTGCTGGGCGGTAAAGAGAAAACCCAATCACAGTGGTACTGTACATCAATACATAACTTCCAAAATAAAGCTGTAAAAACCAGCTTCAAATAAAGGTCAAATGGGGTGACTGCTCCTCATTAATTTGTGGCTAAAGAACAAAGTTAATTTTGTTACTGGTTGACTGTAAACAGTTCCAGGATATTAACTTACCATCTTGTGGTTAATTCACAATAACTTGAGAGCCAATTGTATTTAAAACATGGAATCATGCCCTGGAGGATGTAAATTTATTCCAGCCTTACTGAAGTTTTAAAGCATTAAAAATTTTGGAAAACTGCAATTTTTAATGTCTGAATGTGAATGAGTCTCACTGAACTGCATTTACTGCCTAAGGCTAGTTGTCTTCAGCAGGTGGTTGTGAATTTTCTTGAACTGCAATGTGGTGTATGTACTCCCACAATGCTGTTTTGTAGCAAATTCCATGATATAACCAAGTGATGATGCAGGAAGAGAGCGCCACGCTGCAATCAGGATGGTGTGTGGCTATGGTGGGGAAACTTGGCAAAAATAATGTTCCCAATGAATAGGGAGAATAGAACCTAATGAAAAATAGGCTCGCTCCTGGCCTCCACAGTCAAAAGGGAGGGCAGAACTATGCCAATGCTCTTAGCAAGTTGCTGCAGTGAACCCTGTGGTTTGCATATAATACAGCCACTGTGCACTGGTCTTGGAAAGGCTGGATACTGAGTCAAAGACCATAAGGATTAATTAAGTAAACAGCTACAGCAATTTGTGTTGTGCAGCTACACTGAGTTACATGGTGAACATTCCATCTGTAGCACTACTGACTAAAATCTTGTTAGGTGATGGAGAGGCTTGCAGGTATAAAAAGGTGAGCCTATCATGGTAGTGTATTCAGCTTCTGCTCTTAACAGCCACAATATTCATTTGAATACTCCAATTTAGCTTCTGCTTAATACCACCACTTCTTTTGTAACAGTCCCTGTCTAACATTGAGTGTAACCTGCCTTGTCATTCAAATATGTCACTAGGCAGGCACAGCTGCTTCATTATCAGCTAACTTGTGAATGGAAGAGACCATGAACTGTTGAATGGCCCCACTCTTGATCCCAAACTCTTTCGAGTACAAACCTGTTTCCATCTGTTTCAGATGAAGTTACATTGTTTCATAGTTTGCCATTGTGAGATTTGAACTCTTGATCTTGGGGTTACAAACCCAGTACCATAACCACTTGGCTATTTAGGCCAAGCCCTCTTGATCCCAAGATGGAGGGAAGATATTTGATGAAGCACCTGAAAATAGTTGGACTGAGATTGTGATGATCGTGCAACAAGCACAGCCGATATGTTGCTACTTTTGGTAGATTTTCCCTCCGCTCTCATTAACCCTTGGCTTGCTAAGGCTCATTTGTCAGTTTTTAACCTGTTTTGAGCATTGAGGGAAGTTACTCTCACCTCTCTAGTATTCAGCTCTTGTGTCCCCACATTTATTAAGGGTTAATTTTACACAAAAGTACCTGAACATATCTCACGCTAGCATTTCTTGGCCCAAATCAAGTTTCCCGATTTAGTCTTCTCATTTCTACAAATTCTACCAATACAGTGATAATTTCCTTTCATAAGAGCCCCAAAAATCTTCCTTTCACATCGCTGCTGCCATTGCCATTTTGAAAATTGGGTTTCATTAGCTGATCAGCTTTCAGGTATGTTTTGTAGCCAGAGGACTTGGCAACCTTCTCATGTGAAAATCTCAAATAGTGAAGTGCCACCAGTTGGCATGTAAGCTCATCAGTGTATCGAGAAATCAACTGCAATTGTATGGCCGAAATTTAAACCTCTCCCTATTCATTGGCTATTCTGTGCTTTGGGAGGCATTAATTGAATTATTAATAACAGATCATGAAATTGCTGATTTAAAAGTGGACCAACAATTAACCAAATCTTTTCATACAAAGACAGACAAATCACACTGCAAGTTAAAAAAAAGGACCATTTTAAAATTGGACTGGATTTGTGCTCCTTCAGTGGTTCTGGCAGTATGTAACAGCCATGCAGACCAGAATATCCCAGGTTGATCTATTTGGTTAGCTGATAGAAGCAGGGTATTGAATCAGGGAGTCATTTGGGATTGCCAGTAACCCACTCAGTGACGCAGGTGTGAGCAGGATCCAATTCAGATTTCAAGTCTCCCTGCTAGAAGAACTGATGTTCGCCACCAGGATTCACTAATAGTCCTTGAGAGAGATACCAGCCAGCAACTGGTGCCTACAGCAACAATCAGCATTTCCAGGAGAATATTCCAGGAGTGGGGAGACAGCAGGGGTAAAAAAAAACCATTAACAAGGGTTTAAATTAACACTAACTTTAGTCTGTATTTAACTTTCAAATCGTCAACCCCCACACCTGGAAAATGAAAAAAAACCCGCAACTGATGAGGTTGCTTAATACAATATATTCAAGTGATGATTTGGTAAGCTTGTGGATACAGGCTTGTTTGTATATCCATGTGATACCTAGAACTTAGTACAACAAATGCCTGGTGACTGAGGACAAGTAATTTATGAAGTGTATGCTAAAAATCAGGCCACGTTTGGAGTACCATGTACAGTACTGGTCTCCTTATTTAAGGAAAGATGTAAATGTGTTAGCAGCTCAGAGGGGGCTGACTTGACCAATAACCAGGAGTGGGCGGGTTGTCTTATGAGGAAAGGTTGGACAGGCTAGGTTTGTATCCGCTCGAGTTTAGAAGAGTAAGTAGTAACTTGATTGAAACATAAGATCCTGAAGGGTCTTGACAGGGTGGATGTGGAGAGGATGTTCCCTCTTGTGGGAGAATCTAGAACTAGGGGTCACTGTTTAATGAGGGGTTTAAGACAGATGAGGAGAAATTTTCTGAGGGTGGTGTCCTTGGAACTCCCTTCCTCAAAAGGCAGTGGAAGCAGAGCCTTTGAATATTTTTAAGGCAGACGTAGATAGATTCTTGATAAATAAGGGGGTGAAAGATTATCGGGGGTAGCGGCAGGTTACAATCAGATCAGCCATGATCTCATTGAATGGCAGAGTAGGCTCAAGGGTGGAGTGGCCTACTCCTGCTCCTAACTCGTATGCTTGTATGTAAATCCTGTATTGTTATAAAATGGCATCTCAACAGCATTTCTTAAAGTACAGTCCTGCAAGTGTTCTGAACATTGTTCAACTTATGATAGAAACTTTCCTGCCTAGCTTCAGTTTTCAAAAAAAACTCTAAATTACATACACAGCAGGAAAGGCAGATATTGACTAAATGCCAACTTCATTTGCATGTACAGGAAGAATCTTAATTATCTCAAAAATATGTGACTGCCGATAAACATAAATAACATCAAGGGCAAGACCATCTCCGGAGACAGTGGGGAGGATCATCCCCATTCCACTCTAAAGAGGGTGAAGATTGCAAACTCGTTCCAAGTTTGCAGAGATTTAGGAATTTTGGGGTGAGATGTTAAGTTTCTGCTGGAATGACAAGTCGAAATGGGTTGACATACAAACTGTAGAAAAGGTTAAACGTTTAAATGATCTTTGGGAGCAAATCAGATTGAGAAGAAGCTTATGCTGCAAGATCCTTACTTTGATGTTGCATTGTAAAGTTGTTCTGCTCCCGAAACTGCAAAATATTATTTGGTTAATGCACCTTCAACTTCAAACATGTCAGCTATGAAAAAAGTCTAACCACTTGTGAGGTTCATTAAAAATTTCTAGGACAGGTTGAAGATTGTGTGCAATATTCGGATATAAATCTTTCTTCAGGCCAGGGAACAGAGAGAGAAAGAGGAAGGGAAGAAATAGGGTGAGAAGTTTTTTAAAAATTAACCCGTGCACCCAGACATAAAAAGGCAAACTATGTTTCTCCCTCAATCTCAACAAACAAAAAAATCACACTGCTTCTGTAACAAAAATTCAAGAGAATGGAAAAAAAGACTCCTCTATTTGATTCATTAAACCTGTTCCTTCATAAGCCTTACCCAGTTACCACCGGTCTCAAGAAGCTCTTGTCTACATTTCACTATTCATGTCTTCCATCGCTGGATATCTCCAAGTTTCCAGCAGTTCAAGAATTATAGTCAACAAGGAATCAGTTTACCTTGTTCATAACTGAGCCTCATTGCTTGGTCATTTTCAGGTATGGCTTCTCTTCCCAACAACGCAGCATTCCTTGAAGATTCTGACAGAAGCTTTCTTCAGCCCCCTATGCCTCATCTACATGCTGCCCTTTGGTAACATCAGACCCAAATATGTTAGTTTCCACATGTGTGCCAACTATATCCAGCTCTGCCTCTATCTCTAGAAACCCTTTTAACTGCCTCTGCTTTATATATGGGAAACATCTTTAGAACCCACCATCAGCTCCATACCTTTATTACTGCTTCCATCCCACTTGCCAACTATAGCCTCAGGTTGAACTCAATTGTTTGCAGCCTCGGTAATGGAACTCATCCAAGTCACTGCTGCTCATGCTCTGTTGAACATCAAGTCATGCTCTATGATTGCTGCCTTGTTCACCCAGGTAGTCTCCCAGTGCCATGAAGCCTCAAATTTAGAATTCCTATCATGTTTAAATTTCGTGTCCTTGCCCTTCCCCACCTCCAGCCCAACAACTGCTCCTTCAAACTCCGGTCCATTTCATCCCCACCATTGGAGAGCTGTGTCTATAGTCATTTCAGCAAAAAGCTCTGATGCTCCCTCCCTAAACCATGACACCACTGCTACCTGCCCCACCACGTCCTCTTTAAAATCTTCCCTAAAGCCCAAAGCTTTTGATCAGGCTTTTGTCACATCTTAATACACTTTCTTTGGTTAAAGATAGGAACATAGGATATAGGAGGAGTAGGCCATTCAGCCCCTTGAGCCTGCTCCACCATTCATCTGGACCATGGCTAATCTACCTTAACACCATTTTCCTGCACCACCCCAATATCTCTTGATACCTTTAATATCAACATTCAATTTGTTGCTAATGCTCAGAAGTCTTTTGGGGATGCCAGATAACTGCAGATTGCTGTATAAATTAAAGGAGCATTAGATAACCTCGCTGGTTTAGGAGAGTTTTGTTTAGTATCATAGTCAATACCAGATGACATCAAATTTTGTTGCCTTGACAAAACTGAAGACTAATTATCATCTGAAGCCCAATTTCTGCTCAGTCCTGTACCGCTAAATGCTGCTTCCTAAATGAGTGGTTGCAATAAAATCCAGCAGCAGTTGACACCCACATTAATCTTGAATAATTATGGGGGAGGGAGGGTAGGAAGAAAAATACCATGTCAAGAGTGCCAAAATTAAGAACATCTCTGAGGCTGGAGAGGAACTTGGGAGTGATAGGGGAAGCATCCAGTTGTCGTGGTCTATGTGGGTACCAATGGCATAGAGAGAACCAAGACAGAGGTTCTGCTGAGAGAGCTAGATGTTAAATTACAAAGCAGAACCACAAAGGATTGCTACCTCAGGGTGGCAATGGCATAGGGTAAATAGGATCAGAGAATTGAGTGCGTGGTTCAAAAGACTGGTGTTGGAGAAATGGATTTCGATATGAGGCACTGGCACTATTACTGGGGAAACAGGGAGCTGAACCACACTGACACCAGTGTCCTGAAAAATAATTGTAAAAAATTTCTTCATGGGATGCAGGCGTCGCTGGTTAGGCTAGCATTTATTGCTCATCTCTTGAGAAGTGGTGGTGAGCTGCCTTCTTGACTAAAGTCCATGTGGTGTAGGTACACCCAACAGTGCTGTTAGGAAGAGGGTTCCAGGATTTTTACCCAGCCACAGTGAAGGAACAGTGATCTAGTTCCAAGTCGGGATGATGAGTGGCTTGGAGGGGAACTTACAGGTGGTTTTGTTCATGCATCTGCTGCCTTTGTCCTTCTGGGTGGTAGAGGTCAAAGGGTTTGGAAAGTACTGCCTAAGGAGCTTTGGTGAGTTGCTGCAGTGCATCTTATGGATGGTGGTGGTGGAGGGAGTGAATGTTTGTGGATAGGGTGCCAGTCAAGCAGTCCGCTGTCCTGGACAGTGTCAAGCTTCGAGGGTTTTTGGAGCTGTACTCATCCAGACAAGTGGAGAGTATTCCATCACACTCCTGACTTGTGCCTTGTAGATGGTGGACAGGTTTGAGAGTCAGGAGGTGATTTGCTCTTCGCAGAATTCCCAGCTTCTGACCTGGTCTTGTAGCTACAGTATTCATATGGCTGGTCCGGCTCAGTTTCTGATCAATGGTAATCACCAAGTTGTTGATAGTGGGGAGGATTCAGTGATGGTAATGTCATTGAACATCAAGGGGAGATGGTAAGATTGTCTCTAGCTGGAAATGGTCATTAGTGCCAAACAAGTGCCAGGCAATGTTACTTGCAACACAGAGCTGGAGAGAGGGCTTTAAACTAAAAAGCAAGGGGGACAGATCATGAGGGGATATCTGGAAAGCTGAAGTGGAAAGACTAGATAATAATGCAGGGTAGCAATATACGTAATGATAACCAGGGTATGACAGGATGGGACAGAGCAAACAAATACTCGAGTGCAGCAGAATATCTATTCTAACTTGCTTTCAGATTAAAGGTAAATAGGAGAAATATTTTACAGATTGATAAACTAAAGACCAGTAGAAAATATAAAAACAAATTGATTAAAATAGAGATGCAGGGCCAGGCAATGTGTTGTAGCTGCATGATGTGGGAGGGGGTGGACCCCATTGTGTTTCCTAGTGACCACATCTGTAGCAAATGTTGGTTGCTTGAGGAACTCCGGCTCAGAGTTGATGAGCTGGAGTCTGAGCTTCGGACACTGCGACACATCAGGGAGGGGGAGAGTTACCTGGATGCTGTGTTTCAGGAGACAGTCAAGCCCCTTAGATTAACTACCTTAAATTTAGCCAGTGGTCAGGGACAGGAGGGTGTGACTACGAGTGACACAGGTTGAGGGATCCATGAAGTAGCACTGCAGGAACCTCAGCCCTTGCCCTTATCCAACAGGTTCGAGATTCTTGCTCTGTGTGGACAAGAGCTAGGACTGTAGGGAGGATGAGCAAACGGACCATAGCACCGTGGTACAGGGAACAATTCAAGTGGGGGGAGAGAAGAGAAATGCAGTTGTTATCGAGGATGGTATAGTTATGGGAATAGATACTGTCCTCTGTAGCCTGGATTGAGAGTCCCAAAGGCTGTGCTGCCTACCTGGTGCCAGGGTTAGGGATATACCATCTGGCTGCAGAGGAACTTGGAGTGGGAGGGGAAAGATCCAGTTGTCATGGTCCACGTAGGTACCAACGATATAGGTAGAACGAGGAAAGAGGTTCTATTAAAGGAAAACAAGCAGCTAGGGGCTAAATTAAAAGCAGAACCAAAAAGGTAATAATCTCTGGATTACTACCTGAGCCACGAGCTAATTGGCACAGGGTCAATAAGATTAAAGAGGTAAATGCGTGGCTCAAAGATTGGTGTGGGGGAAATGGGTTCGAATTCATGGGACATTAGCACCAGTACTGGGGAAAGAGGGAGCTATTCCGTTCAGATGGGCTCCACTTGAGTCATGCTGGGACCAATGTCCTGGTGAATCGCATAACTAGGGCTGTAGATAGGGCTTTAAACTAAATAGTGGGGGTGGGGGTTCAGTTGCATGGGAATATAAAAAATCAAAGTTTAAGGAGAGG
This sequence comes from Carcharodon carcharias, assembly GCF_017639515.1. Classification (NCBI taxonomy): domain Eukaryota; kingdom Metazoa; phylum Chordata; class Chondrichthyes; order Lamniformes; family Lamnidae; genus Carcharodon; species Carcharodon carcharias. Next base: position 3,568,411 of record NC_054472.1, on the reverse strand, counting down.
GTAAGAGTGCAGGTTAGTGACGAGGCTGACCAAAAAGTGAAAGGGACAGTGTGTATGAATGCCATATTGCACCAAAGAATCATATAAGAGTAGGGAAAATTAAGAATAGGGAAAACTTAAAAGACTTTGTATCTGAATGCACGTAGCATTCGGAATAAAACTAATGAGTTAACAGTGCAACTAGAGATAAATAGGTATGATTTGGTGGCAATTACTGAGACGTGGTTACAGGGAGAACAGGTTTGGGAGTGGAATATCCAAGGGTACTCAGTGTTTCGGAAGGATAGGCAGGAAGGAAAAGGAGGTGGTGTAGCTTTGTTAGTAAAGGAAGAGATCAGTGCTATAGTGAGGAATGATATAAGCACTGGAGAGCAAGACGTAGAGTCAGTCTGGGTAAAAATAAGAAATAGCAATGGAAAGAAGCCCCTGGTGGGAGTAATCTATAGGTCCCCAAACAGTAGTTCAGCAGTAGGGCACAATATAAACCATGAAATACTGGGAGCATGTAAGAAAGGCACGGCAATAATCTTGGGTGATTTTAATATGCATATAGACTGGACTAATCAAATTGGCAAGGGTAGTCTCGAGGGAGAGTTCGTAGAGTGTATTAGAGATTGTTTCTTGGAGCAATATGTTGTGGAACCAACCAGGCTATTCTGGATTTGGTTTTGTGTAATGAGATGGGATTAATTAATGATCTCATAATAAAGGATCCTCTAGGGAAGAGCAATCATAGCATGCTAGAATTTCAAGTTCAGTTTGAGAGCGAGAAACTGGAGTCCAACAAACATAGGCATGAGGGCAGATTTGGCCCTAGTGGACTGGGCAGGAAGACTACAAGGTCGGACAGTTGATGAACAGTGGCAAATATTTAAGGAGATATTCAATTCCTCCCAAGCAAAATATATCCCAATGAGGAAGAAAGATGGTTAGAGGGGGAAAAAGCATTCATGGCTAAGCAAGGAAGATAAAGATAACTTAAAGGTAAAAACTAAGGCATACCAAATTGCAAAGGTCAGTGGCAGGCTGGAAGATTGGGAAACTTTTAAAGATCAACAAAGGGTTACTAAAAAAAATAATAAAAAGAGCAAAGGTAAATTATGAAAGAAAACTAGCACAAAATGTAAAAACTGATAGCAAAAGCTTCTACAAGTATATAAAAGGAAAGAGAGTAGCCAAAGTGAATGCTGGTCCTTTGGAGGATGAGACTGGGGCGTTAATAGTGGGGAACGCAAAAATGGCAGAGGCGCGTAATCAATATTTTCCCTCAGTTTTCACAGTGGAGGACATTGTTTTAGGCTAAGGGGTGGTAGATTTAAATCAGGGATGATGAGGAATTACTTTTCTCAAAGGGTCGTGAATCTGTGGAATTCACTACCTCGGAGTGCAGTGGATACTGGGACGCTGAATAAATTTAAGGAGATAGACAGATTTTTAATTAGTAACGGGCTGGAAGATTATGGGGAGAGGGCAGGAAATTGGAGTTGAGGCCGAAATGAGATCAGCCATGATCGTAATGAATGGCGAGGCAGGTTCGAGGGGCTGATTGCCTACTCCTGCTCCTAGTTCTTATGTTTTTATATTCTTATGTAAGCATCAGGGATGGGCAACTAATGCTGCCCTTACCAGCGATGCCCATATCCCATGAAAGAATTTTAAAAAGGGTCAGAGCTGCAAAAAATGGCAAAAAGAGAGAATTAAAGGCTCTTTATCCGAATGCATGCAGCATTCATAACAAGATGGATAAATTGATAGCACAAATATAAATAAATTAGTATGGTATGAAAGCCATTACAGAGGTATAGCTACAAAGTGACCACAGCTGGGACCTGAATGTTCAACGCTATTTGACGTTTCAGAAGGACAAGGTAAAAGAAAAAGGATATGGGATAGGTCTGTTAATAGATCAGTGCAGTAGTGAGCTATCAAAATGCAGAATCGATTTGGGTGGAGACAATTAACAGCAAAGTGAAGAAATCACAATTGGGCATAGTTTAAAGGCCCCCTAGCAGTCGTTACACTGGACAGAGTATAAAAGGAATAATGGGGGCTTGTAAGAAAGGTACTGCAACAATCATGGGAGATTTTAATCTCTATATAGATTGGGCAAATCAAAATGGCAATGGTAGCCTGGAACTCTGGAACCATTCAGGGGATAGGCTATTTTCCACATGGTAATTTGTTGTCAGGCTGGATTAATTAATGACCACATAGTAAAGAATCCTTTAGGTAAGAGTGATCATGAAAAATCAGTCTGAGGGTGAGAAATGAAACTACTGTCTTGAACTTGAATACAATTACAAGGGTATGAAGACAGAGTGCAATGGGAAAATGGGTTAAAAGGCAGACAGTAGAGAAGTAGTGGCAGATACTTAAGGAGATCTTTTGTAACTTTCAAGGATATATTCCATTGAGAAAGAAAGCCTCTGCAAGAAGGATGCATTATCCATGTTTAACTAAGTTAAGGATGGCATAAAATTGGAAGAAAAGATCACAGTGGGCAAAGGGTGACTAAAAAAAGAGAGAAATTGGGAGTATGAGAGAAATATCAAGAAATATAAAAACCGATAACAAAAGCTTTTACAAGTAATTAGAAAGGAAGAGTGTAGCCATAGAAAGCATTGGCCCTTTCGGGCATCAGACTGGGGAATTGATAATACGAAACAAGGAAATGGGAGGTTTTGAACAAGTATTTTAAACCTGTCTTCGCAGTAGCAAACACAAAAAGCATCCCAAGAATAACAGAAAATCAAGATGCAAAAGGGAGGGAGGGACTTAAAACAATCTCAATCATTGGGGGAAAAGTACTAGGAAAACTAATGGGACTAAAAGCTAACAAGCCCCCTGGACCAGATGCCCTGCATCCTAGGATCTGAAAGGTTGCTGCTGAGATAGTGGATGTATTGGCTGTAATCTTCCAAAATTCCCTAGGTTCTGAAAAGGTCCTAGCAAATTGGAAAATGCAAATGTGGCACCTCTGTTCAAGAAAGGGAGGAGAACAAAAGCAAGAAACTATAGGCCAGTTACCGTAATATCTATCATTGGGAAAATTCTAGCTTCCATTATTAATAAGGCAGTAGCAGGACATTTAGAAATCAGAGAAAGTCAACATGATTTTGTGAAAGGGAAATAGTGTTTGACAAATTTATTAGATCTTTGAGGATGTAGCAACCAGGGTGGATGAAGGGGTATCAGTAGATGTAGCGTCGGAGAAGAGTACAGTTGACGTTTCGAGTCCTCATGACCCTTCAACAGAACTGAGTTTTTCCAGGTATTTCTGTTTCTGTTTTTGTTTTGGATTTCCAGCATCTGCAGTTTTTTGTTTTTATATAGTAGATGTAGCATATTTGGATTTCCAAAAGACATTCACAAAGGTGCCACATAACAGGTTACTGCATTAGATAAGAGCTCAATGGTGTTGGGGGTAATAAGCATGGTTAGAGGACTGCTAACTAACAGGAAGCAGAGAATCAGAAAAATTGGATCATTTTCAGTTGGCAAACTGTAAATTGCGGAGTGCCAGAGGGATCAGTGCTGGGGCCTCAATTATTTACAATCTATGTTAATTCTTTGGATGAAGGGACTGACTGTATAGTAGCCAAATTTGCTGACAATACAAAGACAGGTGGAAAAATAAGTTGAGAGGATATAAAGAGTCTACAAAGGGATACATATGTACAGGTCAAGTGAGTAGGCAAAAATTTGACAGATGGAGTATAGTGTGGGGAAAAAAGTGAACTTGTCCATTTTGGCAGGAAGAATAGAAAAGCAGAATATTACTTAAATGGAGACTGCGGAACTCGGAGGTACAGAGGGATCTGGGTGTCCTTGACAAGAATCGCAAAATGTTACCATTCAGGTACAGAAAGTAATTAGGAAGGCAAATGGAATGTTGGTCTCAATTGCAAGGGGGATGGAATATAAAAAGAGCGGAGTCTCACAACAACTGTACAGGGTATTGGTGAGACCACACCTTGTGTACTATGCAGAGTTTTGGTCTCCCCAAGGATATACTTGCATTGGAAGTAGATCAGGGAAGGTTCACCACACTAATTGCTGGAATGAAATGTTGTTTCATGAGGAAAGGTTGAGCAGGTTGGGTCTATACTCACTGGAGATCAGAAGAATGAGGGGTGATCTTACTGAAACATAAAAGATTCTGAGGTAGATTTCATAGATAGAAATAAATATGTATAAATATGACCTGATAGCCATTACATCGATATAGTTGAAAGGTGAATACGGCTGGGACCAAATTATTGAGGGCATTTGACGTTTTGGCATGACAGGAAGCTAGAAAAGGTGTTCGGTAGCTCTGTTAATTAAGGATGATATCAGTACAGTGGTGAAAAATGACCTTAGCTTGAAAGAGGGAGATGTGGAATCAGTTTAGGTGGAGATAAGAAATAGGAAAGGTAAGAGGTCACTTCCACTATTAGAACTAAAAGCTGACATCCCCTAGCCCAAACGCCTGCATGCTAGGGTCTGAAAAGACGTGGCTGCACAGTTATTAAAGGCATTGGTTATAATCTTCTAAAATTTAAAAGACTCTGGAAAGTTCCCAGCGGATTGGAAAATAGCAAATGTAACACCGCTATTCAAGAAAGGAGGGAGGCAGAAAGCAGGAAACTATAGGCCAGTTAGCCTGACATCTGTCATAGCGAAATTGCAAGAGTCCATTATTAAGGAGGTTTTAGCGGGGTACTTGGAAAATCATAATCAGGCCCAATCAATGTGCCTTTGTGAAAGGGAAATAGTGTTTAACTAATTTATTAGAGTTCATTGAGGAAATAACAAGCAACATTGATAAAGGGGAACCTGTAGATGTGGTGTGCTTAGATTTCCAAAAGGCATTCAATAGGGTGCCATATCAAAGGTTGTTACACAAAATAAGAGCTCATGGTGTCAGGGGTAGCATATTGACACGGTTGGAGGATTGGTTAGCTAACAAAGCAGAGAGTACGGACAAATGGCTACTTTTTAGGTTGGTAAGCTTGTAACTAGTGGACAGTGATCAGTGCTGGGACATCAACTATTTAAATCTTTATCTATGCCTTAGGTAAAAAAAAAAACACGTGGTAGCTAAGTTACCGATAACATCAAGATAGGTAGGAAAGTAAGTTGTCAAGAGGTGGTAAAGAGTCTACAAACGGGTGCAGCTAGGTTAAGAGTCGACAGAAATTTGGTAGATGGGAGTATAATGTGGGAAAATGTGAATTTGTCCACTTTGGCAGGAAGAATAGAAAAACATTATACCATTTAAATGGAGAGAAATTGCAGAACTCAGAGGGCGAGGGGGATCTGAGTACCTTGGTACATGATTCACAACGTTAATATGCAGTTAGAGCAAGTGATTAGGAAGACAAATGGAATGTTGTCATTTATTGCAAGGGGAATGGAATATAAAAGTAAGGAAGTTTTACCGTAGCTGCGTGGGGCCTTGGTGAGGTCACATCCTGTGTACAGTTTTAGTCTCGATTTCAAAAAGGATATAAATGTGTTGAGAAACAGTTCAGACAAGGTTCACTCAGCTCATTCCAGGTATGAAGAGTTTATCTTATGAAGAAAGGTTGACAAGGTTACGGCTATACTTACTGGAGTTTAGAAGAATGAGAAGTGATTTTATTGAAACATAAGAGATCATAAAAGAAACATAAAGAGGGGACTTGAGAGGACGAATGCCAGGAGGGTGTTTCCTCTTGTGGGGCAGGCTAGAATTAGAGGACACAATTTAAGAATAAGAGGTCCCATTTTTAAGATGGGGATGAGGATCATTAGTCTGTGGAATTCTCTTCCCCAGAAAGCAGTGGAGGCTGGATCATTGAATTTATTTAAGGCTGAGTTAGATAGATTTTGGAGTCAAGGGTTATGACAGGAAAGTAGTTGAGAACACAATCAGATCAGCTATGATCTTATGGAATGGTGGAGCAAGCATGAGGCTGAATGGCCCATTTTTGCTCGCCAGTCCTTTGTTCCTATGAGGGGGCTTGACAGGGTAGATGCTGAGATGATGTTCCCTTTATGGGTAAATCTGGAACTGGGGGCAGTTTAAAAATAGGAAGTCTCCCATTTAAGATGGAGATGAGGAGAAATTTCTTTCCCTGAAGATGCTTAATCTTTGGAATTCTCTTCCACAGAGAGCAGTGGGGGCTGGGTTATAGAATGTATTCAAGGCTGAACTGGACAGATTTTTGATCAACAAGGATGTCAAGGGTTATGGGGAACAGGCAGGAAAGTGGAGTTAAGGCTACAATCAGATCAGCCCATGATCTACTGAGTGGTGGAGCAGGCTCGATGAGCTGAATGACCTAATCTTGCTCTTATTATTGTTAGGAAATAGAGACAGTTTGAGTTATATTTGTATTTCGGGGTATCAGGAATGAGTTTTAGCTTTAAAATTTAAGTTTAAATTGTATTTCTGTATTTGCATGTTAAGAAAAGATCAAGTTGCGTTTTAGTTTCACTTTAAAAGGTGCATTCCTAATGAGTTATTTTAGGACTGTTGAAGAGAGGTTAAAGCAAGCACAAGAGTAGAAAAAACTATGCTGTTGCCTAGCAACAAGGGTCCAGAGGGGCAGGCCTCACCCACCCACAGGCAGAGCAGTTGAAAGCAGTTTGAGTTCAATTGGAAGAAGAGGTGCCAGGTCAGCCAGGACATGAAAAAGAAACAGATAGCAAGTCCCAAGCTAAAGAAGAAAGATCCCAACGCCAAGGAGTGAGACAGGAATTAAGGAGAAAGTCCCAAGATGACCTTCTAGCCAAAGGAAGGACAGGAACCTGGAAAAGGGCCTGTTAAGTTAAGACTGAGCAGGGGAAGGCTCCAAGCTTCAAGGAAGAAAAGCTGCAGGAAATGGATTTAAAGCGAGATAGCTGAAGGCTGTAACTCCTTGGCTATGGGCACGTGAAGCAGTGGTGTTCGGCTGTTGATGGCTGTGTCAGTGTGTGTGCATGGAAGAAAGCTTGAATGCATGTGGTGACACAGGGGTGAGGAACAGCAGAAGGAGAGTTTGAAGCCCTGGAGGTGGACCCTTGTAGAAGATGCCTGATAGAAAGCAGCGGTTTGGGAGAAGATTCCAAAGCAAGTTCTTGGTGAGTGAAGAAGCACTCATGTGAAAGATGGAATTCAGCGAGACCAGTTGGCTCATGCTGGGACAAGCGTCTGGGGGGAGTTGAGGAAAGATTCATAGCATCTGTTTGTCATAGTCATAGAGGTCTACATCACAGAAAAAGGCTCTTCAGCCCATCGAGTCTGAGCCGGTCAAACAAGTACCTAGCTATTCTAATCCCGTTTTCCAGCGCTAGGCCCATAGCCATGTATGCCTTGGCATCGCAAGTGCACATCCAAATACTTAAATATTATGAGGGTTTCTGCCTCTATCACCATTTCAGGCAGTGAGTTCCAGATTCCCACGACCCTCTGGGTGAAAAAATTCTTCCTCACATCTCCTATGAACCTCCTTCCCCTTACCTTAAATCTATGCCCTCTATGGTTATTGATCTCTCCACCAAGGGGAAAAGTTCCTTCCTGTCTACCCTATCTATTTTCCCCCTCAGAATTTTATTCACCTCAATCATGTCCCTCCTCAATCTCCTCTGCTCCAGGGAAAATAACCCCAGTCTATCCAATTTCTCCTAATAACTAAAACTCTCCAGCCCAGGCAACATCCTGGTAAATCCCCTCTGCACTCTCCATACTGCAATCACATTTGTCACTTGATTTCAGAGTGTGGTGTGTCTGGCCATGGGTCACCTATTGGTTTGCATGGACTGTATTTACTGTGAACATTAGAGTGTAAGATAGCTTTTGTAACTGGTGTTATCCTTACAAATCTGTATATATCTTTAAAGGCATAGTTGTGGGTAAAGGAGTAATGTAATAGAGTTCATCTTTTTTGGTTTAAATGTTTAATTCTTTTGTTGAAAGCTCATCAGTTGACTCTTGTGACTCTGTTCAGATGCTACTCTCCACGTATCTATGTATCTAAACAAAAAAAGAGTTAGGATCTATTAAGCTGGGTTCCACCCTAGTATCAGGCTTGTCCAGTTGCAACATCAGCTGGGATCGTAACGTTATCTTATGAACATTTATGTGGGGATTGGTAATTCAAGCATTGTACCAAGAGTGCACCATTAATAGTTAAGGAAACTATTAAAAACAACTCTGCAATGCTTTTCAATAAGGTTCATTGGAGCTAGACGACTCAAATTCTGAAGACACCAACTGATCTCCATTGACATTGCTCATTGACAAACTACAGTGTCCCATAACTGTTATAAAGGTAATATGAAGTGTATATTTTTTGGTTCAATTTTGGGATGTGGGCATCACTTGCAAGGCTTGCATTTTTTACCCATCTCTAGCTGCCCTTAAGAAGATGGTGGTGAGCTGCCTTCTTGAACCGCTACAGTCCGTATGGTAGAGCTACTCCCACAGCACTGTTAGGTAGGGAGCTTCAGTATTTTGCCTCAGCAAACGATGAAAGAAACATCTGATAAGTCGGAAAGATGTGAGACTCGTAGGGGAGCTTGTGGATGATGCCCTTTTCCTCCTAGATGGTGGAGGCCACAGATTTAGGAGATGCTGTGAACTTCTGATACACATCCAGCACACTTTGCATCCTCAAACACTTAAGGTCCTGACAAACATTTTACAGATTCCAAATCTTTAATTATATGAATCAATGCCTGCAGGTCATCTTATGCAAGACACATTTAACTGCTAACTACTACAAGCATCTGCCACTTCTTTCCCTCTAATACATAACCTGTGCTTTAATCAGTGACCAAATACCGGCTCCTCTGGCTTCCTTCAAAATTTGCAACATTGGGCAGGCCCAGAACTTGTGTGACATACATGCAATGATGTATCAAATACCAAGCGCATAATTCCCAGTTTCAAGGAATTACATTTCGTAAGGCAGTGCAAAACATTAGCTATAAGGTACATTGGATTAGAGTGAATGATTGTCAGTACCAGGATTAGGCCACTCTTAACATTAGCAGTGCATTGGTGGATTCGAAAACAACTTTAATTTCTGCAAATTTATACCACTATAAGTGCAGATGCACATTCAAACTTCCTTCTAGACATATGGCTATGTGCATTGAAAAGGTTTTTGATGGCCCTGCACTGCAAAAGTGCTTTGACTCTCACTTCTTAGTGTATGAAGCGTTCCAAAGGACTGAACAAAGGCATTCACTTGTGAGAATGTGGAGGTAGCTACAAAGCATCAATTATTACAATCTCAACCATTTGACTTCTGGCAGATTAGCAGCTGCCGAAAAATAGAAAAACAGAAATTAAATCGATAGCAAGAAACGATGTAGGGTCAGACGATGTAGAATCTGTGTGGGTAAAGTTGAAGAACCGCAAAGGTAAAAAAAACCATAATGGGAGTTGTGTACAGGCCTCCGAACAGTAGTCAGGATGCGGGGCACAAGATACACCAGGAGATAGAAAAGGCGTGTAAGAAAGGCAAGGTTATAGTGATCATGGGGAATTTCAATATGCAGGTAGACTGGGAAAATCAGGTTGGTAGTGGATCCCAAGAAAAGAAATTTGTGGAATGTCTACGAGATGGCTTTTTGGAGCAGCTTGTGGTGGAGTCCACTAGGGAACAGGCAATTCTAGATTTAGTGATGTGTAATGAGGCAGATTTGATAAGGGAGCTTAAGGCGAAGGAACCCTTAGGAGGAAGTGACCATAATGATAGAATTTACCCTACAATTTGAGAGGAAAAAACTGGAATCAGATATAACGGTATTACAGTTGAATAAAGGTAACTACAGAGGCACGAGGGAGGAGTTGGCCAGAATTGACTGGGAAATGAGCCTAGCAGGAAAGACAGTGGCAGCAAAAATTCATCCCTAGGAAGAAGCAGCACACTAAAGAGAGGACGAGGCAACCAAGGCTGACAAGGGAAGTCAGGGACAGCATAAAAGCTAAAGAGAAAGCATACAATGCGGTGAAGAGCAGTGGGAAACCAGGGGATTGGGAAGCCTACAAAGACCAACAGGGGACTACTAAAAAAAGAAATAAGGAGGGAGAAGATTAAATATGAGGGTAAACTAGCCAGTAATATAAAAGAAGATTGCAAGAGATTTTTTAGATATATAAAGGGTAAGAGAGAGGCAAAAGCGGACATTGGGCTGCTGGAAAATGACGCTGGAGAAGCAGTAGTGGGGAACAAAGAAATGGCAGACGAACTGAATAGTTACTTTGCGTCAGTCTTCACAGTGGAAGACACGAGTAACATTCCCAAAGTTCAAGAGAGTCGGGGGGCAGAGGTGAGTATGGTGGCCATTACCAAGGAGAAGGTGCTAGGAAAACTGAAAGGTCTGAAGGTGGATAAATCACCTGGACCAGATGGATTACACCCCAGAGTTCTGAAGGAGATAGCTGAAGAGATAGTGGAGGCGTTAGTGGTGATCTTTCAGGAATCTCTGGAGTCAGGGAGGGTCCCAGAGGATTGGAAAATCACTAATGTAACCTCCCTGTTTAAGAAGGGAGTGAGGCAAAAGACGGGAAATTACAGGCCGATTAGCCTGACCTCAGTCGTTGGTAAGATTTTAGAGTCCATTATTAAGGATGAGATTTCAGAATACTTGGAAGAGCATGGTAAAATCGGGCAAAGTCAGCATGGTTTCATCAAGGGGAGGTCATGCCTGACAAATCTGTTAGAATTTTTTGAGGAAGTAATGAGCAGGTTAGACAAAGGAGAGCCAATGGATGTTACCTAATTGGACTTCCAGAAGGCCTTTGACAAGGTGCCGCACAGGAGGCTGCTCAGTAAGATAAAAGCCCATGGTGTTAGAGACAAGGTACTAGCATGGGAATAAGATTGGCTGTCTGGCAGGAGGCAGAGAGTGGGGATAAGGGGGTCCTTCTCAGGATGGCAGCCAGTGACTAGTGGAGTTTGGCAGGAGTCAGTGTTGGGACCACAACTTTCCACTTTATACATTAATGATCTAGATGAAGGAACTGAGGGCATTCTGGCTAAGTTTGCAGATGATACAAAAATAGGTGGAGGGACAGGTAGTATTTGAGGAGGCGGGGAGGCTGCAGAAGGATTTAGACAGGTTAGGAGAATGGACAAAGAAGTGGCAGATGGAATACAATGTGGGGAAGTGTGAGGTCATGCACTTTGGTAGGAAGAATAGAGGCATAGACTATTTTCTAAATGGGGAGAGAATTCAGAAATCTGGAGTGCAAAGGGACTTGGGAGTCCTAGTCCAGGATTCTCTTAAGGTTAACTTGCAGGTTGAGTCGGTAGTTAGGAAGGCAAATGCAATGTTGGCATTTATTTCGAGAGGACAAGAATATAAAAGCAGAGGTGTGCTGCTGAGGCTTCATAAGGCTCTGGTCAGACCACATTTATAATATTATGAGTAATTTTGGGCCCCGTATCTCAGGAAGGATGTGCTGGCCCTGGAGAGGGTCCAGAGGAGGTTCACGAGAATGATTCCAGGAATGAAAAGCTTAACATATGAGGAACGTTTGAGGACTCTGGGTCTATACTCGATGGAGTTTAGAAGGATGAGGGGGGATCTGATTGAAACTTACAGAATACTGAAAGGCCTGGATAGAATGGACGTGGGGAAGATGTTTCCATTAGTAGGAGAGACTAGGACCCAAGGGCACAGCCTCAAAGTATAGGGAAGGCCTTTCAGAACAGAGATGAAGAGAAACTTCTTTAGCCAGAGAGTGATGAATCTATGGAATTCATTGCCCACAGAAGGCTGTGGAGGCCAGGTCATTGAGTGTATTTAACACTGAGACAGATAGGTTCTTGATTGGTAAGGGGGTCAAAGGTTACGGGGAGAAGGCGGGAGAACGGGGTTGAGAAACTTATCAGCCATGATTGAATGGTGGAGCAGACTTGATGGGCTGAATGGCCTAATTTCTGCTCCTATGTCTTATGGTATGTTAGACTCCCAACACACTGGGTGAAAAAATTTCGACTTGAATTAAACTGAACATTCATTCGTACATCCACATGGATCACATTATCTCCACAATCTTGCTATTTTCAGGCCAACCCAAATAGCCTACTGCTGATGCAAAGCCAGCATGAAGAGCCTGCACTGCGCAAACTGTGGCTAAATTTAAACAATGGTACTTCCATCTTAGAATTTCTGAATTCTTACCTACAAGAGACTAGTGGAAGTGGGTTTGCTGGTTTGACAAATGACAGATCTTTAAATAGAATTTCTCCGTTCAATAATGGAAAAATCAGCAGGCAACAAAGTTTTTTGCCAAAGTTATGTTTGCTTAACATTCTCCACGTGTCTTCACCACAAATACCACTTCCTCTGGACAAAAATTCCAACTGGAAGTTTCCTGTTGAATCCTTGTAAGCTGGCTCGCTTTATAGCAATTTTATAGAAGTGATCATCATTTATTCTGTCCCAATATTTTTCTACATTTTGTGCCATTTACATTTCATAAACATAGCAGTATACATTAATGTATTAGCCCTAAATAAACTGAGATTTTCATAAGGTTGAGTTTGAATCCTAAAGAATATTGGATGTAATAAAATGCTTCCACAGACAAGGGTCACGGATCACATTTCTAAATTGACAAACTTTTGTATTTATCTGGCTAGAATTTGAACCAGGATTTGTGGTGGTCAGGAAAGTTACTAATCAGCCTCATTCTTACATCAGTCAGTTGCAAACAGGTTTTCTATTCTTCATGGAAAGAATTGTTTTAATATATTGTAAACTAAAGGAACATTTTAATCTGATGTCAATTCAATCTGCTAGAAAGCATATCACTGAAACAACCTGGAATTTAGCACCAGTAAGGCCCATGACAAAAAATGTGTAACAGAGGCAAATTGTAAGGGAATGAGATGAATTGCAATAAATTAACTGGCAAATGCATCTGATGATTATCACATGGAAAAACAGAATATGCTTCCAACTATTGATGCTGAATGCACAAAATACACATACATCTGAGGGCACAAAATATAAATTAGTAATCACCAAAATGGATTCAGAAGGTAATTCAAGTATAAATTGAGGAAAAATACAGAGTTTAATGAGAAAGGTTGCCAAACTTTGAGTTACACAAAAATAGCTTTACCAGAAATATTCAAATTAGCATTCTGGTCTTCTGATGGAAATAAAATACTGCTGTGTAGGGTCATCTGCTTAGTTGAACTTATATGGGGCTGACATTTCAGAGTAGGCATGGCTGACCACACCAGCTTAATAAATGGACTCCCGTAGGTATTGGTTCAAGCATCACTGCACATGCCTGACCTGTCTGTAACCAAATTGTGGCTATTCATACCCACAGAAAACGTCATCATTGCTACTGGCTTTCTACCCTGGTAACCACACTCATGAACAGTATGACCCTTATGGTGCAGTGTTGCCTGAAATCAGGTCTTCAATCAAGTACCAAGATTTTGTCCTTCACCTCCCACTTTCAAAATTGTGTTCCTCATGAACCATCCGTAACTAGCTATAGTCCATGAGGGGCTGCAGACATCTCCCTGTTCACTGCAATTTGGTGTGCTGCTGTCATTCTTCCCTCCATGCAGTTTCTGTTCTTGTCCATCCATTCAGTCCTACTCCAACCTGACCTGTTCTTTCCTGATGTCTCACCTTCTATTGTCGCCAGCACCAGACACTCACCCTGCCTTTTCCAGTGGTCATACTCTCAGCTTCCGTTTCTTCACTCCATCTAAAAGCCCATGAGATGCTGAGGTTCCAAATTTCCTGTGGAAAAATTCATTGGTTCTTCAGTGTCCAACCAATTCGAAGGACCCATCGCAGAGCCAGATTTCAAAAGCTGTCATCCTCTTCTCACCAGCCTTGAGGGCCAGCTTTCACACCCATACAGGCAATGTTCCAGCAGAGATTTTTAAGTTGCTCTTTCAAGTGTTGGCTGATGTTAGGTACCCTCCATTCTTCACTCAGCTAACAAGTTGTAGAGTGGCCTGCTGCTTTTGTTGTATTGATTTCAGTGCTGCTAGTCCCATTTAGGGTCACTTTCAATCCCAGAAATTGAACTACATTTATAGACTGAATCTGTCACACTGCTCTCATCATGAATTGTCATCTCAACCCTAGCTTCAGTCTCAACTTTCTCAGCTCTTCAGCTGAGATCTTCAACCCCTCATGGACTATAGCTCGTTATGGATGGTTCATGAGGAACACAAGAATTTTGCAAGTGGGAGGTGAAGGACAAAATCTTGGTACTTGATTGAAGACATCAAAGGTTCATTAGGTTCATGAGTGTGGTTACCAAAGTAGAAAGCCAGTAGCAATGATGAAGTTTTCTGTGGGTATGAATAGCCACAATTTGGTTACAGACAGGTCAGGCATGTGCAGTGATGCTTGAACTAATACCTACGGGAGTCCATTTATTTAGCTGGTGTGGTCAGCCATGCCTACTCTGAATTGTCAGCCCCAAATAAGGGATAGTTCTTGCTTGTCTTTGCCATTAAAGCAAAGGCTTCATTACAGCCTTGATTCAAACATGGACAAAAGAGCTGAACTCCCGAGGTGAGGTGAGAGTGACTGTCCTTGACATCAAGGCAACATTTGACTGTGTGTGGCATCAAGGAGCCCTAGTAAAACTGGAATCAATGGGAATTAGGGGGAAAACTCTCCACTGGTTGGAGTCATACCTAGCACAAAGGAAGATGGTTGAGGTTGTTGGAGGTCAATCATCTCAGCTCCAGGAAATCATTGCAGGAGTTCCTCAGGGTAGTGTCCTCAGCCCAACCATCTTCAGCTGCTTCATCAATGACCTTCCTTCCATCATAAGGCCAGAGGTGGGAGTGTATGCTGATGATTACACAAATCTTCAGCACTATTTGCAATTCCTCAGATACTGAAGCAGTGCATGTCCAAAAGCAGCAAGACCTGGACGATATCCAGGCTTGGGCTGACAAGTGGCAAGTAACATTTGCGCCATACAAGTGTCAGACAATGACCATGTCCAACAGGAGAGAATTCAACTATCGCCCTTTGACGTTCAATGGCATTATCATCACTGAATCCCCCACTATCAACATTCTGGAGGTTACCATAGACCAGAAACTGAACTGGATTAGCCATATAAATACTATAGCTATAAGAGCAGATCAGAGGCTAGGAGTCCTGCGACGAGTAATTCACCTCCTGACTCCCTAAAGTCTGTCCACCATCTACAAGACACAAGTCAGGAGTGTGATGGAATACTCCCCACTTGCCTGGATGAGTGCAGCTCCCACAACACTCAAGAAGCTTGACACCATCCTGGACAAAGCAGCTGCTTGATTGGCTCACATCCAGAAACATTCACTCCCTCCATCACCAAAGCACAGTAGCAGCAGTCTGTACCACCTACTAGATGCACTGCAGGAATTCACTATGGCTCTCGCAACAGCCCTTCCAAACCCATGACCACTACCAACTAGAAGGACAAAGGCAGCAGATAGATGGGAACACCACCACCTGGAAATTCTCCTCCAAGTCACTCACCATCCTCACTTGGAAATATATCGCCGTACCTTCATTGTCACCAGTTCCAAATCCTTGAACTCACTTCCTAACAGCACTGTGGGTGTACCTGCACCACATGGACTGCAGTGGCTCAAGGAGGCAGCTCAAGGGCAATTAGGGATGGGCAATAAATGCTGGCTCAGCCAGTGAAGCCCACATCCCGTGAATGAATTTAAAAAAAAGAGCAGTGCCATCAGCATATATGTTCCAGATGTTGTGGCTACCAATATTAGCCCCCAAGATGTCCTGGAAGAGCAGAACTGGTGTCTCTCATGACCTTTTCTTTATGAAAATTAATAGTACTGGTGAAAGTAGACATTGTCTGACTCCTTTGCCAAAACTGAATGGCTCTGTCTTGTCTCCCAAGTCCTCATGATAATCTTGTATAAAAGACTGGTTCGACCTCAGCTGTGTCTAGTTCTGGACTCCACATTTTAGGAAGAATATGAAGGCATTACAGTGGGCACAGAAAAGATTCACAAGAATGGTAAGGAGCTTCAGTTCCATAGATAAATTGGAGAAGCAGTTCAAAGTGTAGAGTCAAGACAGAAGAGCAAAATAGTAAAATGAGAAATGAGGGTCAGAGAATGGCAGGAAGAGACAGAGGGAAAAAACCTAAGAATACATCAACAGTCAAAACTAGATGTTACAAAGGTAACAAAAAGAAAAAACTGAAGGCTCCCTATCTGAATGCTCGTAGTATTCATAAAGTAAATGAATTGATGGCCCGCATTGAAGTAAATAAATATGATCTAATAGCAATTAAGGAGGCATGGCTGCAGGATGAAGAAGATTGGGTTCTTAATATTGAAGGGTACATGACATTCAAAAATAGGATTCTAGGTGGAGGGGTAGCACTGTTAATCAAAGAGGGTATTGGTGCAATAGTTCGAGATGACCTTGGTTCAGATCATCAGGGTGTAGAATTGGTTTGGGTGGAGATGAGGAATAGTAGGGGGAAAAGTCATTAGTGGGAGTGGTCTGCAGGTCCCCTAACAGTAGCCGCAGCGTAGAACAAAGTATTCAAGAGAAAATATTGTGTGCTTGTGATAAAGGGATGGCAAAATAAGGGGTGATTTTAATCTACACAAACTGGAAAAATCAGATTGGCAATAGTAGCCTGGATGAGGAGTTTTAAAAAATGCTTTCGAGATAGTTTCTTAGTTAGAGCAGCATGTTTTAGAGAGGTTATATTAGACTTGGTATTGTGTTATGTGACAGGATTAATTAATGACCTCTGAGTAAAGGCACTCCTAGGTAGCAGCAACCACAATATGACTGAATTTCACATCCAGTTTGAAAGGAAGACGACTAGTAACTTAAATTTAAATAAGGGCAACTTATGTGGGGATGAAAGCTGAGCTAGCTGAAGTGAACTGGGATACTAAGTTAGAGGACAGATCAAAAGAGAAGCAGTGGCAGACATTTATGGGGGTATTTCAGAGTATTCAGAATAAGTACATTCCTACTTTAAAGGAAAATTCAAAGGGGAGCACCCACCATCCGTGGCTAACTAAAGATGTTAAGGAAAGCATCAAACTTAAGGGAAAAGCGCACAACTCTGCAAAGGTGAGTGGCAGGACAGATGATTGGACAGAATATAAAGAACAGCACAGAATGAGTAAAAGGTTAATCAGGAGAAAGAAAGAGTATGAGGGGAACCTAGCTGGAAATGTAAAAATGGATAACGAGTTTCTACAGGTATTTAAAAAGGAAAAGAGTAAATAAAGTGAGTGTTGGTGCTCCAGAGAGTGACAGTGGGGAGTTAATAGTAGATAAGGAAATAGCGGAAGAAATGAACAAATATTTTGCTTGTGTTCACTATAGAGGATACAAAAAACATTCCAGTAATAGCTGCAAATCAGAAGGTGAATGGGAGAAAGGAGCTTGGTAAAACTGAAACCCCCTAGGGAAACAGTACTGAACAAATTGATGGAATGGAGCTGCAGGTTGGTAAGTCTCCAGGTCCCGTTGGACTACATCATAGGGTCTTAAAAGCGCTGGCTAATGAGGTAGTTGAGCACTGGTGTTAATTTTCCAAAATTTGTTAGATTCTGGAAAGGTTCCATCAGATTGGAAAGTAGCAAATATAACCCCTCTATTGAAGAAAGGAGGGAGGCAGAAAACAGAAAACTATAGGCCAGTTAGCTTGACGTCTGTCATGGGCAAGTTATTAGAATTGATCATTAAGGAGATTATAGCTGGTCACATGGAAGAGCTCAAGGCAATTCGGAAGAGTCAGCATAGTTTTGTGAAAGGAAAATCACGTTTAACCAATTTACTGGAGTTTTTTGAAGGAGTAACATGTGCAATGGATAAAGGGGAGCCTGTAGACATACTGTACTTGGATTTCCAGAAGGCATTTGATAAGGTGCCACATCAAAGATTATTACAGGAAATAAAAGCTCAGTCTAGTGGGTAGCAGATTAGCATGGATAGAAAATTGGCTGGCTGGCAGAGAGCAGAGTATGCATAAATGGGTCTTTTTCTGATTAGCAGGATGTGACGAGCGGAGTCCCACAGGGGTCTCCATTTAAGCATACAATGCGGCAAAGAGCAGTGGGAAACCAGGGGATTGGGAAGCCTACAAAGTCCAACAGAGGACAACTAAAAAAGAAATAAGGAGGGAGAAGATTAAATATGAAGGTAAATTAGCCAGTAATATAAAAGAAGATTGCAAGAGTTTTTTTAGATACATAATGGGTAAGAGAGAGGCAAAAGCGGACATTGGGCTGCTGGAAAATGACGCTGGAGAAGTAGTATGGGGAACAAAGAAATGGCGGAGGAACTGAATAGGTACTTTGCGTCAGTCTTCACAGTGGAAGACACGAGTAACATCCCCAAAATTCAAGAGAGTCAGGGGGCAGAGGTGAGTATGGTGGCCATTACCAAGGAGAAGGTGCTAGGAAAACTGAAAGGTCTGAAGGTGGATAAATCACTTGGACCAGATGGATTACACCCCAGAGTTCTGAAGGAGATAGCTGAAGAGATAGTGGAGGCGTTAGTGGTGATCTTTCAGGAATCACTGGAGTCAGGGAGGGTCCCAGAGGACTGGAAAATCGCTAATGTAACCCTCCTGTTTAAGAAGGGAGTGAGGCAAAAGACGGGAAATTACAGGCCGATTAGCCTGACCTCAGTCGTTGGTAAGATTTTAGAGTCCATTATTAAGGATGAGATTTCAGAATACTTGGAAGTGCATGGTAAAATCGGGCAAAGTCAGCATGGTTTCATCAAGGGGAGGTCATGCCTGACAAATCTGTTAGAATTCTTTGAGGAGGTAACGAGTAGGTTAGACAAAGGAGAGCCAATGGATGTTACCTAATTGGACTTCCAGAAGGCCTTTGACAAGGTGCCGCACAGGAGGCTGCTCAGTAAGATAAAAGCCCATGGTGTTAGAGGCAAGGTACTAGCATGGATAGAAGATTGGCTGTCTGGCAGGAGGCAGAGAGTGGGGATAAGGGGGTCCTTCTCAGGATGGCAGCCAGTGACTAGCGGAGTTCCGCAGGGGTCAGTGTTGGGACCACAACTTTTCACTTTATACATTAATGATCTAGATGAAGGAACTGAGGGCATCCTGGCTAAGTTTGCAGATGATACAAAGATAGGTGGAGGGACAGGTATTATTGAGGAGGCGGGGAGGCTGCAGAAGGATTTAGACAGGTTAGGAGAATGGACAAAGAAGTGGCAGATGGAATACAATGTGGGTAAGTGTGAGGTCATGCACTTTAGTAGGAAGAATAGAGGCATAGACTATTTTCTAAATGGGGAGAGAATTCAGAAATCTGGAGTGCAAAGGGTCTTGGGAGACCTAGTATAGTCCAGGATTCTCTTAAGGTTAACTTGCAGGTTGAGTCGGTAGTTAGGAAGGCAAATGCAATGTTGGCATTTATTTCGAGAGGACTAGAATATAAAAGCAGGGATGTGCTGCTGAGGCTTTTCAAGGCTCTGGTCAGACCACATTTAGAATATTATGAGTAATTTGGGCCCCGTATCTCAGGAAGGATGTGCTGGCCCTGGAAAGGGTCCAGAGGAGGTTCATGAGAATGATCCCAGGAATGAAAAGCTTAACATATGAGGAACATTTGAGAACTCTGGGTGTCTACTCGATGGAGTTTAGAAGGATGAGGGGGGATCTGATTGAAACTTACAGAATACTGAAAGGCCTGGATAGAGTGGACGTGGGGAAAATATTTCCATTAGTAGGAGAGACTAGGATCCGAGGGCACAGCGTCAGAAAATAGGGAAGACCTTTTAGAACAGAGACAAGGAGAAACTTCTTTAGCCAGAGAGTGGTGAATCTATGGAATTCATTGCCACAGAAGGCTGTGGAGGCCAGGTCATTGAGTGTATTTAAGACCGAGATAGATAGGTTCTTGATTGATAAGGGGGTCAAAGGTTACGGGGAGAAGGCGGGAGAATGGGGTTGAGAAACTTATCAGCTGTGATTGAATGGCGGAGCAGACCTGTTGGGCCAAATGGCCTAATTTCTGCTCCTATGTCTTGTGGTCTGTGCTGGGGCCTCAACTTTTAACGATTTAGGTCAATGGCTTAGATGATGGGAGTGAAGTCATGGTAGCTAAATTTGCAGATGACACAAAGGTAGGTAGGAAACTAAGTTGTGAAGAGGACGTGAAGAGGTTGCAGATGGATATAGACAGGTGGAGTGAGTGGGCAAAGATCTGGCAAATGGAGTTTAATGTGGGGAAATTGTGAAGTTGTTCACTTTGGCAGGAAGAACAAAAAAACAGTATTACTTAAATGGAGAACGGCTGCATAATTCTGAGGTGCAGAGGGATCTAGGTCTTCTAGTACATGAGTCACAAAAAGTTAGTATCCAGGTACAGCAAGTAATTAAGGCGGTGATTGGAATGCTAACCTTTATTACGAGGTGGTTTGAACGTAAAAATAAGGATGCTATGCTTCAGTTATACAAGGCACTGGTGAGACAGCATCTCGAACACTGTGTACAGTTTGGTCTCCTTATTTAAGGAAGGATGTAAATGCATTGGAGGCAGTTCAAAGGGAGTTTTACCAGGTTGATACCTGGAATGAGTGGGTTGTCTTATGAGGAAAGGTTGGACAGGCTGGGCTTGTTTCCACTGGAGTTTAGAAAAGTGAGGGGTGATTTTATTGAAGTATACAAAATCCAGAATAGCCTTGACAAGGTGGATGCCAAAAGGATGTTTCCTCTTGTGGGTGAATCCATAACTAGGGGGCACAGTTTTAAAATTAGAGGTCACCCTTTTGGGACAGAGAAGAGAAACTCGCTGAGGTTTGTGCGACTTTGGAATTCTCTGCCTCAGAAGGTGGTGGAGGCGGGATCACTGAATACTTTTTCAGGTAAAGGTAGATAGATTTTTGTTAAGCAAGAGAATCAAAAGTTATCAGGGTTAGATGGGAATTTGGAAATCAAAACACAAGATGATCAGCCACGATCTCATCGAATGGCAAAGCAGGCTTGAGGGGCAGAATGGTCTACTCCTGTTCCCGTTTCTTACGGTTTTATGTAAGCTGAGGCTGTTTTCCTTGAGAAGACAAGGTTGAGAGGAGATTTGATAGAGGTATTCAAAATCTCGTGGGGGGTCTAGACAGGATAGATAGGAAGAAACTGTTCCCAGTGTGGAAGGATCAAGAAGCAGAGAAAAGAGATTTAAGGTGATTGAGAAGCAACAGTGACATGAGGAAAAACATTTTTTTTTAAGCAGCGAGTGGTATTTAGGATCTGGAAGTCACTGCCTGAGAATGTGGTGGAGGTAGATTCAACTGTGGCTTTCAAAAGAGAATTGGATCATTATCTGAAGGATAAATTTGCAGGGCTACTGCTAACAGGCAGGGGGAGTGGCACTAGATGAGCTGCCCTCGTAGAGAGCTAGTATGGACATGATGGGCCAAATGACCGCCTTCCATACTGTAACCATTCTATGTTTCTATCAACTCCATGTCATCTTAAATGGTCAACATCGGACACAATGTTACCCTGTCTACTTGGGCATCGACATCAACCACTAACCTACAAAAACAATCTACTGAAAATTACTGAGAAAGGCGAGATCAGAAAAAACCTAGTCACTGAACTTGTCAATTCTATCTGGGGAGCTAAGGCCTCCACTTTACAGCTTCTGTTCTTGTATTGTGTGGCTTGAGGTAGAATATTGCACTCCCATTTGCTTTCACCCACTGCACACTTAACTGGTGGATCTTAAACTTCCTATTATATGTCACAGGGTGCCCTACTCCTCATTCATAGTGATCAGCAATATAGCTGCTCTGTATCTTTTCAATCTAGTGCAACAGAAAAACTGGTTAACAAATTTGGTTAAAAAGTCATGTTTCCAGTTAACTCTGGCTTGCTCCCTCTTCCAACCATGTAGCTTTATTTTGGGCACTTATGTCACACATCTGTCATTCCACTGACCTTTTTCTCAGCAATTTGGTAAACTTCTGACATTGGTTAGAAATTGGTTTGGGTAGGGGAGGATGGGAGACGATAAAGTAAGGATAACAGGCATTTAATTCAATTGGCAGGTTGTGACCAGGAGATTTTTAGTGGAGCCTCTGCTATTCACCATGATGCAGATGAAGGAAGAGAGAACCAAGTTTGTTGATGGCACTAAGTCAGGTGGCACAGCAAGTAACAGATGGGAGTAGAAAGTTTCAAAAGGGCATTGACAAATTAAGAGAAAACTGCTTAAATTATCAAGAGTGGAAGGAATCATAAACATTATCTATGTAATTAAGAGCCTTGTGTATAACATGTCACATGCAGACCGGTACCGTGAAAGTATCTGTAGCAGAAAAAAACTAATCAATTATATACTCAGTACAATGGCTGACTCTGAACTTGCCTTGTTTTTGCCAGCAGTTATATTCATTTGATGAATGAAAATGTTTACAAGACAACTTGAGCTGAGCTGGCTGTTGTTAACATGATTGAAGGCAGCTCAGTGCTAAGTACTGCAGACTGGCACTGCCAAGTCTGGCTGCCACAGAAATCAGCAATTGTCCCTAGATAGAGATGTTTTGTTTATTCTTAGAGGGATCTTTATCCATCACAATATTTCACTTCATCAGAAACCAAATGCATGAGCAATTATCATTTGAAATCCTAAAACTATACGCCAGCATCCATAAAGAACAGTGATCCAGAGACTGTTTCTCCATCTGACGTGTCAGTCACGGCTTGGTTGGTAGCTCTCTCACCTCTGAGTCACGTCTCCGGATTCAAATGACACTCCAAGACTTCAGCACAAAAATCAAGGCCGACACTCCAGTACAGTACTGAGGGAGCGCTGCACAGAGGTACCATCTTTCAGCTGAGACATTAAACAGAGGCTCCATCTGCCCCTCTTCGGCAGCTGCAAAAGATCCCATGGCAATATTTCAAAGAGATGTGGAGGAGTCACTCCCCAGTGTCTTGGCCAGTATTTATCTCTCAAGCAACACCACTAAAAAGAGATTATCTGGTCATTATCTGTTGTTTGTGGGAGCATGCTGTGCACAACTTGGCTGCCACATTACAACAGTCACTACGCTTCAAAAGGGCTTAACTGGCTGTAAGGTGCTTTTGAAACACCCGGTGATTGTGAAAGAGACTAGAGAAAAGGATATCATTTCCTTTTTTCTTCTGTTGCTGTTCTTAAGACCTCTCTCAATCATCTGGATTGCTCTGTGCTTTTTTATACTCTTCCTTCAGTTCTACTACTCGTGTCTTCTATCAGCTGTGACTGTGGCTGTGTCATTTAGTTAGAGCTCTTTGCCCTAAGTGGTATACATTGGTCTTGTAATATGTCAAATTGTTTTTTTTGAACATTTGCCACTGTTCATCTGTATCTTTACCAAATAACAATTTTGACAAATTTTCTTTTGTCAGTCTCTTTCTGACTCAAGTCAAGCAAAATCTGGAACCTTAGTAACTTAATGAGTCTTGGTAGCTTGAGTTTCCATGTGAGCAATTAGCAAAACGTGAACAGCATAGAGGAGTTCTCTGATCAAGCTGCACTGTATTTCTGTCTTCACTTTCAGTCTGGATAGATTGTACAGCATACTCTCTGACCTAGTCTGCAGGTAAACTCCTTCAATATCTGCAGGGGTAATGGTCATGAGCATGGAGCTGATGAAAGCAAACAGAGCAGAGGTTAGGGATGTAGCCCTGTTTCCCTCCATTCTTCACTCAAACTGTCAGAAGTGGAGTCGTCAAACTGTAAAATACAATGCATGCTGTCACAAAAGGAACAGATGAGGCCAAGCTTTGGTGAACGGCCAATTTCCCCCAAAATCTTGAGGAGTCCTGCCCTGCTGACAGCATTGAATACTTTAGTCAGATCTATATAAGTAAGATAAAGAGGTGTTGCCTGCATCCTAAAGTTCTCTTGTAGCTGGTGTATGGAGATCACATCCATTGCACATCTGTGCTTTTGCATATACTTGGTCTGCAAGTAGATGGAGATTTTTTAAGCAGGACCCTAGTGAAGGCCTTTCTCAGTGACGCTGAGGAGTGGGAGATGGTCCTCATGGATTGTCCATCCCATGCCAGTAGCTTGTTCGCCCTGACTGTAAGCACTAAGAAAACCATGGTTATGGGACAAGGTGTTGCATCTCCGCCCCTGATCACACTAAATAACACCCCTCTGGAAGTGGTTAGCAAATTTCGCTATCGTGGATCCACGGTGATAGACAATCAGTCTCGAAGCAGAACACGATACACTCATGCAGAAAGCAGCTACTAACTTTGGCTGATTCACAAAATGTGTACGGAGTAACATCAAGCTGATTCTCAGGATCAAGATGCTGGTTTGAGGCCTGTGTTCTCAACACCTTGGGGCACAGCTGTGAAACATGGTTGACTTACAGCTATCAAGGAAAGCAGCTCAACTATTTTCATCTTGGCTGCTCGTGGCACATCCTGGGTAACTCGTGGAAGGAAAACACCATGAATGCAGCAGTGTTCTCAAAGGCAAAGTCCGGCACTCAAAGCAGAGGCTGCTTCTACTACACTGGGCATAGTCAGTAGATGGAAGATGGTCACATACCAAAGGACTTTGTTTGGTGAGGTAGCCAGAGCCAAGCAACCAGTAGGGCACCTGAAGCTCCGCTTCAAGTATGCTTCCAAGTGTGACATGAAGCCCCAAACAACAATTTTCGCACTAGCTAGCTGATGATAGAAGAAACGGCGACATCACCTGAGGGCAGATGTGTGCCACCATCACCATCAGTGGCTATAGCAGCTTGGCAACAGACAGCAACGTGGAAAATAACCCACGACGACACTAGATAACCGCTTCAAATGCAGCTTTTGAGACAGAACCTGCTTCTCTTGGATTGGTCTGTTCACCTATCAACAAAAATGCACCATATGAAGGCATCCCAACCCCAACAGATTTGATTTGCTTTAAGACCATCATCATACGCAGATGGAAGGATGCCGACGAGTAAGTCTAAAGTTTCTCCTTTTCAAACTCAGTATTGGGCTTGATCAAATGACTCTTGCTTGGTCCATGCTCCCTTAGTGTTGGATTTTTAACTAAGTCTGGCTAAATGCTCGTTACTAAATCTAGTATGCCCTCTTGTTGGTTCTGAAATATAGTTCTCTGAAACAATATCTTGAACGCACTCAAGAAATTCACTACGTGACTTGAGCTACTCTGCTCTTCCTAATCTGCATAAAAATTCAAGACTCCCATTAAAACTTTTGCAACCAGCCTCTATTAAATTAATTAATTCTGCCACTAATTGCTGCTATCCAGGAGGCTTGTAGACAATTCCCACTGCAGTTTAAAGTTTTAAAGTCCTCTTCTTTTCAAAGTCAAGACTACACAAAGGGCAAACACTTGCAGTGCAAAAACTACAGGCAAAATGAAATTAGGATGAAAGTGCTTTCCTAAATTGGAGATAATCTATAAGGCTGTTATGCATTTGGCATGTTTAAAAAAAAAATTACCATCTTGCCAAGAAACAAAATTGCCAAGTCAAATGTAAATGTTCCTGGTTAAAGGGTGTATAGGTTTCAAAGGTTTTATTTAAAACAACCACATCCGTTGAGCCTACAATTTATAGTAAAGATTTTATTTTTAAACTCAAGTGAAACCTCCACTGCCCACCAGTTATACCACAGGCATTTGAATAAACAATTACAATACAAATAAAATTAATCTTTTCTAGGCTGAGATCGATTTATGCCAGACAGAATACTGGTGTTAGCAGTCTGTAGAATGAGGCAACGTCTGGCATGAAGCTTTGTCCCATGGAAACACTGGCAAACAAATAGGGAAGATGGACAATGAAATCTTGCTTTACTGCTGCAGTGGCATGTATTTTGACAACATTGGAAATGTTTTGGACAACAAGAAAATCAGGTAAAAGTTTACACTATAGCAAGGAATTTCAACACGAGTACAAAAGCAAAATACTGTGGATGCTGGAAATCTTGAAATAAAAGTCACATCTGGCTATGTGCTTACAAATAACAGACACCATTGTATTTAAATCACTTCTAACCTCCACTTGATCACAGTTCTCTCTCTTTGTTCTCTACCTCCACTCCCTGCACCTTTTCCCTGGCCTGGTATTTGCTGACAAAGTTACATCTCCAGTCCTGCTGAAAAGGTCATCGACCTGAAACGTTATCTGTCTTTCTCTCCACGGATGCAGTCTGACGAGGATTTCCAGCATTTTCTGCTTTGCTTCAGCATACTATCTAGTCCTGTCATTCATTTTGTCTTTAACACATCAAAGCCTAATGGGATTTAGATAAATTTAGAATTGTCTTGCATCAATTTCAGAAATGGATTTTGTCAGAGCAGCCCAACAGTTTAATAAACTTCACAACCTAAGTAAATATAAAACAGATGTCTGACCACTTAATCACCATGCATTACAATATACTAACACTTCAGCGATAATTCCTTAATGGATAATCAGATAGCACTTTAAAACTTATGTTTTCAACACCAAAATTCTGTAATGGTGTAGCTTGTCATCTAATCTGCAGATTTTGTGTGGCTTCTTCAATTGCTGATAAACTGAAGTTTACAAAAAAGGCAGCCAGCCATCAAGCTGAAACAGTGATGGATGCTCCATCCTTCCCTTCTGAAAATTAGATTTGTCTGTCACTGCAAATAAAATTGAAAGCTAAAAGTGTTTCAACCCAAGATTACTTGAAACATGTTTTAAATTGTGAAGATGAACAGGCAAACACGTAGTTTGCAGGCTGAGGACATACCATGACTGTTTTTTTGATCCTATGTGAAGGGCCTGGGTAGTCTGCTGAATACAAGTCTGTCAGAAACAAAGAGTTGATGAGCGTCGACTTTCCTAATCCTGATTCACCTGCAACAGAAACAGTTTCAAAAAGGTTTAGTATCAGATAACTCATGTTTACAAATTACTTGCATTGCCTAAAGGCTCTTGATCCTCATACCCCTTAATCCTTAAAAGGAGCTCAATTAGAGCTGCTGGTTACATTTTGCCAGGTTTACATTCAAAGAATACATGGTCAAAATTTAACTGATTGTTCCAAAATAATTAGCAGAACAACAAAAGCTATCCTTTACTTTTCAAATGGATTAAAATTCCTAGTCAGTTTGAAAACATAAATCCTCCAAACATAGATTAAAAGCAAATCAATCGTTTGAACTAGGTTGTGGTTTAAAGCCTTCTCAGATCTCATGACACTGATTATCACTCATTCGCCGCCCTAATCTCTATGCCACTGGGGCAAATGGCTGAAAGGGAAGTGCCATTACTTCGCAATGGGCCTTACCTTTCAAAAGCCTAACAAAACTCATCTTTCCCACCATGTTTCTGGCTCTGCCACTCAACTCCACTTAACCAATTATTTCTATGCAATGCCCTCTTGAATTTACTCAATCTGTGAAGTGCTTTGGGATGCCTTTAACAATGCAAATTGTTGTTGATTCAGGAGACTAGGAACAGAGCTGGGAAGACAGAGGCAACATTCAGTAAGAAATAGTCCAATATCCTAAATATCTGCCTAACGTGAAGATCAAAATTCCTGGCAAACAAGAAAGCTCAGCCAACTATATGACTTCTGCCAAAGCCCCAATGTTTTAATTTATGTCTCAGGATTAGTCCCAGTGCCACGTCTAGTGAGATCAGGAATTGGAGAATAGACCAGATGAATGCGTGGCTGCAGAAATGGTGTAGGGGGGAGGGATTTGGATTCCTGAGGCATTGGGGCCGATTCTGAGGAAGATGGGACCTGTACAAGCTGGACCGGTTGCACCCCAGCAGGACTGTGACCAATATCCTCGTAGGGGTATTTGCTAGTACTCTGGGGGAAGGTTTAAACTGGAGTGGCAGGTGGATGGGAACCTGAACAGGGAGACACGAGGGGGAAACAAAAATAGGAATGAAAGACAAAAGTATAAAGCAGGAGTGGAAGGCAGAGCAAACAAGGGCTAGCAGCAAATAGGGCAAAGTACAAAAAAAATGTGTCAAAATGTTAAAAAGGCAAGTCTAAAGACACTATCTGAATGCACGGAGCATTTGCAATTAGGTAGATGAGAGTGTCCTTGGACATCACTGAAAGCAAACATGCAGGTGGCAAATGGTATGTTGGCCTTCGTTGCGAGAGGACTGAGTACAAGAGCAAGGATGTCTTACTGCAGCTGTACAGGGCGTTGGTGAGACCACACCTGGAGTGGTGTGCGCCATTTTGGTCTCCTTACCTAAGAAAGGATATACCTGCCATAGAACTTCAAAAGAACATTGACACGTTGGTGGAGTGGGCAGATAGGTGGCAGATGAAGTTCAATGTGGAGAAACGTGAGGCGATACACTTTGGTACAAAGAATATGGAGAGACAGTATAAAATAAAGGACACTATTCTAAAGAATGTGCAGGAGCAGAGAGACTTGGATGCATATGTACAAAAGTCATTTAAAGTGGCAGGACAGGTAGGGAGAGCTTTTTCTAAAGCATACAGCATTTTTGGCTTCATTAGTAGGGGTATAGAGTACAAGAGCAGGGAGATTATGTAAGACACTGGTTAGACCTCAGCTGGAGTGTACAGTTCTGGGGCGCCAGGCGATAGGAAGAATGTGAACACATTCTGCAGAAATGGTTTACGAGAATGATTCCAGGGATGAGACACTTCAGTTATGAGGAAAGAGTGGAGAAGTTGGGACTGTTTTCCTTGGAGAGAAGGCTGAGAGGAGACTTGTTAGAAGTTTTCAAAATAATGAGGGGCCGGGAGAGAGAAGATAGGGAGAAATTGTTCTTGCTCGTAAACAGATCGAAAACCATTGGAGGGCACAGTTTTAAAGTGTTCTGCAAAAGAAGCAAATGCGAGGTGAGAAAAGCTTTTTCACACAACAAGTAGTTAGGGTTTGGAATGCACTGCCTGGAAGTGTAGCGGAGGCAAGTTCAACTGAGGCATTCAAGAGAGCACTGGACGATTATCTAGATAGAAACAATGTGCAGGGTTACGGGGTAATGGCAGGAGATTGGCACCAAATTAAAATTATCAAGAGCGCCGGTGCAGACATGATGGGCTGAATGGCCTCCTACACAGTAACATTTCTGTGATTCTGAGTGAATGCAGCAAAGGTTCACCAGCCTGGGAGGCAGGATTGTTGTATGAGGAGAGATTGGGCTGACTAGGCTTGTATCCACTGGGTGGTGGTGGTGGGAGGGGGTGGATATCTTTGAAACATATAAAATTCTAATAGGGCTGGACACAGGGATGATGTTTCCTCTGGCTGGTGGGAGGGGGCGGGGGGGGTCTCGAGCAAGGAGTCACAGTCTCAGGATACGGGACAGGCCATTTGGATGAGGAGAAACTTCTTCACTCGGAGGGTGGTGACCCTATGGAATTCTCTACCCCGGAGGCCGTGGAGGCCAAGTCGCTGAATATATTTAAGGAGGAAATAGATTGATTTCTGGACCCTAAAGGCATCAAGGAGCATCGAGAGTGAGAGCAAGGCATTAAGATAGAGGGTCAGCCATGATCAAACTGAATGGCGGAGCAGGCTCGAGGGGTGAAATGACCGACACCTACTCCTATTTTCTATGTTTCTATAAAAAGATCCCATCAGGAGGTCTTTGCTATGAACGTATAATAATTTTTATAATATTTTTCTGGTTTGTTGTAAAGTAGGTTTATTGGTGAGTGTAGATGGTTCTGTGAGATTTAATTACATTTGGAGTCAGGTAGACTGCAAGCTTGAAATTATCAAAAGAAGCTAGGTATAGAAATGTACTTGAAATGTTAATGAGTAAACATGGATGCTGTCTTAGCATGTAAGGTGTGAAAGGAATTTGCATTTTTAGATCAGTGAAGGGATTGTTTGGATTTCAAAGGTCAGTTTACAACTAGCCAGATAAGCAAAGGTAAGCGTTGTGTTTATTTTTCCCAAAGGTTACTGATAATATTGACAACATGAAAGTTATATTATTGGAAAGTTACAGTTCCAAAGACATATGGAACAATGGAATTTGCATATTAAACGGAGTAATATATATAAAGGAGAATGAGTGAAAAGCTAAGTTGGAGCCATGTAAGATCTAATAGGAATGTGTGAAATAGCCCTGAAGAAGCTTCCAGCCATTTGTATACAAGTCTGTTGTGTCCAGTAACTAAAGTTAGGGAGAAGCCATTTGGAATTCCACTGTCAAGTAGGTACTGTGTTAACTTGTTTATTTAAAATCTAAATTCTATTTTGGACTGTTGCCTTAAAGGGGGTGTATAACTGGGAGTCAGGTTAATTAGGGGTTTTAGGATTTGTAGTATTAAGTAATTGTAGCCTTATGTATTTGCTTGAAATCTTTTATTTTGTTAATAAATATTTTAATTTTTAAAAAATCTCTAAAGGTTTTGGTGGACTCATTACTTCTGAATTCAGTGCACACATCTCAAATACAAATTGCAAAACCGCTGTGAAAGCGTGGCCAAGTTTCCCTTGTGGATTCGATCCGCCTGGCACATCATAGCAGTCTTGTGGTCCAGTGGTAGAGTCCCTAGTGCTGAGCTGCCTTGTTAAACTGCTGCAGTCCACGTGGTGTAGGTACACCCACAGTGCTGTTAGGGAGTTGCAGAATTTTGACCCAACGACAGTGAAGAAACTGCAATATAGTTCAAGACCAGATGGCGTGTGGCTTGGAGGAATACTTGCACGTGGTGGTGTTCCCACACATAGGCTGCCCTTGCCTTTTAGGTGGCAGAGGCAGTGGGTTTGGAAGGTATGTTTAAGGAGCCTTGGCGAGTTCCTGCAGTGTATATTGTAGATGGTACACACTGCTGCTACTGTGCGTCGGTGGTGGAGGGAGTGAATGTTAAGGTGATGGATGGGGCATCAATCAAGCACCCTGCAATCCTGGTTAGTATCAAGCTCCTCGAGTGTTGTTGGAGCTGCATTCATCCAGGCAAGTGGAGAATATTCCATCAGACTGCTGACTTGCACCTTGTAGAAGGTGGACAGACTTTGGGGAGTCAGGTGAGTTACTTGCTGCAGAATTCCCAGCTTCTGACCTGCACTTGTAGCACAGTATTTATATGGTTAGTCCAGTTCAGTTCCTGGGCAATGGTAACCCCCGGGATGTAATGGTAATGTCACTGAATATCAGGAGGAGATGGTTATTTCTCTCTTGTTGGAAGTAGTCATTGCCTGGCATTTGTGCGGCATAAATGTCCACTTAACAATCTAAGCTGGAATGTAGTCTCGGTCTCGCTGTATATTGGCATGGACTGCTTCAGTGTCTGAGGAGCTGCGATTTGAACATTCTGCAATTAGCAGCACACTTATGACTTTATGATGAAGCAGTTGAAGATGGTTGGACCTAAAACACTACCCTGAGGAACTCCTGCAGTGATGTTCCAGGACTGAGATGATTGACTTCCAACAATCACAACCAACTTCCTTTGTGCTAAGTATGACTGCAACCAGTGGAGAGATCCCCAAAACCGATACCCACTGACTTCAATTTTGCCTGGGCTCCTTGATGCCACACTCGATCAAATGCTGCTTTGATGTCAAGGACAGTCACTGTCACCGAGTTCAGCTCTTTTGTCTATGCTTAGACCAAAACCAGGTTAATGCCCTCTAAGTGCCACTTGATAACATTGTCAGCGACACCTATCATCAGTTTCTGACTATGGAGAATAGGCGGATGGGGTGGTAACTGGCTGGGTTGGATTTGTCCTGCATTTTGTGGACAGGACACATCTGGGTAATCTTCCAGATTATCAGGTCCATGCCAGTGTTGTAGCTGTACTGGAACAGCTTAGTTAGGAGCACAGCTAGTTCTGTAACACATCTTCAGTACTAGTGTCAGGATGTTGTCAGGGACCACACCCTATGCAGTATTGGTTGCCTTCAGCCCTTTCTTGATGTCACATTGAGTAAATTGAATTAGTGAATTCTGTGATGCTGGTGACCTCAGGAGGTCAGAATGGATCATCCACTTGGCACTGAAAGGACCAGGGGTGATCCTTTGGCTTGATGGTAATGGAAGAGGATACTTCAGGCCATAAGGTTACAAATTGTGGTTGAATACAACTCAGATGCTGATGGCCCACAGCACCTTATGGATGCCCAGTTTTGAGCTGCTAGATCTGAACGAAATCTATCCCATTTAGCATAGTGGTAGTGTGACACAACATGATGGAGGGTGCTCTCCAGTGAGAGGACAAGGCTTCCTCTTCTGGGACATAGGCTGTAAGTTATGTTTCGTTGATGACTGTCAGGTGGGGCCAGGTAAGGCTGGCACATTTCCTTTCCTCAAGGGCATTAGTGAATCACATGGGTTTTCATGACAATCAATGATAGTTTCATAGCACCATTACTGAGACTCGCTTTCAACTCCAGATTTTTAATTGACCAACTCAATTATTTGAATTTAAATTCCACCAGCTGCTGTGGTGGGATTTGAACCCATGTCCCCCAGGGCATTACCACTATGCCATCACTTCCCCATGTCAGGTCACTCTTTCACACCTCCCACTGAGCAGCTCAAGATTAACTATCGAATGTTTAGCAAGTTGACTACCTGAATGATGTCACACATAAATGAGACATACACAGCTTGTTCAAAGCTGAAGATGGGAAAAGCAAAAATAAAGGTAGAAAGGTTGAGCTGAGGTAGATAGAATGCAAGGAAGCCTAGCACATACTAACTGGGCCAAATATCCTGTACAGACCATGTAATTTTAATGTTTCATAGTACCACAGAGCTAATGTTTTTTTAAATCTCCTCAGTGCAAGAAAACACAAATTTTGACACTTGGAAGGACATGTCCTAACTTCTGAAATAGTCTTCGCTGCGTATATGATATCTAGGCTTGCTCTAAGGCTCAATCACCCTAAACAATGGCATTTAAGGTTAAGAAACAAAGCCAATGTTTAAATGACATCTACAGCAGAGAGAGTGCTTTGTAACACAAGTCTACAAATTAGGTGTCAGCTGTGGTTCAGTGCTAAGACCATCACCTCCAAGGCAGTAGTTGTGGGTTCAAGCCCCACTCCAGTCTTGAGTATATAATCTAGGCCAATGCTCCAGTGCAGTGATAAGGGAGTGCTGTACTGACTGAGATGTTGTCGCTTGGCATAAATCGGTCCTCTGTGGTGGGTATAAAAGATCCCTTGAAGAAAAATGACGTTGTGTCAAATTATCCTGAACTGAAGGCTTTCTATCTGATTGTATGTGGCATTCATAACAAAGTAAATGAATTGATGGCCCACACTGAAATAAATAAATATATCAATTACAGAGATTTGGCTGCTGCATGACCAAGGTTGGGTCCTTAATATTGAAGGGTACATGACATTCAAGGAGAATAGAAAGCTGGGTAAAGTTGGGGTAGCACTGTTAATCAAAGAGGGCATTGGTGCAATAGTTAGATGTGACCTTGGTTCAGGAGATGAGGATGTAGAATTGGTTTGGGTGGAGATGAGGAAGAGAAGGGAGGAAAAGTCATTAACGGGAGTGGTCCGCAGGTCCCCTATCAGTAGCCAGCATAGGACAAAGTATTCAAGAGAAAATATTGTGTGCTTGTGATAAAGGGATGGCAATAATCAGGGGTGATTTTAATCTACACAAATTGGAAAAATCAGGTTGGCAGCTGTAGCCTGGATGAGGAGTTCTTAGAATGCTTTCGAGATAGTTTCTTAGAGCAGCATGTTCTGAAACCAACCAGAGAGCAGGTTATATTAGACTGAGCATTGTGTAACGTGACAGGATTAATTAATGACCTCAGGGTAAAGGCACTCCTAGGTAGTAGCGACCACAACGTGATTGAATTTTACATCCAGTTTGAAAGGGAGAAGGGTGCGTCTAAGACTAGTATCTTAAACTTAAATAAGGGCAACTATATGGGGATGAAAGCTGAGCTAGCTGAAGTGAACTGGGAAACTAGGCTAGAAGAAAGATCAATAGAGAAGCAGTGGCAGACAGTTAAGGGGGAGTATTCAGAATAAGTACATTCTTACTATAAAAGAAAAATTCAAAGGGGAGCACCAACCTTCCGTGGCTAACTAAAGATGTTAAGGAAAGCATCAAAAATAAGGAAAAAGCACACAAAGACGAGTGGCAGGACAGATGATTGGACAGAATATAAAGAACAGTAGAGAATAACTAGAAAGTTAATCAGGAGAAATCACTAGGGAAACAGTACTGAACAAATTGATGGAATGGAGCTGCAGGTTGGCAAGTCTCCAGGTCCCGCTGAACTACATCCTAGGGTCTTAAAAGAGGTGGCTGATGAGATAGTTGATGCACTGGTGTTAATTTTCCAAAATTCGCTAGATTCTGGGAAGGTTCCATCAGATTGCAAAGTAGCAAATATAACCCCTCTATTCAGATGACACAAAGATAGGTAGGAAAGTAAGTTGTGCAGAGGGCATGAGGAAGTTGCAGATGGATATAGACAGGTTGAGTGAGTGGGCAAAAATCTGGCAAATGGAGTTTAATGTGGGGAAAATGTGAAGTTGTTCACTTTGGCAGGAAGAACAGAAAAGTATTACTTAAATGGAGAACGGCTGCATAATTCTGAGGTGCAGAGAATTCTGAGGGATCTAGGTGTTCTGGTACATGTGGCAAAAAGTTAGTATGCAGGCACAGCAAGTAATTAAGGGAGCTAATGAAATGCTATCCTTTATTACAAGAGGGATTGAACATAAAAGTAAGGATGTTGTGCTTCAGTTAAACAGGGTATTGGTGAGGCCACACCTCGTGCGCAGTTTTGGTCTCCTTATTTAAGGAAGGATGTAAATGCATTGGAGGTGGTTCAGAGGAGGGTTACTAGATTGATACCTGGAATGAATGGGTTGTCTTATAAGGAAAGGTTGGACAGATTGGGCTTGTGCCCACTGGAGTTTAGAAGAGTGAAGGGTGATTTGATTGAAGTATATGAGATCCTGAATAGCTTTGACAAGGTGGATGTTGAAAGGATGTTTCCCCTAGTGGGTGAGTCCAGAACTAGGGGGGCACTGTTTTAAAATTAGGGGTCACCCTTTT
The DNA here is from genome assembly GCF_017639515.1 of Carcharodon carcharias. NCBI lineage: Eukaryota > Metazoa > Chordata > Chondrichthyes > Lamniformes > Lamnidae > Carcharodon > Carcharodon carcharias. The sequence continues at coordinate 3,533,434 of NC_054472.1, read as the reverse complement.
AAGACAGAGATGAGAATTGTTTTCTGAGGGCTGAGAGGCTTTGGAACACTCTGCCTCAGAAGGTGGTGGAGGCAGGGCCATTGAATATTTTTAAGGCAGAGGTAGATTGGTTCCCTTGCCTAACAAGAATCTAAGTTTATCGGGGTTAGATGGGAATGCGGAGTCAAAATACACGATGATCCGCCACGATCTCATTGAATGGCGGTACAGGCTTGAGGGGCCGAATGGGCTATTCCTGTTTTAATTGCCGTTTATCAGGTCTTGCTGTCCAGAAATTAATTGTTGCATTTCCTACATTCTACCAGTGACTATTTCAAAAGTACATTATTGAAGAGCCGATCATTACAAACTGGTTTGTAACACAAAAATTAGCTTCACCATTGTAGAATATACAAATTCTACCCCGAGTTTTACAATCAGGGCCAATCACACTATCAAACGATCTGAATTTTTCACCTAAGCATTTCACAAGAGACCTCAATATTCAGGAAGATCTGGGCATTGATAAATTTGAGTGTTTCACAGGGATTTTAGGAGATTGAAGTTGTTTAAGGTTTCCCATTTATGTATAACTTCAAGGAATCAATGTCGAAGTTGAAACAATCAGTATCTGCTATCTTTAGTGCTGCATTTTAATTGGGGGGGGGGCAGGATCAGAGCTCAAATCCTCATTTTGCTTACTTATAAATACTGTAATAGTGCAGGTATAGTATAATGTTCTTCGTTTCCTTGAAGGCAAGGGAGAAAACAATAAAAATGTTGACATTAATCATCGTGTTGCAATGCTAAATTGCAGAAGCTTGGTGATAATGTAATTACTTCAATATAATACCCAAAGTCATGCATGGCACAATTTTTAAAAAAGAAAGTTTCTATCAGGCGATCCACAATTTTATTAAACCAACATAATATCCACTTGTAGCCTCAGGTTTGATCAGGGGCATCTCACCAGCTCTACTCTGCTCAGTCTGGTGCTAATTCACATACCCCATGCCTTGCCAGCTTCCAAGGAGCGAAGAAACTTACTCATGACTGCACTCGCCTGTTGAATGCAGTCATTCCAATTATTGACTGAATAATTGGAACATAAACCTCAGACCCTTTACCCTACTCAAATTAACAGAGCTGCTTTGATAGTTTTCTTTCTGGAGCTTATTTTTGAAATTAGTGTATCACTGACAGCTGCAAGGTGCCTTCCCATTTACTTGAGAGGTTTAGTTGTTGAGGGTTGTTCCTTTGAGCAGGAACGAGGTCAGCAAAGGTTCTACTCAGGGTAACAGAGGTGCGGTACAAGGATCAAGCAAGTTACGCACAGCTGGATTTTGCACAAGTTGGAGTTCATGGAGTGTTTGCTCAAAGATCGAAAAAAAAAAGGAACATCACAGTCATTGATAAAACAAGGTGGAAACAAACATGGTAAATCCTCGTCAAATCTGGCTCTTTGATGAACTGATGCGATTTGTGATAGTACGCTTATAGATACAATACTTTTTAAACAAAAACGCCCCTGTGAAATGAATTATTCTACAACTAGTTGAGACTTCAAATTGGAGGTCCCAAACGCCCTCTTGGGTGGATGCAAAAGAAATCCCATGGCACTAATCCTAGAACAGGGAGAACTCTCCTGGTGTCCTGAAGCAATATTCATCCCTCAACTTCAGATTCTCTCATTTGTCTTCTGGTAAAGAATCATACGGACTTGAAACATTAACTGTGTTCCTCTCCGCAGATGCTGTCAGACCTGCTGAGTTTTTCCAGCTATTTTTATTTTTGTTTCAGATTTCCAGCATCCACAGTTTTTTGCTTTCATTTATCTTATTGCTGGTTGCAAAAGTTTGCTGAGGACAAATTGGCTGCACGTTTTCCTTCAGTGATTATACTTCAAAAAGTTCTCCATTGGTTGCAAAGTGCTTTGGAATGTTCAGGTTGTAAAGGGTACTATACAAATAAGTTCTTTGTCATGGGCCCAAAAATATTTGAAGGATTATGCAACTTTAAGGTCAACTTTTAATACAAATACTAATTTAGTAATCAGTGCCCCAGGAAGGAATGTGGTTCACAACTGGTGCTCTGTTAGTAGGCAAGATACTTAACAGCATGAATTAACTTCTGGAGCCAGTCAATTGTTCCCAAACATGTGGACTGGAAGTTTGGCATTACTCTTACAGCACAAGACGTCACTGTTGCTTTGATGCCCAGTGTGGTCAGAGTTGGGTGACAGCCATCTTCAAACAAATTGCTTGTATTTTTAAGGGTGAAGCTATTTTTACAATCCAAGAATCCCCTAATGCTCAGTTATCAAAAGCAGCAGTGTTCCTCGAGCGCATATTTAAGTTTGGGACAGATATGTAGCATTTTGCCTGTTTTTGTTGATTCTGGACAGTAGTGCAGCATGCCCAAAGTAGCCCAGTGTGAACACATTCATAATCGCAAGTAGGCATCTTTCACATCTCCAACAGTTTGCCATGGTTAGCTGGTGCTGTTTTAAGTCAATGCCACAGCTACAGGGCTCAATTCATTAGATGGTCACTTATAGAAATCAAGCCATTCGCACAAAGTGTTGAAAAAGTCTGATGTGCAACATTAACAGTTGTACTATTCGAAACTCCTGTCCTCCACTTCATGACAGCTATCAACTAGGGATGGGCCTTGTCAGCAACACCCCCATTGTAAAATAACATCCTTCACCCTTAATTATTTGGATGATTTATGAATCAAAGTTAACAAGAACATAAATACACAAGTTCTGATAAAAATCACATTAATTCTGTTTCTGTCTCCACAAATGCTATCTGATCTCTTTCCAGCATTTTCTGTTTTTATTTTGGATTTCCAACATCCACAGTACTTAGCTTTCACAAATTTTTTTTTAAGATTAAGCTCTGAAAAGCAATTGTGTGTCCTGGAACTTTTACCAAAGGAAGCTAAAGGAGGACCTACAAAATGGAGAGATTAAGAGCGCTGGAACTATGTAGTGTGAATATATAGAGAATGCTAGAGCCAGCAGGATAAGATTCAAGTTACAAAAATTAAATACAAAATGCAGGTGATGGAACAGGAAATTTTATAGCGCTTTAAAAACTAGATAAGTTTCTGGCATCAGAAAATAAATCATTAGATTTCACAGAAATATCTACTAGAAAGGAGATAAAGATTTGGTAGGCTGATGAACTGCTGCCTGAAACAAGGTATTGTTATAGATTAAACTTCTAATGTTTTAATAGTTTTCCTAGCAAGGTGGAGAGCAGAGGAAATGAAACAATTACACAATTCCTGAAAGTTTGGCTGGAGTACACCATTTGGGAGTTGTCTATTTTCACATTTGCAGGTTATGATGTTTCCAAAAATCAGCCAAAACTGTCAAGATTTCCTGATCACCACTAGGGTCACTTCCACAGACAACATAGAACAGAAAACTAAGATTTAGTATTGCTGCTCGAGTGTGCAGTATTTGTGTTGTAGATATACTCCAGGAGTAAAAGCAGTAATGTGAAAATTACACACTAAAAACTGTACTGAAGACAATCCAGGGCAAAACAACATCAAATTTAAAGAGGTATCTTTAAAACAATTTTTATTTTTTAAAAAGGCATACAAAAGGCAAAAAGGTTCCAAATACCACTGTTACAGCACTGCTGCCTGATGCATTCCAAAAATTCTTTCAATTTTTTTTTCAGTGTCTAACCATGAGTTCTGTCCAGGAGGAGGTTTGGAGTCAATACTGGAACAGATTACCAAAGCAGATTGGATTTTCATCCACTGTTACAGGTGAACCTGAACAAGCAAGCTACGAATGAGTGAAAAAAATACTTACAATCAGATCAATCCCAGTGTTTACAGAATAAACCAAAAGATTATTGAAGCGTTTCTATCAAGTAACCAACTAATTGATAGAGTGGATTTCTAACTTTAAGAAATAGTGTCAGCTCTCATTCCAGCAATGTCAATATTATTCCACACAGATCAAATTGTAAGCTATGCCATTATATATAACCACACAATATAAAGTTAGTTTACATAAACAGTTTGATCTTTGTTCTCACAATATTATCCCATCCTTCCACCACTGGAATGTCAGCAGCTTTTTTTTTTAAACACGTTTTGGACAAACTCCACACAAAGTGGACACAACATTGCGTATAGAAATCTAGAAATTCCTGTGTATCTGCACCCAAATACACATCTAAATCAGGGTGTTCATCACATGGGTAGCCTAAAAGCGGGTAAGCAAGTGCACAAGTATAGTACTCACATTTCTCCTCAATCCTTTATATTCATGTACCAATCCTCTGCCTGAAACCTCTCCACCCACAGCAATAGCCCTCATCTAAGTTAGAGCCTAAAGCACAAATAATTATCAACGGACAATTGAATGCAATGCTGAGAAGGTGACATTGTTCAGAAAAGTTAAATTATTCATGCAGGTCTAAAAGATCCCATGGCATTATTTCAAGAGGAGAGTTCTACTTGCACTCCTGGCCAATATTTATCCCTCAAACTACTCAAAAACAGTTTAATTGGTCATTTATCTTATGAATGTGAAACCTTGCCGTGTGAAAACTGGCTGTTGCATTACACTATACTGTATTACGTTAGTGACTATACAACAGAAAAAAAAGCCCAGCTGTGTTAGGTGCTTTGGCATGACCAGATTCCAAAGGTGTTCTTTCTTTTGTTCAAGATCTCAGGACCCAGTGCAGGAGAGAAAACCTTTTTTTTTGGGGAAATTGGTTAAGATGAACTTCTTCTATAAACCCCGACACTAACTTTTCTGCATCAACTGACAGGGTACAAAAGGTGGTTCAGTGTCACCCCACAGAATCTCCCATGTGCTTGTGAAATGGAGGATTAGTTTTACTGCTCATCTCTTGGACCCATAAAGCCCACTGTTAGAGGCCCCTATATAGCTACACATTCCTGCAAGTGACAAATAACCCAAGTCCTAGCTGGGAGGGTAATATCTATTTCATTATTGATAAAGACTGAAGCAGTTGAAATCCAGTGCAAGAAACTCGGGCTTTGCTCACAAGTAAAAGCACCATCAATAGTATGATAGCATGAATTCCAAGCTGCATTTCGGCACATCGTTCAGCACAACCAATTTGTTTGGGGGAGGGAAAGAGGAATCACTTAAAGGAATTCTGTCTTTCGTTGCATATGTATTTGCTGTTTAAGATCTCATCAGTTTTTGCACATGAAAATAACTGTTTCTTCAAACAGGGAGATACCTTAATTGCTGTGATCTATGAAAGTATAATGCAAAATGCAGTTGTGCCATTTTGAGGAGAAATACACTGAAAGAACACAAGAAACAGGGGGAGTAAGCCTCATCGAGCCTGCTCTGCCATTCAGTATGATCATGGTTGATATGGGCTTAACTCCATTTTCCCATCTGCTCCCCATATCCCTCGATTCTCTAAGACACCAAAAATCTGCCTGTCCTCGCCTTAAACGTATTCAACGATGGGAGCATCCACAATCCCCTGGGGTAAAGAATTCCAAAGATTCACAACCCTTTGAGTGAAGAAATTTCACATACGATCAAGGAGTAGGCAATTCAGTTCCTCAAGCCTGCTCTGCCATTTAATAAGATCTTGGTTGATCTGATAATAACCCGAAATCTGCATCCCATCTACTGCTGATAACCTATCACCGCCTTTGGTTACCAAGAATCTATCCACTTCTGCCTTAAAAATATTCAAAGACTACTTCCACCGCCTTTTCAGGGAAAGAGTTCCAAAGGTGCACGACCCTCTAAGTGAAGAAAATTTACCTAATCTGTTTTAAATGAGAACCCCGCCTTATTTTTAAACATCCGTCCTAAATGAATGGCCCTTTATCCTGAGACTGTGCCCGTGTTTTTTTTTGTTTCCGCTGATAGGATAGACGCTTAGCGATTACCCAATCAAACCCCTTCAGAATTTTGTAGGTTTCAATGAGATCGCCTCTCATTTTTCTAAACTCCAGAGAATATAGGCCCAATTTACTTGGCCTATCATTGGTCCCTGAGATGAGGGGGTTGTCCTATCTGGTGAACCTTCACTGTACTGCCTCCAATGCAAGTATATTCCTTCTCAAATGCCGAGACCAAAACGGCACAGTGCTCCAGATGCAGACTCACCAAAACCCTGCACACAACTGTAGCAAGACTTCTTTATTCCTGTACTCCAATCCCTTTGCAATAAAGGTCAACATCATTTTCTTTCCTGATTGCGTGCTGCACCTGCATGCTAACCTTCTGCGTCCCTTGTTTGAACACACCCAAGTCTCTCCGAAAATCAACACTTACAAGTTTCTCACTTTTTAAAAAATATTCTGCTTTTTTATTCTTTCAGCTAAAGTGAATAACTTCACACTTCCCTACTTATAATCCATCTGCCACCTTGTTGCCTACTCACTTAACCTGTCTATATCTATTTGCAAACTCTGGGTCTTCCCCACAGCTTACTTTCCCCACCTAGCTTGGTATCATCAGCAAACTTAGATACATGATTCTGTCTCTTCATCTAAGTCATGAATATAGACTGTAAATACAGAGGTCCCAGCACTGATCCTTGCAGCACTCCACTAGTCACTGCCTGTCAACTTCAAAAAGTCCTGTTTATGCCCAACTGTTTTCTGTTAACCAATTCTCTATCCATGATAATATATTACCCCCAATTCCATGCACCCTTTTCTTGCTTATTAACCTTGTGTGGCACCTTATCAAATGCCTTTTGGAAATCCAGGTGTACATCTACTGGTTCCTTCACCTACCCTACTGGTTATATCCTCAAAAAAGTCTCAAATTTGTCTCAGTCACCTTATTGTGTTGAGGGAATTGACTCTGCTTCCAGCCTAAAGCACACCTTTTAAATCAAGAGCAAAAATTTATCTCTGAAAATTCCTTAATGTGTGTAGAGTTGTGGCACTTTGCTGACTAAATCCTATCCAACAGTTCCCTCTCTAGACCGTTAAGGTAGTCCTTATAACTGAAGCAACGTGAGTAGTGCAGTTGGGCTTCCCTAAAGCCATCCAATAAACAGGTGAATTACTTACAATAAAATACCACCCTCTCCAGCGTTTTACTTTGCAAGCCAGGCTTTCATAGACATGGCTATACAGGAACCTTGTTTAATTTGCTGAGTGGTATAAAAGGATAATGTTACCAAAGCTGAACATGTTATTTGATGTGCAGTGGGCACTACAGTAAGAACCCTTTCTTGCACACTGTTCTGTGGATCACCAGCTTGATGTGGAGGAGAGACTTGGATACCCCAACGTTCCGTCGAGCGATGCTGTTGGAAGCTCTTTGCTCCTGGTAGGGTCATCCATGGCGACAAGATCGGGGAGATGCCAGGCAAAGTTTGTTCCAAGGGTTCATGAACAATAGAACAAGCAAAGGAAGACTGTGCATCTCACCAGCTGCAAAGGCGCACAGCGGTCTGATGATCTCGGTCATTGTGGTTTGACATCCCCAAACTCTGACCAACCTGTCAAAATCGTGTGGACAATGATGGCACCCTAAGGTCGCCATATTAAACAAAGTCATGCACTGGCTTCTAACCAGGATCTAGCACAGTACAAGAAATTTTATGGTAGTTGTTATTTGGTGTACAGGATTTCAGTATTGCTGGAAAAAAGAAATGTCAAAGCTTTTCACCTTGTACTCATCAAGACACTTTGCAGAGGGGAATACCACTCGTGCTGCTACTAACAGGATGCTGCCATCAAGCCAAAAAGACGTTCTGCCTATCACACAAACAAGTAATGTGGTATGTAAATTACAGTGCCAGTGTGATGCTAGCTATGTAGGCCATATGCCCCAAAGACTGGCAGGTTGGATCAAACAGCATTGTCCCTTCTGCTGCTCACAACAAGCAAGGTACTGACCATATGCAACCAGCCCATGCTTGCAAAATTCAAAACAGCGCCCAACATTACATGTGATTCTGCGAATGGACATTTGCTAAATAATCCTCTATGTGCTAAGAATTACACTGACAACCAATTTAAGACTGTCAGTCAGTCTCGCAGCGTGGTGCATGTGTGTGTACCGGCAGCTACATTAATACAGAGGGCCCTGTTCTTTGCAGACAGGAAGAACATGTACACACATTGAGCCTGCTTCAACTAAACAAAATAAGTGACAGCCATTCGCTGACTCATTCCTCAGGACAATGCCTTGACCAATGAGGGTCAAGCTGCTGGTTTAAATTTCAAACAATGCGTGGCAGTTAACTGTCAGTCACCATCGTTGGTGCATTCTCCATGGCAATGCCACTTGCAAACCAATCAACACTCTCTACACATACAGTATAATTGTTGTTTTCCTCTTATATTGGTATTGAGAGTGCCTTGATGCATGCAAGATGAAAAGTTTCAACATGTCTCTTTTCCAACAGTACTCAAATTTTATGCTATTCTAAACTTGTGTGGTGACAATCAGAATTGTACATCTGATGATCCCAGTTCAACACTTGCAAATCTTTATAATCTAATATAAATATGTTGGTGTGATGCATATAGAGGAAAGTAATACAGCTTTTTAAAACTTCACAATGTAGGCCTGAGTATAGCCTTGCTAAGATTAAAAACATAGTAGGAACATATGTATAATTTATATCTATAAATTCCTGAAGATACTGCACATTATGAAGAGCCCTCATTACATTCCTAACTTTTTACTTTGCTATATCTGAATTCTCTTGCTTACACCCAGACACAATTATTTTATCTGGATCACTTTTTAAAAATACATTGCTGCAGTAAATTGCTAATGCAATGCCTGATTCTCAGCCTTCTGTCTCATCTAACTGGCAGTTTGTAAGGTCCCATATTTCAGCACCATTTCCAAGCTATGGCAATTATGTTTGGGTCTCATCCCCAAAATGAAAGACAGTGAATGAGAATTTATTTGTGCAGTGAGGTGCTACCATTTTGCAAATGCTGACTGATTTGCACACTGCAAAGGATGAGGAAAGGTTTGAAGTGAAGTTTTGATGTTGATGGTGACAAATGGATGAACTATGGCCCGTTTCTCAGAATTTCTGATACAAAAGCAAAATAACGCAGATACTGGAAATCTGAAGTGAAAATAAAATGCTGAAGCATTGCTAAAATACGGAACCTTAAACTGTCAGGTGGATTAGGCAAGATGTTAACAACTGCAGCTTTGCATCAGCATTTTCCTGCAGCAATGTATTTTTAAAAACTCATCTGGATAAAATAATTGTGTCTGAGCGCAAGCACGAGTAGATATAATGAAGTATAACAAGTTCTGGAAATCATCAGGTTCCTTCAATACAATGCGCAGTATCTTCAGGAATTCTTGGACATAAATCACATATTACAGCTCTACTGAAAGGAACGCTCTAACTTGAACAAGGCAATACACAGGCCTACACTTCTAATGTTTTCTAAAGCTGTATTACTCCCCTGTATATGCATCCTACTATCATTTATACTAGATTGGATAGGTTTGCAAATCTTATTTATTCAAATGAACTGGGGGTTAGCAGAAATATAACTGCAATTTCATTACCATACAAATATTGACTGGCATATAATTTATTGTACTGTGCTGGAGAGGCGCCTTATTGTTGTATCCAATGCAGACCAAACTACATTTTTGGCTCTGACACCCTTTTTCTTTATATCACTCAGCAGTTTGAACAAGGCTCCTGGTCAGTCATACTTACGGTGCTTAACTGCGCTTTAAATGTAACATGAAAAGACGGAGTGCCAGAGTTCAACTCAACCTGTTTATATACTCTCAGTTGAGGATTCTATCTGAACTATTATTACAAGCAGTACGTGATCTAAAAATAAAGCAATTTTGGAAGGAATGTGAAAGATGTGAATGAGAGGATCAGATGTTAAACCTGAAAAAAAAACTCAACACTTTTCTCTCTTTTGAGTATCCAATGCTTGCTAACACTCCCAGGTTGGTTATAATGACGTTTGGTGCACAGTAAAGCTCCCTAAAGGAAGCCACAAAATTTAAAGTTCGTTCCAACCTCCAACTGCCCCGGCCCACACCACCCCCCACCACCAATGACTGGAAAAAATGGAAATGCCACAATTATCCTGTTTAAGTCATATTGCGCACAATTTAAGATGTGTTGCAGATCAATGTTCACTAGGAAATATACTATACTCAAACTCATTTTATACAGGGTCCTGTGAGCCAAATTGGTTCTGGATGCAATGGGTTCAGGCTGTTCCAAAAGTACAGTCAGCATGCTAACCCACGCAACCTAATCCTTTCCTCAAATATAAATGGTGTTTTTGTCCCCTGGATACACTTGCTGCATGATATTCCACAAGACGACATGCTAGCAAGAGATTTCATACAGTGATGAATCCTACTTCTCAAATGTAGCAAAAGGCCATATACTTCGAGTAATTCTACTCATATTTCAAATAGTCTTCTGGCCAGATTAAATACCCAAAATCAATTTTATCTACTTCTCTTAAAGCTACACTGTTATTTTAAAAATATTTCTGCAGGAATAAATATTTTATATAAATCTACACAACTTTTTCATGGCCAATTCTTCAGTGAAGTAGATGTGCAGAACTGTGATTAAATAAAATTCATGGCAAAAAGCTCATTTCAAACTAAGGTATCTCAAGCTTAATCATCAGTGTTAAATAGAGGTGTACCATAACCTGCCTGCAAGTTCAAAAACAGAGAGATTTCAAAGGAGGGGGACATGTTTGCTGACCAAAGGTGCAGCCAATGGATCAGACAAGGTCCCCATAAATGCAGATTAGACTGCCACGAGGTCCATGCTGTCAAATATCGATACCAACACAATTTATATCTCTAATAGTCATGAATTTAAATTCTAGTCACTACAGTACTATCCTTTGCCAGCCATGTAAGTCTTGCAATTGCAAGTCTCATTGCCAATCTCTAAAGATATTGTTCCCTTCTAATGTAAGAATGTCATTTCCAATTACTCCATAAAATTGATATCTCATTCTAACACTTAACTCAGAGTTCCTCAAAGGATCTCCCCACCTTGAAACTGATCACCTCTGCCAATCTGTTAACGTGTATAATCTTAGTGGTCATTTTATTTTACATTCCATGTTCTTCAAATTGCATACAACCTCACCTTCTCTTGCAACGACTGAATCAGTACATCTTCACCTCCAAGCCCTTTGAAAGGAAAATGAAAACCTTGTTTTTCCAATTATTCAAAAAGATCTTTTATTTTTTTTGCAAGTCTAATATCTGCATATTTTAATGGTACTAGCTTCAAGTCTTAGAAACTTCAACACCCTTGATTGTCCCCGGAACCTCAATTACTGAAGCTCCATATCATCTACCCAATAAATCTGACAACTTCAAATTCTCCAAGGCCAAAATTGAAATAGTACATCCATTACCTGGAGTTATTGGACGTCTAAAGGAAATCTCCTCTCAACTTCAGTCTCCAATCTGTGTTGAATCTATTGTCTTTCTGTACAGGAGCGATACTCTTAACTTTCAACTTTCTCTGATCCCACTAGGCTTGAAAATATACCTGTACATAGGGACTTCCTCCTCATTTTATCCTTGCAGGCTCAGGGCTGAGTCCCTGTCAGCTCTGTTCAAGAACCTGTCACCTTGATTGGTCAAGACTTCTTAAAACCCAAGCTCGTCACCTAGACTCTTTCATCCCCACTTTACCACATTTTCATGTAGCTCTTTCCAATCTAAAAAATTTAACTATAGGCCTTGGCCATTCATGCTGGAACCTGGAACAGGAGGAAGAATCAGGAGGATGCAAGTAGCAAAATGCAAGTGCAAAATAAGTTTAAAACTACAAATGAACCACAAGCTTGGATTTATTGAAGTGTATGGTAGAATAGTGGTTAGGTTACGGGATAAGTAATCCAAAGGCCCAGTCTAATGCTCCAGAGACAGGAGTTCAAATGCCATTACTGTAGCTGGGGGAATTTAAATTCTATTGAATTAGTAAATCTGGAATAATCTCATTAACAACAATCTTGAAACTACCGACTGCTGTAAAAACCCATCTGGTTCACCCTATAGGGAAGGAAATCTGTTGTCCTTACCCAGTTTGGCCTACATGTGACTCCAGACCCTCAGCAACATGGTTGGCTCTTACCTGCCCTCAAAAATAACTGAACAAGCCTCTCAATTCAAGGGCAATGAGGGGTGGTCAATAAATGGTGACCTTGCCAGCGATGCCCATGCCCCATGAACAAATAAGAGTTTAGACGTATTTACCAAACATACCTATCCATCTTTTTAAAGGAAAAAAACTTTTGCGTTGTATTTCAGACAGCACAGAGGGAATTGTACTCCTTTGTGATTTAAGTTCAGGCCTACAGAGAAAGTTGAGTGCCCAAGTACAGCACAGTATAAAGTTCTAGGACAGCTTGAGAATTTCCTGCAATCAACCAAGTTGTTTTTATAGTCTTTAGTCCTGCTGTACAAACATTCAACCTGCAATCAAATGCCCAAGCAGCGGGTATCTGCATGGATAATTGCTGTGGAACTGAAACTGGCCAAAAAAACTCACCAGTCCCTTAACAATTAATGATGCAAAAAACAACCAGGCTCAGCACAGCAAGAGTAAAGTATGTACCAGTTATTAACGAGGGCGCTTGGTGATCTTGTCCTTTTGCCAAAAGGAATGAGTGGAAGCTAGGCATTTCTCCACAGAAAAGGGAAAAAAATAAGGCAAATATCAATGTACGTCATTATACAAGAAGCCAAGGAACATGCTTCCTCTCAACCCAAAATAAGGAGTTTAACAGTAATCTCCATTCTCGTATCCAACTGCCCATATCTCCTAAAATTTGAGCCACAAAATGTAAACCCAGAGATGTTCTGGGATATATGAGCACAAATTTCAGGATATTAGTGATTGTAAAAACTTGCATCATGGCTCCATGCCAATAAACAGTGTTGAAATGAGGGGAACTGTGGGCGTATTTCAAGGATGTAAATCTCACATTCACCAGCTATATGCAGGCTGCTTTTAGAATGAAATGCCCACTGGCCCACCTGAATATTTCAATATAAATACCCATCACTTGGAGAATTCTTAAAGAACAGCTTGATTAAAATTGCAAAAATGATTCAACACTTGAAATTTCATTTTTGGCACTTTCCCTGGGTCTCTTTTGCAAAGTGTTTAACAATCTGAGGAAATATAAACTCTGTATATATTTTGTTGAATCAGCAAACACATTAGCAGACAAAAATTCATTTGTAAAAGCCACACGACTGAATGGCTCGAGTAAATGCGCCGCTCTGTGTGCTGCCAAGTTATATAAACAAAGACAATTCTCATTTTGTTGCCTGGTCTGTTCTTTTCGCTGATCCCAGCCAGGAGCAATTGTGGTGGTCACTCTTGATGGTCACTCTTCTAGTGCTGTGTACCAACTCCATGGCACAGAGGTGGCTTTGATTGCTTTGCCCCATCAATACCAGTTTTCGGCTAAACCTTTAAAGCCAGACACTGGTTGCAGGATTCCACTTGGGGTAAAAAGGAAATAGGAATTATAATTTCTAGTTATATCAAAAGCACAGTCGCTCCTGACTGAAGCCATGCAGGCCACAGTTCAGAAAGGTGAAAATCCAGTAACTCAATATTTTAAGTAGGACATCATCGTACTGTTTTAGAAATCCTCCCAGACCACAATTTCCCTTATGACTTGTGCTACTTGAATAACATGGCCTGGTAGATCTTTGCAGGTCTATTAACCAAAGAAACTGATCATTTGTTAGCTGAGCTTTTTTGGTTATTTCATGAAACGTTAACAGGCATCATGCTCTGGAAGAGCTTGGCAATGCCCCAAAGGCACAATCAAATAAATGGATACTCAGTTAAGAGTGAAAATTCGCAAAGGAAGACTTTGGAGCAAGAGTATGCTATTCAGTCCTTTGAGCCTGCTCCGCTATTTAATAAAATCATGGCATATCAGGTTCTGTTCTTAACTCCACCATCCTGCTTGCCCATCATAACCCCCGAGTCCCTTGTCTATCAATTAATTTAATATAGCACCTGAAATGCAGACAAACATCCAAAGGCACTTGAGTGGTGCAAAGCGAAATGGAAATCTGGCCAACGATGTTAGGAGGGGTGATCAAAAGCTTGATTAGAGAGATGGATTTTAAAGGAGAAAGATGAAGAGAGTGAGGGAAGAATGTAAGGGATGTAAGCTATAGCAGTGTGGGGGCAGGGGGATGATGAAGGGGCAGGGGGAATCAAAGGAACTGAGAATTTGGGGGCGGTGGTTTGTTAGAGGTTACAGGGGTATTGAAGAGTGTGGCTGTGCAGGGATTTTAAATGCAAAGCTAAGGAATTTTAAATGAGGTCATGAAGGACTATGAGCCAATGCAAGTCAGTGAAGGGCAAGGCGGATTCTGTGCCGCTGAGCATGCGTAAATTGCAACTTGCAGACGGAGAACATTGGAAAAGTTAAGTCGGAAGCAACAACTGAATAAGAGCTTCAACACCAGAAGAGCTGACGTGGCCAATGTTAAAGATACTGAAATAAGTGGTCTTTGTAAAGAGGATTTGGGAGGATACTCAGCTGGGACTCAAATATGATGGCAGGACCATGAACTGGTTCAACCACAGATGGCCGAAGGACAAGGATGGAATCTATAGCAAGAGTAGAAAGTTGTGGCAGGTGAAGATGGCTTCAGCGTTCCCGATACTTAACTGGGGGAAACAAATCAATACATTGCAAAGGTGGTCATCTCATGCTTGCACTGCACAAATTCAAGCTGAGTCTGAAACTTTTTTCTACATTAAGTACCAGCAGAAAATACGTATTTTAACAGACTTGGTCACAAGAACTGATGAAAGATGAACTGAATCCAAAAGGCTGGAGCTTCAATCTCTACTGATTGCCCAAGATCAGCTGCAGTTCCAGCAGGCAGCATCCTCCAGGGTCTGTCAGTACTCTGAACCAGCTGATTTGGACTGACTTCCTCCAAAATAGCTAACACAGGTCCAACAGCACGACATTATGAATGTGTACACACGCACACACGTCCGTCTACAGTTCAGACAATGCTTCTGTTTTAAAAATGTAAGTTAAAAACATTAAATTTTTTAAAATGTATTTCATTTTAAATTTACATGACCAATTGCTAAATAACACAAGGAATATATAGTTTACAAATGATGATATTAAGTTTAATTTATATTATAAATGACTTCAGTAAATTTCAAAGTGTTCTTTAGCCTACTTGTATCATTTCATGTTGCTGTACTTCAAACTATCATTGTTACGAATACAAAAACAGAATTACCTGGAAAAACTCAGCAGGTCCGGCAGCATCGGCGGAGAAGAAAAGAGTTGACGTTTCGAGTCCTCATGACCCTTCAGGATTCACCCCCACTGTTACGAATATATGTATACGAGCATATAAATTAGGAATAGGCCACTCAGCCCCTCGAGCCTGCTTTGCCATTCAATAAGATCATGCCCCAGCAAAACTGGAGTCAATGGGAATCAGTGGGAAAACTCTCTGCTGGGCTCCCCATCTCTATCCTCCATGAACTTCAGGTCATGCAAAACTCTTGTTTGTATTCTAATCTGCACCGTCCTACTCACCGATGTGCTCACTGACTTACATTGGCCCCTAGTCTCAAATTCTCCACATCCTTACTATCAAAATACTCATACTCGTCTTTAAATCCTCTCATGGGCTCACCCTGCCCTCTCTTCGCAATATTCTTCCGCCCTGCAACCCTGAGAACTCTTTCTCAACTCACCTCTGACCACCAGTGGTGGCCATACGTTCAGCCATCTCTTCCCTAAGGGCTGGACTTCCCTTCTTCAGCCACTCTGCAACTCCACCCGACCAAGCTGTTAGCTGCTCCTCCAAATGTCACCTTTTTGGCTTGGTGTCAATTTTTGTCTGAATTTTGTCAATTTCTGTGAACTGCCTTGTTAAGTTTTTCTATGTTAAAAGCACCAAACAAAGGCAACGTTTGTTGTCAACATTTCCTAGTGGTAGAGTTCATCACATTGGCAACTAGGGCAGATCGCAAAAGTTCGAAAGAACTTGGACGCTTTGTTAGAAAGATTAGCACATTCAGAATCTGGCATTGTTTTATAAACTAGATCTAGTTTCAGCACCCAAGTGAATTTCTTCTGCCAGAAAAATGGGATAAAGATCTTCCCCAAACTAAGTGCAAAGTGCAAAATAGTTCAGGCAAACAAATCCATTAACAAATATGCATTTGGATTTAATTTAAATAACTTAAAATGGTCATTTCAAAATTAAGGAATTTCCACATGTGCTATCTCTAGCGTTTCAGCAAATATAATGGCAAAGTTTCTTACAAATTTTCATTATGGGTTGCTCTCCAGTTCTCGAATTAAGCAGTGCCCTTACTTTTACTAACGGATTCTGTTTGCTAACCAAGCCATGTAAAGCACAAGAGCTGTTCGATCCAGACAGGTTGATTAATACAGCAATGATCAAGAATCATGCTAAGAAAGTTATAATTGATTGTAATTATCTAGTATTTCCTACGTGAAGTATTCCTGATCTGGTTTTGTTGTGACAGTCCCTGTAAGCAAATAAGCTGCAAATATTAAACGTATCATCCCACCTGAAGAAAAAAGACATTTGGGAGAAGTCAGACGGCACCCAGAGGATGATGGAACTGTGATGCTATCCAGCTCAAAAGCCTGCAGCTGAAGCTTTCAATAATTATTCAATGCCGCAAAACTTCCCAGTCTTTTGAACACGCTAACAAGCAGCTCTAAGTTCCGAATTGATCTTGGTGATGAGACCAGCTGAACACAGATGCTCACCAATAGTCTACAACATGAGTTGGTCCTCAGACCAGCCTTTCTGACATCTATATGGTTTATATGCCTGCATCAAGTCCCAGAAATTTGACATAGCACTGCTGACACAGACATCAATGCTAGAGGAAGCACTAAGACGCTAACCAGCAATCTGGGCCTTCTGAATGCTACTTCACCCCAGTCCAGAGATGATCAAATATGTTGGCATTCCATCTGAATGATGACTTCGCCAGGAAAGAGCTCAACATTTCCTTCTGCAGAAACTGGCTTACCCAACATCCCAGCGAAAAATACCAAGGTGTCATCCGCCTCATTTCATAAACACTTACCAAAAAGTAAAAACCACTGTGAACCTGGTCCAGAAACTCACAAACATCGCAGGGGAGCACAGCCAGGACACAACACCCACAACAGTAGCCCTAGACATTTTCCTGCAGATTAATATTGTGCCTCATGACATTGCAGCTGCTACACACAAGATTGTGGGCCTGCAGCTAAATGTGACCAACAGGACAGGATCGTGGATGTTTAGGGCCACTGAGTGGCTCCCTGTGCCATCCCACATTATGCTGCCTGCCACTTGCCGCAATGCCAGCATGCACCAGGAGATGAAGAAAGTCATGAGTAACACTGATCTTCTCATTCACAAAGGCTTGAAAAACCCACCAACACAGCATTTAAAATCACAGCAGCCATTTCTGACAACAACCCACTATCCAGGTGGGCAGATATAAAGAGGTTCCTGGATACAACTGTGCTTGCAAAGAGTGGACAGCTAGTGGCAAATCCACACAGGGCACCTTTGAACTGAACGGGTTCATAGCCAGATCTCCAGTTGCATCAGGAATGCTGTTCCCAACTAGAATAGGCAAGGGGAATGCAGGAACTTAGAAAGGACAATCAAAGAAAATTGCCAGACAACAGGGTAAGGATGGGGAAGTTTGAGTGGCTGATTTGCTCTTGGAGAGCATGAACAGGACAGACAGAATGGCCTCCTCCTGTGCTATAACTAATCTATGATTCAAATAAGTTGTACTGTGGTGCTTATAGTTGATGATGCTTCAGTATATAAACAATAAGATGCCTTCCAAATTCTCTTGTACATTATTGTGGCAAACATTGGTTTAATAAGCTTAATGTCAAGGATGGAACATTAAACTTCTGCAGAACTAAAAACTAATAACAGAATGTGAACCGGAATAAAAGCGGAATCGCTGGAAACAGGCTGCCTGAACAAAGGTCTTGATAGAGTAACTAAAGAGAAACTGCTTCTGATGCAGAAAGGTCAGTTACCAGAGGGCATAGACTGGCAAGATACAAGACTTTCTTTTGAAAAGCTCAGCAAGTTGTCATCTTAGATACAATTCCTGAAAAGGTAGTGGAAGCAGATTCAATATTAACATTCCAAAAAGAATAGGTTACGAACATACAAATTAGGAGTAAGCCATCCGGCCCTTCGTGAGTGCTCTGCCTTTCAATAAGATCATGGCTGATCTGATTGTAACCTCAACACCACATTCTGCCTACCCCAGATAACCTTTCAGCTCCTTGCTTATCAAGAATCTATCTAGCTCAACATTCAAGATATTCAAAGACTCTGCTTCCACTGCCTTTTGAGGAAGTGTTCCAAAGACTCTCAACCCTCAGAAAAAACTTCTTCTCAGCTGTCTTAAATAGGTGACCCCTTACTTTTAAACAATGACCCCTACTTCTAGATTCCCCCACAAGAGGAAACATCCTTTCCACATCCACCCTGTCAAGACCCCTAAGGATCTTGTGTTTCAATCAGCGGATACAAGCCGAGTCTGTTCAAGCTTTCCTCATAAGACAACCTGCCCATTCCTGGTATTGGTTTAGTAAAGCTTCTCTTAACTGCTTCCAACACATTTACATCTTTCCTTAAAAAAAAAGACCAATAGTGTACACAGTAATCCAGATGTGGTCTCACCAATGCCCTGTACAACTGATAAAAGCAAAAAACTGCGGATGCTGGAAATCCAAAACAAAAATACCTGGAAAAACTCAGCAGGTCTGACAGCATCTGCGGAGAGGAACACAGTTAACGTTTCGAGTCCGTATGACTCTTCAACAGAACTAAGGAAAAATAGAAAAGAGCTGAATTATAAGCTGGTTTAATGGGGGGGTGGGGCAGGTAGAGCTGGATAGAGGGCCAGTGATAAGTGGAGATAGCCAAAAGATGTCATAGACAAAAGGACAAAGAGGTGTTGAAGGTGGTGATATTATCTAAGAAACGTGATAATAGGTGGCATTAAGGGTAGAAAGCAGGACGAGCAAGGTACAGATAGCCCTAGTGGGGGTGGGGTGGGGGGAAGGGATCGAAATAGGCTAAAAGGTAGAGATAAAACAGTGGATGAAAATACATTTAAAAATAATGGAAATAGGTGGGAAAAGAAAAATATATATAAATTATTGGAGAAAAAGGGGGGATGGGAAAGGGGGTGGGGATGGAGGAGAGAGTTCATGATCTAAAATTGTTGAACTCAGTATTCAGTCCGGAAGGCTGTAAAGTGCCTAGTCGGAAGACGAGGTGCTGTTCCTCCAGTTTGCGTTGAGCTTCACTGGAACAATGCAGCAGGCCAAGGACAGACATGCGGGCATGAGAGCAGGGTACAGTGTTGAAATGGCAAGCGACAGGGAGGTCTGGGTCATGCTTGTGGACAGACCGAAGGTGTTCTTCAAAGCAGTCACCCAGTCTGCATTTGGTCTCTCCAATGTAAAGGAAACCGCATTGGGAGCAGCGAATGGAGTAGACTAAATTGAGGGAAGTGCAAGTGAAATGCTGTTTCACTTGAAAGGAGTGTTTGGGCCCTTGGACAGTGAGGAGAGGGGAAGCAAAGGGGCAGGTGTTGCATCTTCTGCAGTTGCATGGGAAGGTGCCGTGGGAGGGGGTTGAGGTATAGGGGGTGATGGAGGAGTGGACCAGGATGTCCCGGAGGGAACGATCCCTACGGAATGCCACCAGGGAGGTGAAGGGAAGATGCGTTTGGTGGTGGCATCATGCTGGAGTTGGCGGAAATGGCGGAGGATGATCCTTTGAATGCGGAGGCTGGTGGGGTGATAAGTGAGGACAAGGGGCACCCTATCATGTTTCTGGGAGGGAGGAGAAGGTGTGAGGGCGGATGCGTGGGAGATGGGCCGGACACTGTTGAGGGCCCTGTCAACCACTGTGGGTGGAAAACCTCGGTTAAGGAAGAAGGAGGACATGTCAGAGGAACTGTTTTTGAAAGTGGCATCATCAGAACAGATGCTACGGAGGCGAAGGAACTGAGAGAATGGGATGGCGTCCTTACAGGAAGCGGGGTGTAAGGTGCTGTAGTTGAGGTAGCGTTGGGAGTCGGTAGGCTTGTAATGGATATTGGTGGACAGTCTATCACCAGAAATTGAGACAGAGAGGTCAAGAAAGGGAAGGGAAGTGTCAGAGATGGACCATGTGAAAATGATGGAGGGGTGGAAATTGGAAGCAAAATTAATAAATTTTTCCAGGTCCAGACGAGAGCATGAAGCAGCACCGAAGTAATCATCGACGTACCGGAGAAAGAGTTGTGAGAGTGGGCCGGAGTAGGACTGGAACAAGGAATGTTCCACATACCCCATAAAGAGACAGGCATAGCTGGGGCCCATGCAGGTACCCATAGCCACACTTTTTATTTGGAGGAAGTGAGATGAGTCCAAGGAGAAATTGTTCGGTGAGAGAACAAGTTCAGCCAGACGGAGGAGAGTAGTGGTGAATGGGGATTGTTCGGGCCTCTGTTCGAGGAAGAAGTGGGGAGCCATCAGACCATCCCGGTGGGGTAGGGAGGTGTAGAGGAATTGGACGTCCATGGTGAAGAGGAGGCGGTTGGGGCCAGGGAACTGGAAATTGTTGATATGATGTAGGGTGTCAGAGGAATCACAGATGTAAGTGGGAAGGGACTGGACAAGGGGAGAGAGAATGGAGTCAAGATAGCAAGAAATGAGTTCTTTTTTCCATAGTTCTGTTGAAGAGTCATACAGACTCAAAACGTTAACTGTGTTCCTCTCTGCAGATGCTGTGAGACCTACTGAGTTTTTCCAGGTATTTTTATTTGTGCCCTTTACAACTGAAGTATAACCTCTGTACTTTTGTATTCAATTCCCCTCGCAATAAACACTGACATTCTATTAGCTTTCCTAATTACTTGCTGTACCTGCATACTAACCTTTTGAGATTCATGCACTAGGACATACAGATCCCTCTGAATCTGAGCTCTGCAATCTCTCACCTTTTAGATATTATGCTTTGCTTTTATTCTTCCTGTCAATATGGACAATTTCACATTTGCCCATATTATACTCCATTCACCAGATCTTAGCCCACTCACTTAACCTTTCTATAACCCTCTGCAGCCTCATGTCCTCTTCCCACAATTTAGTTCCTACCTTTGTGTCATCAGCAAATTTAGCAACCATACCTTCTGTCCCTTCATCCAAGTCATTGATATAAATTGCAACAAGTTGAGGTCCCAGCACTGATCCCTGTGGCACACCATTACTTCTGGCCAACCAGGAAATGACCCATTTGAGTCTATTCTCTGTTTCCTGTTAGCTAACCAATCTTCTATCCATGCCAATGTGTCACCCCCTACACCGTGAGCTTTTATTTTCCATAATAACCTTTGACATGATTGATTGGATAGCTCGACCAAGGAATGAGCATGAATGTGCTCCCTTCTGTCCTGTGCCATTCTATAACATCAGCCCTAGAGTAAATGGTTGTAATTGAGGTGAAAAAAAAAACAGCAAGCTTTCACTAAAACAAATTGGGGCATTTTTAATCTAGTTCGGGCATTGAAGCTTACACAATTGAAATGGTCGCTAACATTTCCATGCACATTTCATTTTTTTAAAAAAGAATTTGATGTGCTCAAACGTGAAATCCAATAAGCATGACAAGTTCAGTAAAATTTGTGGATGTGAAATAATGAAGCCTTTCTCCTCCTAAAAACTTCAGGAATGTGATGCAGGTTAGTTATTACTCTGCACTATAACCAATTTGTTTACAATAATATTCATTTGAGTCTACAGTTTATGCACCAGCCTGAACATATTGGCAAATCCACATTGTAATCTAAATCAACTGGATCCTTTGGTGCCACAGGTGATGGCTACATATAACCTCATTAAACAGATTGAGAATGTTCAGGTTTTTTTTTCAAAAATATATACTCAAAATTTGCTTAGGTACATTACATTAAGTGCAGTGCTGATCAGCTTCTTTTAAAACAGTGCATGAAATGCACCACTTCACTTGTCATTACAGGTTATATTTGCAATGTCCACTTACATTTCATGCCAAACATTCTCTGGTGCACATAGTCTAAGGGATTTTACTATGAGTTCCAACCCTTTGGTATACTGTGGTGGGAGGGCCATTGACATTGGCCGTTCCCCACTGAGCCTTTGTGGCAGATGGCCCAAGCTTTAGTGCATCCCTCAGCACATAGTCCTGGATCTTGGAATGTGCCAGTCTGCGCACTTGGTCATCGACAGCTCTTTGCACTAGAACACCAGCAGTTTTCAGGCAGACCAAAAAGCGTCTTTCACTCAGTTGCCTCCAGCAGCAGCTGATCTTTATCTTGGCATGTATCCCTGGGAACAGCCCATAATGCACAGAGTCCTGCATTACATTACTGTTCGGGGTGAACTTAGACAAACACCACTTCAGCTCTTTTCAGGGTTTGTTCACAAAGGAACATTCCGGAAAGAGGTGGGCAGCAGCCTCTTTCCCACCACAGATGCCTCGATGACAGCACGCAGAGGTTGAGGGGGAGGACCCTGTTCACCATCAGCCAAGCTACGTCATTGTACTCATTTCAAAGTTCTCGCAATGAGCCATTCTGCCAAGTTATTTTGCTAGTCTGCTCAGCGAGCCACTACTTGATAGACTTCTGGTCTATCAAGAAGATGCTTCCTGCACAAGTTTTTTCACAACGGGCAGGCGATACAGAACAGTCCAACAAAATGGAGCGTTTTGCAGCAATGTGGCCAAACTGATCCTTCACAACACCAGGGATAGATACAACCTCAGCACATAGTGAGAAGGTCCTGGTTTGACTGACAGCGCGATAAGAAATCATGTAAACCAAGGAGGAAAAATTTTAAAATGGCAAACTGCCATCCAGAGAACACTACAAAGTCTCATGCCCTCAATGGGCAAATATGAAGTAATGTTCTTGTACAGTTATAGTGCCGATTCAAATGATTTGTGTGGAAACAATCTTAAAATTTACACCAGAAAAGGAGTGCTGTTTCACAAAATAGCCAATTATTATCAGTAATTTTCGAATATTTAAATGAAACAAGACCCAAGCCACCGATGTTCTAGTCAATATTGCATTTCTAAGCATTGCAGTTTAAGAAGCTGCCATTGTTGCCTTAAAAGCCATTTGAATTCTACTGGGAGCTGGTAGTACATTGGTCAAAACATTTAACACTTCAGCATTTGGTGGCTGCTCAAACAAATTGTGATGATCTGAATTTGCACCTCATTTGTTTTTCATTCTGTTAATTCTACATTATAGTTTTTGCAAAACAACTGGCTACGCTGCAGAGGCAGGGGCTTTAAAACAATGTCATCTGCTTCTCTCACTGCTGGACAAACGGTTTCATTTTTGAAAAAACATGAATTTCAAACATAGGATTGTGATGTAAAATGCAGCAAAGCTAACACGATCAAATGGTTTCAGGGGCTCCAAAACAAGGACAAATGTGGCATTCCAATCAGATATTAATGTTATCCACACAAAGTTCCACTTTAAATCAGTGAAAGCAAATTACTTGCATTTTAAAGGCTAAATGGAAATATTTGACTTTTTTCTCTTTAACTGGCTACATAGCCTGCAGCAACATGATTCAACACTAAATACCCATCACTTTGCAGAAGTCACAGTGAATGCAAGCATTATCGTGTGATCAGTTCCTTTCTTTGCTAAAGCCCCAAACCAGCATTGGATTGTTTTTCTCTCATACAATCCCTTCACCCAGAAATAAAGACAGCAAGGGCTCATTACGGGAACTGAAACCACACTTTTAATCCTTCACATGGTGTGACAAAGGAATCCCAATCAAAGAAACAGAAGTAATTTGCATAGCTTGCCCCGAATCTCCCATGCCCCACATACTTCACGTGATCCATGAAGGGCTAGGCAATTTCTATAGGAGGAAGACGACTCCAAACTAGTGTTCCAAAAATACTATACAACACAATATCAAACGTTGTGGAGAAACCCCATTAACTTTACCTTATGCAACTGAGCAATTCATCGAGTGTTGCACTTCAGCTTTGTTATGAATAATCTTTGCTGTTCAAATTTACTATCAATGTTGCCCCCCCACCTTGCCATACCACACCCCTACTATTCTGCAGCATTCTATCATTTAATATCTGAGGCAGAGAAAATATACAAGACAGGTGAGAGAAAAGGGTGGCTGGGGTTCGGAAGGATTTGAATTGCTTCAGCGAGGAGCCAACAGACTAAATGGCTTTTGTGCTGTAAACCTCCACAGTTCTTCTTATTCATTTATGGGATGTGGGCGTCGCTGGCTGGGCCAGCATTTATTGCCCATCCCTAGTTGCCCTTGAGAAGGTGGTGCTGAGCTGCTTTCTTGAACCGCTGCAGCCCCTGTGGTGTATGTAGGTACACCCACAGTGCTGTTAGGGAGGGAGTTCCAGGATTTTGACCCAGCAACAGTGAGGATGGAGATATATTTCCAAGTCAGGATGGTGAGTGGCTTGAAGTGGAACTTCCAGGTGGTGGCTACCACTGAACAGGAACTGGACTGGACTAGCCATATAAATACTGGGGTTACAAGAGCAGGTCAGAGGCTGGGAATCCTGCAACAAGTAACTTACTTCCTGACTCCCCTTAGCTTGTCCACCATTTACAAGGCAAGGTCACGAGTGTGATGGAATACTCCACTTGTCTGGATGAGTGCAGCTCCCACAACACTCAAGAAGCTTGACACCATCCAGGACAAAGCAGCTCGCTTGATTGGCACCCCATCCACAAACGTTCACTCCCTCCATCACTGATGCACAGTAGCAGCAGTCTGTACCCATCTACAAGATGCAATGCAGGAATTCACCAAGGCTCCTTCAACAGCATCTTCCAAACCCACAACCATTACCATCTAGAAGGACAAGGGCAGCAGATAGATGGGAACACCGCCACCTGGAAGTTCCCCTCCAAGTCACTCACCATCCTGATTTGGAAGTATATCGCCGTTCCTTCACTGTCGTTGGGTCAAAATCCTGGAGCTTCCTTCTTAACAGCACTGTGGGTGTACCTACGTCCGTCCGGTTTTATTCCTTTTTGTTGACATTTTAGTGGTTTGATACAACAGAGTGGCTTGCTCTTCCATTTCGAAGGGCATTTAACAGTCAACCACATGACTGCAGATCTGAAATCACATGTAGGCCAGGCCAGGTGAGACCAGCAGACTTCCTCCCCCGTAGGACATTAGAAAACCAGATGGGTTTTAACGACAATCGTCAATGGTTTCAGGATCATTAGACTTTTAATTCCACATTTTTATAGAATTCAAATTCCACCATCTGCCGTGGTGTGATTTAAACCCGGGTCCCCCGTGACAATACCACTAATCCGCCACCTGGCTCTTCTCTGTACTTGGACTTGATTCTCAGCTATTTCATTACTCAAGAGCCAGATGTCAAACATCCTTTAGACAATCAAGTCCAATTGTGTAGAAAGTGACTGCTTCGAGCATAGAATATTGCCTCACATCTTCAACCACAGAAACCGGTTGCAACAAGGAACGATCCTGGATCAGCAGGTTTGGCAAATAATATTACAAAATATCGACTATACCAAATATTTTGACGTTTCCTTCCATGTGACACCAGAAATGTGAAATACTTTAGGTAGGAGGAGAGTCAAAAGAAACTAAAGCCCTGTTCATGAAAATAATGAAGAAGCAAGAGGAGATGAGTAAGTGCTCAAAACTGAAGGGTTTTGATTAAGTAAATCATGAAAAACTATTTCCACTTGTCAGTAACCGGACAGCAGAAATTTAACAGCCAGAGGAATTAAGGAAGAGTTTAAGAGCTGAAGGTTGTAAGGACGCGCGATGTCCAGTACATGAATGACGGAAGCAGAATCCTAATAGCTTTTAAAATGAAACTGTCCTGCTAGCCCACAGATCACTAGATCTGTTGAATTAATTTCACAAGTCGATATGTTGACATTGGATTGAGAGTTCAATGCTATGACTATTAACACTTTCATACTTGTGGTTTTTTTAAATGCAATGAAAATAGACAATGTAATTTATTGATCTAAAATATTCAAAACTTCCAAATGGCTGAGAATAAACATGCTTATCTACTGCAAGCTTCCACCAGTCAGCAGTTTGAAAAACAAAATGCCAAAGTTTCAAACAAGTGTGCTATAAACAAGTTTTTCCACTTCAACTAGATCTGACCCCAGATCTCCAGAAGAGCTGCTCCTCTCTAATAGCTTTTGATGAAGATTATTCACTTTTGGCACAGTTCCAATTCACCCTCCAGCTTTTAAAATTGATACCCTTCGCTTCAGGTCTTTCCCTCATTTCTGGATATTCAGCAGGAGAGTCGCTGCTAATGCACACACTCGTTCCCACACTCGGAATGCCAAGTCCACTGCAATGTGCATCCATATGAAGGCCATACCAACACACTAACAAGAGTTTGTTTTCAGCCAACCTTGGCCCTCACTTTAGATAAAAAGCTGTGAGCTATGTCAGTAAAAGTTGTCCTCTTAAAAAGAAATCACCAAAGGGTCAAAATTGGTTTAAGTGAAATCCAATTTCTCCACAAACAACAGGTTTTCATCGAGTTAACACTGTCTTAATTGGATGAAAAATAATAACTTGGCATATTTCCTTTTAAGGAAATTTCACACAACAGGGGAAACCACAAAGCTCATTTACTGAAACCACCATAGACTAAGCCCAGTCCAGAAGTAATAGTCATTATAAGCAACTTTTTATTTTGCATGGTGGGGAAGGGAACCACAATGAGCAGTATAGTGAAAAAGGTTCAACGACTATTTTTGTCACACTCCATATATCTCCAAGCGGTTTTCATTTCTAAATGTTAAACTGCGCACAACTTCAATGAGATAACTCAATCATCTTGAAAACTTCAGGTGAAAGTCCAGTAAAAATCGTCTTGTAACTGTCTCAGAACTAACTGTGCAATCTACTAGCTTAAACAACTCTGGCTGAAGATTACTCTTCAAAGAGTGTGGAGCTCTTTGCAAGTTTAGTTAGTTATCTCATTGCTGTTTAAGGGATCCTGCTATCTGCACATTGACTGCTATGCTACACAGGGATAAAACTTCAAAAGTAATTTGAATTTAATGTAGAACACTTGGCGATAGCTGAGGTGAAAGATTCTATATAAATGTAAGCTTGTCCCATTTTCCAATAGGTTGAAATTAACTACACAAGCCAATATACTTCTTGGTTGAAATTATTCCCCATTGTTCCTCCCTCAATGAAAACCAGTGACCAACCGATTTATCCAGTGACTTTATCTCATCGAATACATCAAAATGCTCTCTTCAGATCTATCAAAATTTGGAAATGTCTACAGGGCAAATAGTTATAGACCTCCTCTGACAATTCATTAGCTGTAGCACTGCTAATGCTATAAAGCACTGGATTTAAGCTCCAATTGCTTTAAGTAGGTGTTTTTGAATCCCACTACTGTTAGTACAAATTTTGAATGTGAACTTGCAGGAGCAGATAAAGAAGTTGCTGTAGACCAAATGGCCATCCCTCTGATTCTATTGAGTTGAACTGGATATGGTACACAATTTCATGAGATTGTGCTCACTGAAACCCTGGGGATATCATGACGTTTAAAATATTCACGAAGGCCTAGCACTGGATGAGAAATTTCCTCCAATTAAATACTGGAGAAAGCCGAAGCCATTGTCCTCAGACTTCCTTGCATCATCCTCTGCCTGAATCTGAACCGGACTGGTGTCTTATTTGATTCAGAAATGAGTTTCAAACCACATATCCACGCCTGATGAAGACCACCTACTTTCATCTCCATGGCATCTCTCAATTCTACCTCAGTTCATCTGATGCTAAACCTTCATCCATGCCTGTCACCTCAAGACTCAACTATTCCACTGCGCTCTGACTGGCCTCCTAAACTCTACTCACTGTAGTCTGAGGCCTTCCTAAATTCTGCTGCCCTTGTCCTAACTCATACCAAATCCCATTCACCTCTTACTCTACGCTTGCTGACCTACACTAGCTCCTATTTACGCAACAACTCGATTTTAAAATTTTTGTCCTGGTTTTCAGATCCATCCATGACCTCACCCCTACTTAGCTCAAATCTCCTCCAACTCCATGGCCCTGGAGTTATCTGTGCTGCTCCAATTCTTGAGCATCCCTGATTTTAGTCACTCCGTCATTGAATATAATAAACGTAAAAGGGTAGGCCATTTGGCCCTTCAAGCCTACTCCATCACTGAATAAGATCATGGCCGCTCTAATTAACTCCAACTTCCTCAGCTACACTTTCCTGCCTACCCTGCATAACCCTGGGCTCTCTTGTACATTAGTAATCTGTCCAAATCAGCCTCGAATATATTTAATGACCCAGGCTCCACTGCTCTCTAGGGGGCAGAATTCTCATGATTAATGATCCTCAGAGGAGAAATTCCTCCTCATCTCAGTCTTATTTGGGAAACCCTTAGTCTGAAACTGCCTCCCAGTCCTAGACTGCCCGGGTGGTGGCTGTGCCTTCAGCTACTAGGGCACAAAGCTCTTGAATCTTCTCCCACAACCACTGTCTCTCTTACTTTAAAAGACTCCTTAAAACCAAGCTCTGAGCAAGTTTTTGGTCTTCTGCCCTGATTTCTCATTTTATAATACCCCTGCAAAGCACCCTGGGATTTTTTATAACATTAAAGGGGCTATAAATAATTTGTTGTAGTACTTAAAAACAAAATATGGAGCACCAGGGAAGATTATTTTGATCACACTCCGAAGTTCAAAAACAGAATACTTAATTGGTTATCAATATTCCTCAACTGATTTTCTCTGCATGTCCCTATACAACTCTCTCTTAAATAACTGATTTATCAACCTCAATCACATTTGGAGGGCAGCCCATTCCAAACATTCACCACCTCTTAATGAAATTATCTCAGATTTGCTCATTACTACTCAGTGCCATATATCATAAGGAACTGTAGGCCATTCAACCCCTCAAGCCTGCACTGCCATTCAAGAAGACCATAACTAATCTTCTGCTTCAACTCCACTTTTCCACATCCCTTCATTCCCCGAAACACCAAAACTCTGTCCTCAGTCTTAAATTTACTCCATAATGGATATTCCACAACTCTCTAGACAATGTCAGAGAAGTCCCGATCCTGGTTGTTGTGAAGACGACAAGAACTAGGATGCTTTGGTAGTGACAGTTTATTGCTCACCACAGAGCTTACTTCTCCACTCCACTCAAACACCAGACACCCAGTCCCTACTGACTTCTTTATATACACCTGAATATAATCAAGTAACCAATACCCAACACCCACTCACCTTATTACTTTAAACTACTGGGTATTTAACACTCAACAACACAGCTTATTAGATACTAACAGACAATTCCAAAGATTCACAAGCCTTAGTGAAGATTTTTTTTCCTCATCTCAATCCACAATGATCAACCCCTTATCTTGAGACTGTGCCCTGTGTTCACCATTCCCCAGCCAAGGGAAACAACATTGGTGTCTACCGTCAAGTCCCTTCAGAATCTAACACGTTTAAATAAGATCATCTCTCATTCTTCTAAACTCCAGAATGTAGGCCCAATTTACTTAGTCTATCATAGGACAACATTCCCATCCCAGGAACCAATCTAGTGAACCTTCACTGTGTCACCTCCAATGCAAGTATATCCTGCCTTTGATACGGAGATGAAAACTGCACACCATACTCAAGCTGTGGTCACACCAAAGCCCTATATAATTGTAGCAATTGTGTCACATATCTTCTCAATGCCTGACTCAGGGACATGGTAAAGTTTCTCAGATGGGCTTGTTAATAACCCTTTAATGTCTCTTTCCAGACTTAAGATTAAAACAAGGCCATGAAGGAGTGAAATCCTGTATCACAAAAGGTAGTGAAAATCTGAAACTCACTTTCCCAAAAGGCTGTGCATACTGGAGTCAATCATAATGTCAAAGCCTTCTGCTGGACAAGGGTATCAAGGGATATAGAACAAAGACTGGCAAATCATGTTGATGTACAGATCAGCCATGATCAGGAATGGCAGTACAGGTTCGAAGGAGTGAATGATAGTCTCTTGTTCCTATGTCTCGTGTTTGTAGCATATTAGTTTTATAATCCCAGTTTATCCCTTTGCTCGCCATGCATTCACCCATCAGAGACAAAAGGAAGGCAGAATGGGCAACCCCGTGGAGGGGCATGCATAACACCTCAAAACTACCATCTAACTTGCCTCCACCACCACTGGGTGAGGAAACCAGCACTAAACCTCATTTCAGCAGCGTGACAGATACCAAGAGCGAGAAATGGAAGCTGTGTGGTGATATGCAGTGGCATTACACATTACCTTTCTGTCCGACAAGCCTACAGTATTCAATTTTCCAAAGTGAAAGTAAATTTTTGCAATCCTGAAGAACACTTTTCCCTTCATTACAGAAAAGCTTCAACATTTTACCAGAGCTAAAGATTCCCATTCTAAAGTCAACATAAACCGCAACCAATCAATTGGACACAAAAACTTTAAGGCAAGATACAACTCCTCAGAGTGACATCGATAAGCAAGACAGAGGTATACATAGCTTTGTGTACATGAATGGTGGCAATTACCATGACAATCATGTACATTACAACAGTATCTACACGGCACACAATTATCTGAAGCTGTTCTGAGGTCATAGAAGGTTCTATTTAAATAAAATTTTTCTACTTTCTATCTGATTATGTGTTTCTCACTATTAGCTACAGCTGACATTTGTCAGTGAAAATAAATTTGGTTTGAAACTACAAGTCAAAATTCATATGTTTACTGCTCAAATTCTGGATTTTCCAATGACTGCATGTCAACTGTGACAGGAATAAGATAGAGTCAAAATACTATCAGTAAATGGGCACAGCAGAAATAGTGACTCCACTGACAAATCTATAATTTTCAGCCAGTAAAGCTTGGTGAAAGAATCTGATACCAGAAAAAAAAAACATTGAACAAAGCAGAGAAAAATGCACACCTCCTAATCCAGCTCACCTCTTAGCTATTTCCCGCACCAGTACAACGATGAACAA
Source organism: Carcharodon carcharias (assembly GCF_017639515.1). Classification (NCBI taxonomy): domain Eukaryota; kingdom Metazoa; phylum Chordata; class Chondrichthyes; order Lamniformes; family Lamnidae; genus Carcharodon; species Carcharodon carcharias. Next base: position 3,502,294 of record NC_054472.1, on the reverse strand, counting down.
TGAATATTGCTGAAGCCATAACTCAATTGCCCATTATTCCAGCTCAAGAAAGTTGTAAACGTGAGTGGCCTTGGCAGACGTGGTTTATAATCAAAATTAAGCAGATCAACACGGAGTAAGCCTTCATTCAGCCTCATTGCAGCTTATAAATAAGGATCAATTAACTTGCAGAATCTGACAAATTCAGAGCAGAAGTGGATTTAAGCTGCTCACATTAATAGAAAAATTGGACACTTTCCTTCTTGGGTGCTGTGCTATATAGACATGCAGCTGTTAACAAAACGCAACTGGAGAACAACTGGAGAAAAGGGCAGTGTGTCAAGTGAATGCAACTGTTCCTTTGAAACTGCACCTGTACATGAATCTATAAACCACTCGTCAGGAACTGGTTAGCAGCTATTGTTCAACCAGGAAATATTCCAATGTTGTTTTCCTTCATTTAAAATTACTCAACATCAAATTGTGACATATTACAACCTAAAAAAAAGCAGGAAGTTTCTCCACCCAGAAAGAGAGACTTGTGCCAAGGAAAATATATTAGCACCATTTTGTGTTGGGAAAATTTGATTGCTGTTCAAAAGAAAGCCGTTTAAAAAAAAATAAAAACAACTAACTGTTCTTTCCTAAAGGACTCATGCCCTTTTTGATGCCAATTTATTTGAAAATTAAAAGATGGTCACCACAAGTGGATGGAATATTTTATCACTTGTCTCACTTTTCGGCAAGTACACTTTTTTAAAAATGTGTTCCTGGAGTGTGAAGTGGCTGCCATGAGGCAGCAGGCTTTGTTCATTCCTAGTCAATCTTAGGGCATTAAGAGTCAATCACAGAATGGGATTGGAGTCATACACATGTCACCTGGACAGGGGGTGGCAGAATTTTCTGCTGCCAGTCCACAAATTAGCAGATTTATTGAATTCAGTTTCTCAACTTGCCCGTGTCTCTGATTTGCCTGTTCAGTGGTGAACCATTATGTTCAGACTCAAGTTATAGAAACATGAGTTATGCAGTAGGTAGTTGAGCCCAAGAGACCAGAAAGATGCAATGCTAAATGGGCAATCTGCTGCAAGTAGATCATTTGGGGCAGGAATAGACCTCTGACAACAATGACTTCATCACCCTGATCTTTTAAGCAGTGGAAGAAAAAGGTGGTGGTGGAGGAGAATGAGAACAAATAAAATGTCATGGTTCCAGTTCCTGATCTCCATGCAATTACTTTGGCAAGAACATTGACAGTAGGTTGCCGGCACTCATCATGAAGACCCACTGTGAATGGTAATCATCAAGATGGAGTGCCAGAGAGCAACCAGCACTCAGAACATGCCCCGCCAAGGAGTGACTCGAAAACTGGTGAAGAATTTTCTCCTACAATACATTTGCTATCAAAGCCATGGACAGGTCAATTTGAATAAACTCTCCTGTGGCCAACCTGCCTCAAGACCATCCTCAGAAGAATCATCCCATAGAAATCCATAAATATACAAGTTACACCACAGGTCAGTGGGACCCCCACACCCAACCCCCTTCACGCAAATAATTCTAATCACATTTATCCTCTCTATTTCCACACTGCTCCAACCCTATCCACTCTAATATTGAATACTGAGTTTCTGCCTCAGCCACTAATCCTGGGGCACTGCGGAATTTACTTCCAACTCTGAAGATGTCCCTCCCCTATATTCTAAATCTATTTCATCTTGATCCCTCAACTACAAGAAGCAATCTGCTTCTACCCTATGGCCCATTCTTTCATGATTTGTAACCCTATTACATTTTCACAGCTTTTTTACTCTATAGCTCAAGTAAAACCTGGAATCAAATGCATTTTTTTTTAAAAAACTACCTTATTGACCCCTACCACAATCTCAATATCTTCGAGGAGTCCCATCAATCTTGTTTTCCTCAATTATCTGACTTTCATCAGTTGCCGGTAAGCAAATGTCTGCAGCCAGGTCATGTCACTGTCATGGCTGCCTGTTGCATTTCCAGCCAAAGGTCTGTCCAGCTCACAAAACGAACCTCAAGCATTTGCGATTTGTCCAAATGTAGAGATTCCAGAAATAGACTTGGATCTTGTATAAAACAACATATTTCAGGCAATGCTCATAATGCACATTTCCCAGTCTTCCTTCACAAACTGCAAAAACCAAAGTTAAGCCCATTGGAATGTTGCAAACTAAAACTGCTTCACTAAGATCTTTTCACTTTACCATAGACACAGCCATTGCTCAGTTCACATGTTGACTCCTAGCCACACAATGATGCAGTTGTGCTTGATATCAAGTCTGCCACTACTCAGCTTCCTAGCCAAATCATACTAATCATGTATTTAAACTGCAGCTACTAGTTTGAGACTTGTACAGTGGAGGCAGTACTGATGCCCATGTATTTTGTTTATACTGTCCCAGAATAAACCAACTTGGTAAATTGCTCAGAAGGTCATTACAGTAAAACTACATACGGTGCAATGCCAAACCAAATTGCATCTAAATAGCTCAATTCTAACACCAGAGTTTGACCAACTACAAGCAACAGGAAAGGTACTGGCCGAAAACTTGCTTGCATCACACATTGACCAGTAGCTGCAAAATAGCAGAAGTTATGTCATTTCAGCATAAACTTGTCTAAAAAACCAGTATTAACATCTTTCCTATGAACATCCTTCTCAAAGACAATTAGTGATGGCAATAAATGCTGGCCTTGCCAACAACACTCACATGCAGTGAATGAATAAAAATGCTTTCTCTTGAACGTATCTAAGCTATTCGCCTTAACTAGTCCATGTGGTAGCAAGTTCCATGTTTCAGCCACTCTCCAGGTGAAGAGGTTTCACCTGAATTATTTATTTGAACAGTGAATGTTTTATATTATGACCCCCAATTATATATGTATATCTACACACACATACACATGCGCACAGATACATACCTGCCACCTTCGGAACTACTGCCTGCCTAACGGTTTTTAATTATGACATAAGAACATAAGAAACAGGAACAGGAGTAGACCATTCGGCTCCTTGTCCACCATTCAATAAGATCATGGCTGATGGTCTTGTTCCGATTTCCACATTCCCATCTAACCCCGATATCCTTTGATTCCCTTGCCTAACAAGAATCTATCTACTTCTGCCTTAAAAATATTCAATGACCGCCCCCTCCATCACCTTCTGAGGCAGAGAATTTCAAAGTCACAAAACCCTCAAAATAAATTTCTCCTCATCTCTGTCCTAAAAGGGAAACCCCTAATTTTAAAACAGTGCCCCCTAGTTCTGGACTCATCCACAAAAGGAAACGTCCTTTCCATGTCCACCTTGTCAAGGCCATTCAGGGCCTTGCATACTTCAATCAAATCACCCCTCACTCTGCTAAACTCCAGTGGAAACAAGCCCAGTCTGTCCAACCTTTCCTCATAATATATTTGTATTTCTTGAATATTTCCGTAAGTAACATGACACTTCGACCGATGTACACTACAGCCAACCACCACAAATAACTTAGCAACTATTATAGAGTACAGCACGCAAGTATACCACAAAGCACATAGCACTAATCTAGAGTTACATTCCCAGAGTAAAGCTATTGTCCCATCTCAAAGGTTAAGATAAACATGTCAAACAAAATAAACCCCATTTACAAGAAAATTCACCAGTTCAGTCTCTACAAGTCTAAATGTTACACCACTATACTGATCTGCTTCAGTCAACTATAGAATCCCAACCTATATCCCACAAAATTAATTTCAATTTTATGTTTTATTTAATCTATGATCTTTATGTTCCATTGACACCCAAAAGTGCAAAATGAAATCCACCTAAATGGAAATGGTTTTACTAAGTTTGCAATAGTGCTACAGAGAACAGCTCAGAAAGGGGTCACTTGGCCCAACCAGTTCATGCCAGCCAATATTTATTCTCCAAACAAACCGCCTCTTTTCTCTACTTTTCCAGCTTCCTCATGAGATTAGAAGCCTTGGTTTAATGGAAATCAAAGCAAACAACAAAGGCCAGCAAGAATGTTGAGGGGAATATAACTGCAGCAAAACGAGGCAGTGCAAAATGCCCCAAATATCCTTGGAGATTTTAGAAATCTGTAGCACTTCAAGGAAAATAACGGTCACAAATCCAACTAAAATTCGGTAGCATTAGAAAGGGATTGTATGCACCAACTTTGCAGGTTTGGTGATCTCAACACAGTAAACCTTTCAAAAATGCTCAATTCAGCGGCTTGGATTTTGCAGTTAGCACATTGCTATTCTTGAAGAAAGCTGTTCAGAGATCTCTCGATCTCTGTGCTGTACATTTCCCCTTTCCTGATATCAGTTTAAATCTGGCACATCAAGGGGATCTCAGGGACCCAGCAATAATAATGTCACCTAGCAAGATAAACAGCCAATCACACTTAAATATTCTCAACAACAGCAAACCAGGAAGTAGGATGCACTGAATTTTTTTTAACCTTTAAAAATTTTACAGACAGGGAAATAAGTTTGGGGATTAAGGTGGCAGAAATATTTTTGATATTTCAAATTATCTGAATTTGTCATGATGAAGAAATTGATACGCAACAAATATCAAATAACTAAGGGCCAGTGGGGCTGGTCAACAGTAACTCTGAGCTTAGCATGCCATTATAATACCAAATACAACTCATTCAACAAGGTGCAACTTTTTCAAGCATTTTTAACTTGGGACTAAAGAGTAAAAGGACAAGTTTTTATCATTTCAGTGCTTACTAATTGATGGCAGTCTGTGGGGACTTCAACAGTGCAGCCTATGGAAAAGCATAGAATCATTAACAGTGACTTCTGGATCTCCACATTTAACTGCACACATGCAGACTCTAGACGTTGCTGCCAGTTTCAGGGGAATAATGACGGCAATGCTGACAATTTCACGGTCATTACTATCGCAAATTTTATGCCAATAAATACTAAATTTCAATGCTAATATAACCTGAATTTATTTGCCCTGATGTAGTTTATGGTTTAAAAATCACAATATGTTATCAGAAACTTGACATTAAACGTTGAAGGAATTCTGAAGTTGCCTTTAATAATATCGCTTTGAAAAATTGCATCACCCATTCTGCCAGATTTAATCAACTCTTCTCTTTTAGCAGAGTCAGGGGATGTTTATTACAGTCTGTTACCAGAAATGATTTAATCGCAGTGTTTTTGACAACGGTCTTGTGGCAAAATGTTCACATTACAAATATTCAGACTTCACTCATGTACAGTTGTCCGAAATACTTTTTCTCTGGACTCAAACCCCTTTTTCACAACAGAATGAATGGATCCCGGGAAGCCATTCTTCCCACCTCGCTCAGTTTTCTCCATCTTTTCGCCAGTTGCCACTCCTGCAGATAGCATGCAAGTGACAACGTTGTCTGATTATCCGGCCACTGAGGGCTCAACTGCCAATAAAATGAGTGCTCTCATCTGATAATATACTCATGACTGGCTTTTCTCCTCCGTAAACCAGGTTCCTGAATCAACTATAGCACCCCAAGTAAACCTGGCCAATTTACCTCATTCTGGGAGAATAAGCTGGGGATATTTTGGTCTGCACAGTTTAAAGATCACATTCCAAATTGTCTGTATCCTCTAAGATATCAAAGAATTCTCAACGCCATTTCTTAAAATCAGTTTGCTTTCACAAAGGACAAATCAACTGACAAAGCAACAATTGCTGAATTCAATACATTTTGAATCACTTACCTACAACCATCAATGTAAATTCGAATCCCCTTTTCACAGACTTTCTGTATACTTGATTAGGGAGGTTTGCAAAACCCACATATCCTTCAAGATTCTTTTGTTGCTGTAACAGACCAACAGCATTTAGTTTCTAGACTAGAAGGTCAATAAATTTATAGCACTGACAACGGGAAAGAATATACTAGACAGCAGAACAGAGATGCAACTTAAATCCACAATTCATATGTAGAAAACTTCCTAACTGTAATCTTATCACAAGTACCAAGGAAGCTAGACACTGGTCATCATGTACAGAAGTATTAAAAACCAGCATGTAGTTTCAGATACTTACCGCTGTGTGGTGAAAGTTGAAAACCCACAGATCCGGCATTTCAGATGGTAATGAAACATCCACATGGCACAGCGAGAGGAATTCAAAGCAGGATGGGATTGTAAAAACCCACGGCATCCAGCAGAGCATGTAAAGAAAATGAGGATCAAAAAGTTAGAATTCAAATATAACCACAATGCCTATTAGTGTTTAAAAAATAAAGCATTACCCAAATCATACTACTTTTAAAAAAGTACTAAGCATTAATCAATGATAATTTGAATCACTAAGTTACAGCATGAATTAATTAAAGAGTTAAACATTAATAATGTTCATCCCCTCCTCCACTACCTGCTGCCATCTCCTACAATATTTACAAATCAGGATGCCCAAACCATATCTCCCAACCCTTCAATCAGAATTCATAAATAGTCCTTCACCCCAAAAGATATCATGGGCTCTGGATTTCTTATTATTCTTTCATGGGATGTGGGTATTGCTGGCAAGGCCAGAATTTGTTGTCCATCCCTAACTGCCCTTAAACTTTTGAGGCCAACTGCTGTGGGTCTGGGGTCACAGGTAGGCCAGACCAGGTAAGGGCGGCAGATTTCCATTCCTAAAGGACAATAGTGAACCAGGTGGGTTTTTATGACAATCGATGACTGTTACCATTACTGAGATCAGCTTTTCAATAGCCCGGGCCTCTAGGTTACTAGTCTGGTGACATTACCACTACACCACCATCACCCCACCAAGTGAGATTTAGATGCAACTGTTCATAAACACAGCAAGACGTTACTGAAGTTACATGTCAAAGAGTAGTTGCTCACAGCGTTTTAATGAACCTTCGCAGAGATTTTGCCTCATGTTTCATTTTTAGCACCGAGTACTAAATGCTTAATATAGTAACCCAACTAGTGCGCTGTCAATTCTACTTGAGTGCTCCTCAAGCCATATTACCAGGGGAAAGTTAATCAACAGTATGGCATGTAAAACCTCTGAAGACTGCAATCACTTTTTTTTTTCCAAAGTACAATCTTATTTGGGAAGTATGTGAATCTGTGCAATTTATTATTTCCATTTCTAGAGGAAGCCTCCAGAACTTCCATGAATTTAGAAAAAATATTCCACTTATATAATGTTTTACTACAACTCCAATGCTTCAATACATAAACCAATGAATTAGTGCTAAAATGCAATACTGTTGCTATGGAGACAAACAAATTTGCACAACAATGAAGGAAGAAATGACCAGACAAGATTTTTTTTTGGTGATGGTTGAAAAATGAATTTTAGTTGGGGCAGTAGGAAAACTTCTGTTACTCTTCAAAAATAATACAGGATAGGAGAAGCCCAATATTAAATCCACCAGCTGTTATGACCGATGCAGTTGGTAAAGCGGAGTTATTTTAAAAAAAAGAGGGAAACTTTAAACAACTGTCAGAACCTATTTTAAGTGTTATGTTTGAGATGTGACTCTAAGCTCAGGAATCAGACCACCAGTTTGAGGCTTTACGTCAAACTAAATGAAACGCTTTATTAATTTACACAGGTTAAAATACATGGCTACAAATTACAATCATAACTTTTAACAAATTCCCAAACGAATCTCCATTAAGGCAACAGCAACCGATAGACTTAACCGAACACCAGGCAAAGCCTGGTGAATTCACCTTATGAATTCAAAATGAGGTTCCTAAACTTGGTTCCTGTGGAGCCAGTTGGAGGTTTGCAGCTGCCTTGTGATATCACACTGCCTCTGCTCTGCACACCCAAAAACTACTGAAGTTATACCTACCAGACCCCACTGAATGCTAATTCTCATTGTATCAACAACCTCTGAACTAAACCTCTCTAACAATAAAATCCCTTTCATAGTGCCAATTTTATTAGTAATATAAACATATTGCTTGGTAGCTGCTAGAAAGGTGTCAGTTTTCACCCCATTTCTTGAATGCTCTATTCAAAAAATGCGAATGCACGCTATCTCTTATATATCAAGGCTAGTACCCAATGCACCCAGCCTAGCTGGCTTTAATCCAATTAAAACAGACCCACAAGACACATGACACATCCAAAATCAATTGCCTTTCCATTTAGTTTTCCAGCAGTGTGCGCCAGTTTTGGGACAGGGGTTTAAACCGTGACGCCACATGGCCAGGTTACTGCAGCGGTGAGGAAAAACTTAAATACTTGAATAGTGTTTGAGAGGAGAAAATAGAAGTTGTTGCATTCTTAGATGTTGAACATTAATTAGCCAGACTCGCATTTACAAATCAAATGTACATTTTGAGATGCAAGTTCCTCCCACTCAGGATTTGGATACTGCGCCAATAACGATAGTATACTGTTGAGCTTGGCTCACTATGTTAGTTCTGCATTTTGATCGAACGAACCAAAGGGCAGGTCAATCAGCCCAGCATCTTCACATCTTTAGACTGATCCAAAACTAATCCTGCTGCTCTCTCCCCATCTTCCGCTACTTCTCGTGTTGATTCAGATTGCCCCCAGCTGAGTGGATGTCTCAACTTCTCCCTGTGGCAAGGCTGAATCATATTAACAACTTCTGTTGTGCCAAATTTTTAAATCCATAACTTTAAAACTTGAGTAATTAACCTGCAATACACAATGTTGTAAATTTAGACCATAGTCAGAAGTTATTGGAAGCTGGAAACTGTGGAATTAAATAGTATATCATTTCAGTAAGTTTTTCATATTCCATTTACTTAAAAGACTGACAGATATCCAGATTGCCTTAAAAGTATTGCTTGCTTTAAATTAAGTTTTTTCAATCCTTAGAGTGGAGTTAAGTTATCTTCCTCATCTAAAACCTATAAAGATTTCAAAATATTTAAACTTACAGCATTATTTGGAATTCGAGAACCTAAACAGTTTCATGTGAAGTTATGCAGAGGAGGGATATTGAATTAAGCATACTATCGCTTTACTCCTGGGACCTGGTTTGAATCCATCACAGACTGAACTTTACTTCCAGTAGTCATAAGCTCAACACAAGAATATTCTTAAACTTCACAATTATGGGCAATAAATTGGCAACTTTAGAGAGAGACCAGATGGATGCCTGATAGGAAAAACATTACACTGCAACATACAGATGTTCTGATAGAAGTTTTTTTTTAAATAAGCCTGACCTATGCAGAGGTTACCACCATGTTTCAGACTCCAAATTGAGCATCCCAGCAACTTCCAGTGTTTTCAAAAACTCAGCAGGTCTGGCAGTATCGGCGGAGAAGAGTTGACGTTTCAAGTCCTCATGACCCTTCCACAGAACTGAGCGAATATAAGGACAGGGGTGAAATATGAGCTTATATTTCACCCCTGTCCTTATATTCGCTCAATTCTGTGGAAGGGTCATGAGGTTTCAAAACGTCAACTCTTTTCTTCTCCGCCGATGCTGTCAGACCTGCTGAGTTTTTCCAGGTAATTCTGTTTTTGTTTTGGGTTTCCAACATCCGCAGTTGTTTTTATCCAGTGTTTTCAATATTGGACAAGACAAAACGCTCAGTCCATCTTATTAGGAAAACACCCCACTTATCCAAATACAACAATCTTAGATGTATTTTGCAAAGCCAAGGATTAGGGATAGTACTGAGAGCTTATCTACATAAAACCATGCAGATTACAGTATAGAGACAAACTGGAAAAATACTGCAGTGTCCAACAGCAACAATACTAAGCAATACCAAAATTCTTGGGCCCTGTTCACTTTGGACTACCCTAACAACTAGGCTACTGATTTTCAGCATTACCTGGAGTCCAGTGAGGAGGATTGAATCCTGGCTGACAGTGCCCTTGAGCACTGCAGATCTTGTTAATTCAGGGTTCAGAAACTTCAGTATGTTAATTTTCTTCCCAAATTCCATCACTAGTCTGCCACTTTAGAGCAAACTCAACAAAGACTGTAACCTTCTCAGATAAAAACAAAAAAACTGCGGATGCTGGAAATCCAAAACAAAAACAGAATTACCTGGAAAAACTCAGCAGGTCTGGCAGCATCGGCGGAGAAGAAAAGAGTTGACGTTTCGAGTCCTCATGACCCTTCGACAGAACTTGCGTTCGAGTCCAAGAAAGAGTTGAAATATAAGCTGGTTTAAGGTGTGTGTGTGGGGGGCAGAGAGATAGAGAGACAAAGAGGTGGGGGGGGGGGCGGTGTGGTTGTAGGGACAAACAAGCAGTGATAGAAGCAGATCATCAAAAGATGTCAACGACAATAGTACAATAGAACACATAGGTGTTAAAATTAAAGTTGGTGATATTATCTAAACGAATGTGCTAATTAAGAATGGATGGTAGGGCACTCAAGGTATAGCTCTAGTGGGTTTTTTTTTTATATAATGGAAATAGGTGGGAAAAGGAAAATCTTTATAACTTATTGGAAAAAAAAAGGGAAGGGGGAAACAGAAAGGGGGTGGGGATGGGGGAGGGAGCTTACGACCTAAAGTTGTTGAATTCAATATTCAGTCCGGAAGGCTGTAAAGACTTTACAGCCTTCCGGACTGAATATTGAATTCAACAACTTTAGGTCGTAAGCTCCCTCCCCCATCCCCACCCCCTTTCTGTTTCCCCCTTCCCTTTTTTTTTCCAATAAGTTATAAAGATTTTCCTTTTCCCACCTATTTCCATTATATAAAAAAAAACCCACTAGAGCTATACCTTGAGTGCCCTACCATCCATTCTTAATTAGCACATTCGTTTAGATAATATCACCAACTTTAATTTTAACACCTATGTGTTCTATTGTACTATTGTCGTTGACATCTTTTGATGATCTGCTTCTATCACTGCTTGTTTGTCCCTACAACCACACCGCCCCCCCCCCACCTCTTTGTCTCTCTATCTCTCTGCCCCCCACACACACACCTTAAACCAGCTTATATTTCAACTCTTTCTTGGACTCGAACGCAAGTTCTGTCGAAGGGTCATGAGGACTCGAAACGTCAACTCTTTTCTTCTCCGCCGATGCTGCCAGACCTGCTGAGTTTTTCCAGGTAATTCTGTTTTTGTACTGTAACCTTCTCCTCCATCTCCAAGGACAGAATCAAGAACTATTGGTTAAACTGATGAGCACAGATGTGAGGCCTCACTAGACAGATAGTGATTAGGAAGGCAAATAAATGCTGGCATTTATATTCCATTCCCCTTACAATAAAAGCAGGCAAGTGTTGGTACAATTGTACAACAGTGTATAATTGTGGTTAACATTACTTGAGAGAGGATATAATTGCATTAACAGTTCAGAGAAGGTTCACTCAACTCATTCCTAGAATGCAGGTCTTTTCTTATGAAGAAAGATTGAGCAAGTTGGACCTATATCCATTTGAGTTTAGAAGAATAAGAGGTCATCTTAATGAAAAATAAGATCCTGAGGAGACTGGAGAGGGTGGATACCGGGAGGGTATTTCCTATTGTGGGGAGACTAGAACTAGGGGAAACAATTTAAGATGACCCCCTTTTAAAATGGAGATGAAGAGAATCTATTTCTGAGGTGCATTTGTATGTGGAATTCTCTTCCCGAGGGCAGTGGAGGCTGGGTTATTGAAGTTATTCAAGGCAGAGTTAGACAGATTCTTGATAGACGAGGGTGTCAAGGGTTATGGGGGCAGAGAGGAAAGTGGAGTTGAGACCAGATCAACCATGATCTTACTGAATGGTACAGCAAGCTCAAAGGTCCAAATGGCCTACTCCTGCTCCTATCAATCAGGAGCTCCATCTAGCCAACAGTATAATGCCATCATTCTCATGAGTGGAGCATGGAAGCATGCCATATCCAAGGAAGGAAGGACCTGCATTTCTACAGCACCCTTCATGACAACAGGATGCCCCAAAACACTTCACAGCCAGTTAAGTACTTCTGAAGTGTAGTCACAGTTGTATTGTAGGAACTGTGGCTAACAATGGGCACACAGCAAGCTCCCACCACAGTAATGTGATGATAACCAGATCATCTGTTTATGTGGTGATGTTTGAGGGATAAATATTGGCCAGAACACAAGGGAGAGCTTCTCTGCTCTTCTTCAGAATATGCTATGGGATCTCCCCCAAGAAAGGGCAAACGCCACCTCAATTTAACATCCCATCCAAAAAAAAGCACCTCCAATAGGGCAGCACTCCCTCAACTCAGCACTGGAATGTCAACATGGATTTTTGTACTCATGTTCCGGAATCCACAGCCTTCTGGCTCAGGAAGTGAACGTGGGATCAACTAAGCCACGATTGACAAAGAAAACAATGTTCTGCTAGTTGCAGGAGTGCAGCTTCAGCAGCAGCTCCATATTTGTCTCTCTGATAATAGGAATGATGAAAGCACGATAGACAGCAAGTTCCGGACATTCGTGAGCTCCAATAATGGTCTCCAGGTAATGCCGTAATCAGCTGTCATCGTCAGTATATAATGTAGATCCACATTCAGCATGGTGGAAGGACCTGCACAAAGCACATCGTGCTGTGCCAGCCATCTTGATTTTCTAGGCATCCGAATCCAAAGTTATTACCAGGCTCATCTGTCACCAGCTGCTTAACCCTTGTCATCAAATGGCTTTAGCATGACTGACTCCCTCTAAATATCCTGCACATCTCAACATTCATGAACCCTCAGGAATGAACCAGACAGAAAGAACACGTACACAAATTGTACCTTTTTCAACTCAACAAAATAGGTAGCAGCCATTCCCTGGTTCATTCCCAAGGCAATGCCTCGACTAGAGTCAACCTGACTGGTTTCAATTTAAACAAAGCTTGGCAGTTAACTGTCAGTTAACAGTTAACTGGTGTATTCTCCATGGCAATGCCTCTACCAGAGTCCACTTGCCAATCAATCAGCACTCTCTTCTCATGAAGTATAAACTGTTCTTCCCTTTACATTTGGTGTTCTTACGAATTGTCACGATGAGTGGAAGACACAAAGCTTCAACATGTCTTTTTCAGTGACGCTAGATTAAAAATACTTCAAGCTATATGCTGGCAACAATCAGTGCCAACACTGTGCCCGAAACGGATCAAGATTGATTAAACGAAGTATTTTTCAGGTAAAATTATAGGATTGATGCACTTACTTTGTTTTAAACTTTAGCATGCCACAGGATTTACTGCAAAACTTCACACGTTATCTATATTAGAAACCTTGCAGATGATCTTCCTATCCTCAAACATTCCTTTCTGCTGTCATGATTTTTAAACACACTTTGCAGTCAACATTTCCCAGTTTTGCTATGCTACCTGACACAATTTCTTGCTACTGCCACTAGGTGGCTCAATAAAGTCTCTCTCCCAACTCTTTGCCCATCTTGTATATAAAATATTTATCAGCCATCGATAATGTCAAACAATTTACCAATGCTGAACTAAACCTTATATCATTGGAGCTCATCTCGCACAATTTGAATCCAACCCAGAAATTTTTGTTGAAAATAGAACTCAACATCCTTTTAGGTAACGATTATAGTAGCAGCTTTGGTCTTGTGCAATCTTCGTTCTTGCGACTTTAAGCGATCTGCAAACTGGGATGCCATGTAGGTATTTTTTTAAAATAAAGTCTGCATTTAAAAAGTTGACTGATTTGCTGCAAACTATCACAGCAACTGTGCCAGGCTACTTCAATATCCAACTGCGATCCACATATCCATGCCCAAGAAATGGACAGCATCAAAAGATTCTTCTGTAAATTCACAGTTAATGTGACAAAAAGAACTAGCTGAAATCCTAACTGCCTGAACACACTTCTTTAACCCATTTATTACATGGTCTACATACATGCCAACTCCAAAACATTTATAATGTCTTCAAACCAAAACTGACATTTCCCATCACTAACAGAACATGGCCTAATTTCTAGAATAAGGATACAGGAAGTGAATCTGCCAAGTATCAACATTTTGAGGGCATGGGAAAACTCAAAACATCATTAAGCTGGGCTGACAGACATGACCTATGATACCTTCGCAGATCACAACTGAAGCAGTACAAGAACTATTTACACAAGACAGGCCTCCATACTTACACCAAAATTTGACTAAGATTTGGTCCAGCCGCATTTTACATGTTAGTATTCTGCAAGTTGTTGCCTGGAAAGTGCTCCTCAAATACAGGGACTCAAATATACAAGCACTGAACTCCAAGGCGTGTAGAACATGCATCAGTCTATGGAAAGTGTCTGAAGCTCTCCCACCCAATGGATTGAAGGACTTGCAAATCTTTGCCAAATGTCAGAATGCTTTGCTGTTTCCAATATCTGCTTGCTACAAATTGGGCTCTAATCCCAGAATTAACCCAGCTCTATTCTCATTACACTTCTAGCTGGTCATTTTCCAACAGTACACAATCAGTCTCTGAAGAAATGTTGTAGTCATGGTTCTAACAGTTAGACAGCACTAGCTCCATGTTTAAATATTAGGTGGAAGGGAAACAGGAGAAGTAGGGAGGGGTGAAGGACTTGGGGCTGAGGGTGGAGGGAGGCAAGAAGGAGAAGCAAGAAATAAAGATAGGGGCAGAAGAAAGCAAACCAGCCAGAGAAGTCAAGTCACATTGGCCCTAAACAGAAGCCCTGGATCACGACTCAGCAGGCCAGCCTTCATTAAGGAATGTGGGAGAGAACACTGGGAGAACTTCCTCTCCTTCTCTTCCAACAGTATCATTGTAGCTTTAACACAAACCTCATTTTAATGCCTATTCTGAAAGGTGGTTTCTCCAACAGTGCAGCACTCCCTCATTACTCTAATGAACTGGCAGCTTAGATAAAACGGTCAAGCCACTGGAGTGAACTTAAACCCACAACGTGACAATGTAGCCAACAAGCCAACTTAGGCCTTGCATGCTCCCTTGTCCTGCAGCATGTTCCTTTTAAAGCCGCAATCACCTCTATTCCAAGCTGAAACTGTGCCCTGTCACTGTCCCATCTAGAATTCTTTCTGGACAAGGTCACTTTGCTTACCCCTGCTGTAACTCAGACATCCTGTGCTGGCTCAAATTTCCTAACCTGGTCTCTGGAGGGCCAACCCAATTCATTCTCCTCCATGCTTACATCACAGCCTCTGCCCTTTGTTCATCTTATCCTAATTTCCTAATCATTCCCTCCAATCCCTTCCCTTATCAGTAAAGGCTTTCAGTCATGTTGATGTACATGTGTGTATTGGCCATTTTCTATGCCCAAATCTCCTGATTTTACCGCCATTGACCTCATGGTCAAAAGCTTAAAAACATCTCAAACAAGCTTCTGGTTTTTTTTATTCATTCATGGGATGTGCACTTCGCTGGCTGGGCCAGCATTTATTGCCCATCCTTGGTTACCCTTGAGGTGGTGGTGGTGAGCTGTCTTCTTGAATCACTGCAGTCCATGTGGTGTGGGTACACCCACAGTGCTGTTAGCAAGGGAGTTCCAGGATTTTGACCCAGTGACAGTGAAGGAACGGTGATATACTTCCAAGTCAGGATGGTGTGCATCTTGGAGAGGAACTTCCAGGTGGTGGTGTTCCCAGAGTTCTGATGGTTAGATCATTGAAAGAATTTAAGGAGATAAATATATAGATTTTTGAAATATTGGGGAGGTTGAGGGCTTTGAGGAACTAGCATGAAAGAAGAGTTGAAGCCAGGGGCAGATCAGCCATGATCTTATTAATGGCAGGGCAGGCTTGAAGGGCCATATGGCCTACTCCTGCTCCAATTCTTCGGTTCCTATCTGCTACCCTTGTCCTCCTAGATGGTAGATGTCTTGCCCTTAGAAGGTGCTGTTGAAGGAGCCTTGGTATATTCCTGCAGTGCACCTTATAGATGGTACACACTACTGCTACTGTGCATTGGTGGCTACGCTATTATTGCCCTGCATCCATTTTTTTCACCTCTTGGTTCACTTGTCAAGTTAAAAAAACACTAATCTTCCCCCTGATTTTTTATGTCAATTACTATACATCCGTGTCCTCTGATTGCTAACATTCATGTCAGCAGAAACTGCTTTTCACTATTACTATATAAAATTTTACACACCTCCATGAAATTATTCCTTAACTACTGCTTCAAGGTGAACAACCAAAGCTTCTCTAGTCTCTACTTAACTGAAGTCGCTTAACCATGGTACCATTCTAATAAGTCTCCTCTGCACCCTCGTCATGATCTTGGCCTCCTTCTTTAGGAACAAGACACAAAACTCTCTTCCCAGAAAGTGGTGAAGGCAGAGTTGTTGAATATTTTTAAGGGAGAGTTAGATGGATTCTTGACCATGGAGTCAAAGAGTACAGTGGGTAGGAAGGAAAGTGGTGTAGAGACTGCAATCATATCAGCCATGATCTTATTGAAAGGTAGAGTAGGCTCAAGGGGTTGAATGGCTGACTTCTCCTAATGCGTATGTTCATAATACTAAATACTCCAGCAAAGATTTAAACATTGATTTATAAAGATGTAGGATAAGCATCTAGTTATTTGCTCCAAATTATGACAAAGTAGTGCTCCAGGTTATAGAAATTACATAGATTAAATAGGCTAGAACACAAACTTTACTCTAGGATAGCTTCTAAAGGTTTTCTTAATCCCAAGAACTAGGCACATAGAGAAGATTATGAAACGGAAGACTACAGTTCAAACTATCAGCTCCAATACTGTGAAGACAAATTGCGAACGTTGGAAATCAAATTGACAAATTGCTGGAGAGACAATCTGTCCATTGGTGTTTGAAGAGAGATCAGGCAGACTGCTTTGACTGAAATTCATTTCCTCAGACATTGAAGGAGCTGCTTTAGGGGTCTCTGGTATTTTTTGTTTTTATAATATGCCACTTGTTAGATTTGCAGTTTTTCAATTCAACTTTGACTGCCTTTGTGGTGTTGATACCAAATGTAATTATATCACTTGACTGGAATGATAATAATGCAAAGGCCTTTTGATTCAAATGCCACTTGACTATTAAATTCAGAGGTATTTTGATAAAGAATCTACACTATGTAATCAGAGGTTTGTTTCATGAGAAGATACTTCCAACAGGATTCAGATTACTCCACAGTTCGTTGCCAGTTGTAACATAACATGTAAACACAGCACCATGTTAAATGTGAAGTTAACAAATTTGGGAGAGATCCAGAATCCTAGCAGAGCACCAGGGTCACAACATAATTCTAGTGTAAACATTGCAAGCTTTGTTGAAAAGCAATTTGCAGGAGTGAAGAAAATCCCATGCAGTGCCCATATGTTGTTACCTAATAAAAAGTACATATTTCATGAAAAAATGATAAATAATTTGAATAATGCCCACATCCCTCTTAACAGAAATCAAGTTATTTACAGAAAAAGACCTCAAAACTCCAACATCCATTGAAGTAAGTCAGATGCCCTCCAACATCAAGCAGATACAAAGTTTGATACAGGCTCTACATAAAACTCTAAATGCTCATTTCTCACAAGGGAGGAAGGAAGATTGTTTTTAAATAACCATTACATTTAGTTTACAAAGTAGTTGCCTGTATAGTTATCTTAAAAGGAAGCCTTCTCTGCAGGATGCTTTCACAATTCCAAGTGAGGCTGCCTCTTATAAGCTTTTTACACACATCATCACTGTTGTTTTTGTTTCAAAGATCCTCAAACAGGACATCACGAGTGGGAACAGCGAGCTGTGGGTCATACTGCTACTCCCATCACTGAACAAAATGACACGGACATTGTGAACTCTACATAAACGGTACAAGTCTATAACTGAGTGAGACATCAGTGATAAATGCACCACTCATCAATTTCATAGCATTAGGATTCTGTCCAATTCAACAAACTACATTTCTGTTTTCAGTTGGAAAATTTTAATGTATTTTAGGATGACATTTAGAGTCCTAGGGATTTTCCTGGCTCTAAATAGCTAGTCAATGCAAGAATTCAAAGTACACAACAGCCAACTAAGATCAGCTTTCAACTTCCTCAATGGATTCCTGGGGGAATGTGATATTCAGGCATTGAAACATGCAAACATCTAGGGTTGACCAGTCAGTTGTGGTTATGATGAGGCTTCAACTGACCACAGCCTCTGGGATAGAAAGGGGAATGGGGGTCAGGGCTGGCAGAGGAAGTAACACAGCCACTGCTTCTGCTCCTTATTCTGCAGACAAATACTTGAGGCCAAAAATATTACCTTAATAATTGCTTACCTTTGCCAAAGATAGCTTCCAAAAATTGCTAATCACCTTTCCCATCACATCAAACTCCAACCAGTCATCAAAAGTATACCTGCATAACCAAGTTCAGGTTTACATGGCAATGACCACCTTCAAGATTAAAGACAAAAACAGAATTACCTGGAAAAACTCAGCAGGTCTGGCAGCATCGGCGGAGAAGAAAAGAGATGACGTTTCGAGTCCTCATGACCCTTCAACAGAACTCAAGTTCTGTTGAAGGGTCATGAGGACTCGAAACGTCAACTCTTTTCTTCTCCGCCGATGCTGCCAGACCTGCTGAGTTTTTCCAGGTAATTCTGTTTTTGTTTTGGATTTCCAGCATCCGCAGTTTTTTTGTTTTTATCAAGATTAAAGAGCCTGTTGGCACTCAGCTGTCTGAAGACAGTAGAAGTTAAATTGCACAACTTTCTTGTTCAGCTGTTATTTCTATATATATGTTTGTAATGTCCCTGTTGAACCCCTCCAGCAAGAGGAGGTTCTTAGCTCTGTCTAGACTTTGGCATCAATGCAAACAAAAGTGAAAGACTCAAAACAATCCATGACACGAACTAACCACTGGATGTCTCAGCTTCAGTTAATCATCTTTCTAACCTTATTAAAAGAAAACTGAAGAAACTCTTACCAGAGATCAAAACTTTTGCAAGCAAGAGAAACAAGATTTAAAGCTGAAAACACACTCCAGATACCATATGCATTATCCAAAAGTAGTAAATTTAAAAGATCAGAAGATAATCATTAAGGTCATTTGGCTCATTGCAATTCATCTACCTAGAGATCCTGAAGTCCTCCCATTTTAGCATCCAGCTGTTTCTTATAGGATTCCAGGAGTTTTAGTTTCCACAGCTCTGCCTGAAGAGTAATTTCTTTTGACCACTGTATGTATAGAATCCTAGGACATCAGTGCTAAATGTACCATTTACCAACTTCAACCTGCAGTTCCTTACCGACTCTCAGAACTTAAACTAGTCTTCTGATATTTTTCCACTTCCATAATCTGTACATCTCCGAGATCATTTTTCAAAGCTAAAAAGCCATTAAGTCTGCAGTCCTTCTTCATAATTCAGATCAATCTCTCTCAGCCTTTGGTGTCTGCTGGAGATGAGTGCTTCAGCCTTTTCAAAGAGTGACTGGGTAGAGGTTTTTAAAATTATGAAACAGTTTGACTGTGAAAATGTTTCCACTTGTGCAGAGACCAGAACAAGAGATTATAAATAAGATAGTCATTAATAAATCCAATAAGGAATTCAGGAAAAACCTCTTTACCCAGAGGGTGGTGAGAATGTGGAACTTGCTCCCACAGGAAGTGGTTGAGATGAATAGTATAGATGTATTTATGGGGAAGCTTGATAAACATGAGGGAAAAAGGAATAGAAGGATATACTGATAGGGTGAGGTGAAGAGGGGGTGGGAGGAGGCTCATTTGCACCATAAATACTGGGATTGATCTGTTGGGCTAAATGGCCTTTTTAGTGCCCTACATCCTGTGCAATTGTTAGATAACATAGATATAAAAAAAAATTAATGTTTTATTTAGCATAAGTATGGTAAAATTGTTTGAGGTGCAATTTAGTGAGCAGGAATATATCATGGAGGGAGTCAGTAAGCAGGGATGCTATCTTTTATATGGAGACCCCACTTTTTAATGGTTAAGATTAATTGGTTCACAAGGCTTTAACACCTATTCTACAGACCAACCAACGTTTAAGGCCAAAGATATCTCAACACTTGCTCATCTCTGCTAAAGCGGATAACTGAAAAAGCTCATAAAAACATTTTCCATCATATCTATGTCCAAAGATAAGTTACAGATAAGCAAACATTGGTGAAGGAGGTATGTACTGGCTGCACAGACATGGTGGCTTGAACAAAATTCATTGGCTCAATAAAAAATGCCCTTTCAAAACTTGATATGCAATTCAAATTCTATATCTATTTAAGAGCTTTCGTGGGAGCTTTAGTAGATTGACATTCTATATATCTCAGAATTTGGTACAGTGGAAACTAGTTTGTCAATTTTAAAACAGATCAAAATATTGAAACTTCTAAGGTCAGAAATTTCCCATCAGCAGGTCTGTCTTAAAACAAGATTCAACATCACATACCCCATGTTTGATAACCTGTCTGCTCTGAATCGGCTGAGGTTAAGTCATGGGTACAATAATCAGCTTAAAATGACCTTGTGGGGATTGGAGTACGAGGGCTCTCACTTCTGATTGCTATTCAATGGCCACTGCTGTCCTTGATGATAACGTGCACAATTGACAAGATTAGGCTCAAGGACTGAGTGAAATGAGTTTCCCAACTCAGTTTCTAGTACATATGAACCCAGAACCCAATGTCCACAGTTTGGCAGACTGGAGCTGCATTCAGCAGTCATAAGCTTAGCTAGAATGGAAGCAAATGTCACACTGATGCCACACTCCAATGTTGGGTCTTGGAAGATGAGGATTGAGTATTATTCTGCACAATGCTCATTCATTCTACGTCAACAGGAAACATCCTATATTGTCACTGGCTGTTTCCTGCAGAAATTCAATTGCTCAGCAACATCTTCAATGATTACAAGACTTCATAAAAAATTATAAACACATGATTTTGAAAGGAAATTGGATAGGCACTTGAAGGAAGTTAACTCGCAGGGCTATGTTGTAGAGCAGGGTGAAGGGACTGACTAGTATGCTTTGTAAAGAACCAACATAGGCTTGATGGCCAAATGGCTTCTTTCTGCATCGTAAATGACTGATATCTGTCAGACAATTGTCCTGTATGGCGCCAATCTATTATTCTCCACAGCAGCCATCCTTATGGAGAGTGGCAGTCTACATAGTGCTACATTGTTAATAATTCCCTTCCACCTCCATCTCTGTGACTCAAGGCTCTGTAGGGGCCACTCAAGACTGCTCAAACTTCATTTCAGCAGGAACTTTCACGTATCAGAATAAACACAAATTAAATCAAATTCAAAAATGTAACTCACTGAAGCATACAAAACATCTGCTTATCTATCAACCATCCCCTCCTTACTACCCCTCCCCCTCCACATTGTGGAATGAAATCCAAAAGCTTTCAGAATTTCAAAGTAAATTCAAATTGCTCCTAGTCACCCATGAGACGAATCTGTTCCTTAACCTGTCACTTTTATATTAAAGGCTCATACACCATTTGCCTTCCCTTGTATCAATGCCCAGTTCAACAAATATTCAATATGATGCACAAAGGATAAACAAACACTCACCCTCCAATCACTTTGTGATATACAAGAGATTTTTAACTGGACTAAAATGGCACATCACAGTTGATTTTCATTTAAATCCAGTCTCAGCAGTGAGCCTCAAACTGGTTTGTGGTCATATGCTTTAGAGCTGATAAGAGAATCAACACAATTGTGACAACTCATGCAAAATGGAGCAGTATGGAAAATAGAATCAAGATGTGCTTGATTTAGGCAGACTTCGAACGTTATCATGGCCAAACGATGCCGATTCAAACCCTTGCTTTAACCAAACTGGAAGTATGTCAGACTGGCACTGAGCAACAGAAAGAAAACATTTCACCTGCCATGCTGGTTATTCTGCCAGATTGAAAAATATAAACCAAAACCCGTTAGCTCTTATAACTCAAGGTGACTGCAATTTTTTTTAAATTCCTAACAATCAATGGGAAATTTTCACTATTTCCCCAGATAATCAATCCTAATTGCAGCAATTCAGAGAGGCTATTGATCATACTTTACTGTACTAGATCCATTTATTCCAGTTTTTTTTGCCACAGAAGAGGCTCCCATGTGGCTCATGATGAAAACTAATACAAACCGAAGTCACGCTTTGATTTCATGTGTGGACTGCTAGCCCAACAAAAACACACAATTTACATTTATATAGTGCCTTTAATGTTAAATCAAACTTTGCCCAATTCTGTTACACAATGCCTCATTAGCTTAACTAGAGTAACAAGTCAATGTATGTGTTACTTCTTGTCTAGTGTCAGTTATATACCAAGTTTACATATATGGATAAAGACTGAACTGGCTTTCAGTACATTAGCACATATCTTAGCTAATACCACCACCATCAACACCTCTTTGTCCTTTTGTCTATGACATCTTTTGGCTATCTCCACCTATCACTGGCCCTCTCTCCATCTCTACCTGTCCCACTGCCCCCACCCCAACTCTAAAACCAGCTTATATTTCACCTCTTTTCTATTTTTCCTTAGTTCTGATGAACAGTCATTCAGACTCGAAACGTTAACTGGGTTCCTCTCTGCAGATGCTGCCAGAACTGCTGAGTTTTCCAGGTATTTTTGTTTTTGCTTTCAGTACAAATACTGCAGTCAACATTTCTAATTCACGAGATCACGAGCTCAAGGCCCACTCTTGGACATGAGCCATAATACACCCCAATACCAAGAGTGTGCTGCCTTTGCACAACATTAGACTCGGGTACCTCCCCACTGTTCACATGTAGACGTTATTCAAGAGTAGGGAAGTAACTCACCTAGTGTCCTGGCCAACATGTTTCTCTCCATCACCAAAGGCAGATGACCTGGTCATTCACCTTTCCTATCACTGCTTGTATGTCCCTACAACCACACCAACCCACTCCACTTCTCTCCCCTCACACACCTTAAACCAGCTTATGTTTCACCCCTTTCTTGGATTCACTCAGTTCAGTCGAAGGGTCATGAGGACTTGAAACTTCAACTCTTTTCTTCTCCGCCGATGCTGCCAGACCTGCTGAGTTTTTCCAGGTAATTCTGTTTTTGTTTTGGTCATTCACCTTACTGTTATCTGCTGCATCTTGAAGTGCAGTAAAATATGCTCTTCTTTTAACTTCAATAATCACTGACAGTCAGAAGCAAGGAATCTGGATTAACATCAGCTTACCAGGGAAGTCCTTGCTCTAACAAACAAGATATCCAATATGCAAATGCTGCATTCCCCAACAGAGATATTATTTGCTCTGTTTGCCCAAGTGTTTGTTTTAACAAGCATTTCAGGTAGTGGAACCTGCAGCAAGAAATGAATTCCAAACTGAATCATGTTAATGAGAAGGAACCTCAGCAGGCTAGATGCTACTCAAAATAGAGAAACCAGCTTTGGAGAGCTTATTTAAGCCAATTCAAGTGTTGAGACTTTTAAATCTCACAACAATTGAAAGTAAAAGGTGCAACAGACGAACAGAAAAATAAAATACTTCGCAAAGACAGTGCAGCAATTGAACTGCTGGTCCACAAGACATCACTCATGCACCTACTTCCTGTACTTCATCCTGGCCTACATGGATTTTCTAAGAAACCTCCAAACTCAAAAAAACCTAAATTATGAGTGTTATAAATGCAGGAAGCATTTTGCTACATTCTGACATACCTCACATACATATAGCCACAGAGAAATGCTAAGCCAACCAAAACATATGGTCCCCTTGTCCTCACTTATGATCCCACCAGCCTCCGCATTCAAAGGGTCATCCTCCGCCATCTCCAGCATGATGCCACCACCAAACACATCTTCTCTTCACCCCCCTCCCACCCCAACAGCATTCCACAGGGATCATTCCCTTCAGGTCACCCTGGTTCACTCCTCCATCACCCCCTATACCTCAACCCCCTTCCACGGCACCTTCCCATGCAACTGCAGAAGGTGCAACACCTGCCCCTTTACTTCCCCCCTCCTCACCGTCCTAGGGCCCAAACACTCCTTTCAAGTGAAGCAGCATTTCACTTGCACTTCCCTCAATTTAGTCTACTGCATTTGTTGCTCCCAATGCGGTCTCCTCTACATTGGGGAGGCAACGCAGACTAGGTAACCACTTTGCGGAACACCTTTGGTCTGTCCACAAGCATTACCCAAACCTCCCTGTCGCTTGCCATTTTAACACACCACCCTGCTCTCATGCCCACATGTCCATCCTTGGCCTGTTGCAATGTTCTATTGAAGCTCAGTGCAAACTGGAGGAACAGCACCTCATCTTCCGACTAGGCACTTTACAGCCTTCTGGACTGAATATTGAGTTCAACAATTTTAGATCATGAACTCTCCTCCGTCCCCACCCCCATTCCGATCCCCCTTTTTCCACTAATTTATAATTTTTTAAATATATTTTTCTTTTCCTATTTCCATTATTTTTAAATGTATTTCCATCCATTGTTTTATCTCCACGTTTTAACCTATTTCGATCCCGTCCTCCCACCCCACCCCCACTAGGGTTATTTGTCACTTGCTCGTCCTGCTTTCTACCCTTAATGTTACCATTAGCGCATTCCTTAGTTAATATCATCACTGTCAACACCCCTTTATCCTTTCGTCCAAGACGTCTTTGGCAATCTATATTTCACCTCATTTCTATATTTCCTTGGTTCAGATGAAGAGTCATATGGACTTGAAACATTAACTGTATTCCTCTCCACAAATGCTGTCTAACCTGCTGAGTTTTTCCAGCTATTTTTGTTTTAGATTTCCAGCATCCGCAGTTTTTTGCTTTTATCAAAACATATTGGCATTTGGTGAGGGTCACAAATCTGATGATCTTGCAAACCTACACAAATGTTATGTTAATGTCCGTAAACTACGTGAACTGGTATCACTTCCTGTTCAATTCAACTAAAATGAAAAACCACAACCACCTGAATGGAAGTTACACACCGGCTAGCTCCATATTGAACACTAAAACACTCACTATACTCTTCTGTAAACTGTAGTCAACTGCCCAATCTTAATGCCTGCATTCTACAGTTTGTACTTATTAAATTACCAGACTTTTTGATGTTTTTGGGTGCAAAGTACAAGTTACCATGAAAAAAATCAATGCAATAATTGAAATCAATTCAATAATTGTCATAGATTGAATTGCATGTCATACAAAAAAGCACTGCCAACAAACTACTGTTTTCCCTCATTCCAAATACATTGACTAATTTATAATTAGTCAATTTTAAAACCTTCCTTTTTCAATTCTATCATTTTGAATATTTGAATGTTAGTACCAGATACAAAAAAGGCTTAATTAAATCAACATGTGGTTGAATTAAAGCCAAGGGTTCTGGCATTTTAAGAAATCAATTATCAGTAAGTACCTATGCTGAGAATGGAATGGCATTGCAAAATAAAGTTGGCCAAAAAATGAATTATTAAACAAGTGACCTGCATCTCCTTCAAGCAGAGGCTGATGTATGAAAAAAATTCATAAAGCTCCACTCAGAGGCCAGGAAAAAAACAAGTAGCTACATTAGTATGGTAAGAGATTGCTTTGAGAGATAGGTGAACAGGAGGAAGTCATGTAGCTTGCCTTGTCTGGGTCGTTTGGCTGAGGTTTCACAGCTCTGTAGCTCTCCACCTCCACGGAAACCTGCATTTACATTACTTGAGGGGGAGGATATGGAAGAGTTTAAAAATATATTTTGTGAATTCAATTATATGGATCATCAATGCATTAAATCTAACTTTCCCCAATATATGGCATCTTTCAAGATGATAGAACATGGTGATGGAGTTAAATAAGCATACAGAATCCTTGGTTTTACAAATAAAGGGAAGTTACGCTAAACCTTTATAAATTACTGGTTAGGCCTGAACTGGAGTCGAGGGACCAATTTGAGGTTATCATACTTCAGAATGGACAGTAAGGCCAGAAAGGATGAAGAGAGTTACTTGGTACCAGGAACGAAGGGCTTTAGTCAGATGGAGAGATTGGAGAAGCAGGCATTGCTCTCCTTAGAAAAGATTAAGGGAAATGTAATAGAAAAGCTCAAAATTATGAGGGGTTTTGATAGATTAAATAAGGAGAAACCATTTCTACAACAGGAGGGTCTGCAACCAGAGGACATCAATTTAAGAAATTAGCAAAAGAACTAGAAGAGAGGTGAGGACTTTAATTTATGCCACAAGTTCTGAATCTGATAAACACTTGAAAAACCATTTGTAAAGCTATGGAAAAAGTGCACGGGGAGAGAGATTAATTTCATAGCTCTTTCAAAGATCTAAGAGAGAGACATGATGAGCCAAATGGCCTCCTTCTGCGCTTCCAGATTCAATGGACAAAAAGATTCAATAGTAATCCATCCAAATTTCTTCCCCTTGATAAAATTACAAGCAATGAGAATACCAAATACTATTCAGTCCCACCAGCACAAAAACTAACAAAGACTGAATATGCCTACTTTGTCATGGCTAAATAACATATCTCCTCCCAACCATTAAGACATTAGACATACTGTTAAGTGACTAATTCAGTCACAAATTTTCCATGGGTTAGTTATTGCATAAGAAAAAAATAGTCCATTGATAACAAACCCTCTAATACTTTACAAACATCCATAAAAAATTCCGAAGCTGGTTCAGGCTTTTTTTTTCAAGGAACTGGCTAAATACAGGACGGGAGAAAATGTGGGCGGGTGGGGAGTTAGCCCGTCAAAGAGCCAGCACAGACACGATGGGTCAAATGGCCACCCCCTTCCACACTCAATATTCTCCTGAACCATTTGCACAGTGGCTGCTGGATTGCAGTGTCAAGACAGAGAGCTGGATGTAACATTTAACTGGGAATCTGGGCCAGGGCGAGGGTGAGCTGTTAAAACTCAGACCTTGGCTGGAGATTTGGGTGGGTCCCGGATCCCAGAGCCTGCGAGAGGCGAAGCGACTCGGCCACAAACACACGTTATTCAATAGGCCCCCAACCCCCCCACCCCACCCAGACATCCCCTCCCCCCCCCCCCCACCCAGACATCCCCTCCCCCCCCCCCCACCCACCCACCCACCACCCAGACATCCCCTCCCCCCCACACCCCACCCAGACATACCCTCTCCCCCCCACACCTCACCCCACCCCACCCAGACACAACCCCACCACCACCACCCCCACCCAGACCCCCACCCTCTGCCGGTCCCCCACCCCACTGCCGCCGCCTTGTCGCTCACTCCCCCGCCCCCACCCACCAGGGTCTGTCCATTGATCAATGGGCCCGGAGCTCCGGCCATTCAAAGGCAATCGGAGACAGCAGGGAGGGGTTGTTGGTGGGGGAAGGTGGGGGGGGGGGGGGGTGGGGGGGGGGAGAGAATACCCAGGCCCGAGGCTGGACTGGGGCTGGGGCTGGGGCTGGGGCCGGGCTCCGCTCCTCCCGGGGCTGGTCGGAAATCGCGGCCGGGGCCGATGCCTCCCTAGTCGGCGACATCCGCGCCGCGCCCCGTTCCCCGGGGAAGCTGCCTGTGCCCGGGGTCCCGTGGTTCCCGCGGCCACCCGCTTGCTCACTCACCCATGCCGCCGGCTGAAGCCCTGTCACAGCCCGACATTGTGCTCTACATCCCCGCCCGGCCGGCCCGCCAAACCTCGCGACAACTCCCCGGGCCGAGGCGGGACCTCAGCACACACACACACCCCCCCCCCCCCCCCCCCCCCGGCCGCAAAGCAGCCTGGGGATTGTAGTTGCCGCTGGCAGGTCGGCAGCTGCTTGCACGTGACTCCGGAACCCAAGGGACTACAATCCCCGGCGTCCCGCGCGCCCGCCGTCCGCTCCGCGCCAAATTCGGCGGACGTGCGCCTGCGCAGATTGGTTGGCGGGCGGCCCGGGGCGGGCGGGGGGGGGGGGGGGGGGCGTGGTTGGTGGGCTGGGACGCGCCTGCGCGCCGCCTTCATGAGTAATGGCGGATCGAACTAACCTTTCGGTGTCCTCTTCACGGTGGATGGTGATGAAAGGAGAAGGAATTCAATGTGCGTTGAGACTCTTCCATTTACCCCCCCCACCCTCATCATCCCGGAGTTTTACAAGAAATCACATGTAATATTGACTCGACACGATTCAGTTGGTACATTGTGGCATTGAGCGAATAAGTTGCATTTCTGTAGCGCCTTTCACCACCACCGTCCCAAAGCCCTTCACAGACAAGGGAGGACTGGTTCAAATATAGTAAGACAAACGTGACAGCCAATTTACGCACAGCAAGCTCCTACAGGCAGCCATGTCATAGTAATAGAAAAAAGTATTGACTAGACTTGAGGGACTAAAACCTGACATCCCTGGATTCTAAAGGAGCTGGCTGCAGAAAAGCCGAAAAAAAAATGGGGGTGCTGGCAATGATTTTTCAAAATTCCTTCGATTGGGAAACTGCCCTATTAGATTGCAAGTTGGAATGTTACACCACTTTTCAAGAAAGAAGGGAGAGAGAAGACAGTGAACTACAGGCCAATTAGCCAAACGTCAGTTGTTAGGACCTAAATGCTGGAATCTATTATTAAGGGAGTCTTGGCAACGCACTTAAAAAAAAGCATAGTATGATTAAAACAAGTCAACGTGATTTTACTAAGAGGAAATCCTGTTTTACAAATTTGTGAGAGCTTTTTGAGGATATATCTCTTGTAGTAGATAAAAGGGAACCAGTAGATGTTGTATACCTGAATTTCCAAAAGACGTTTGATAAGGTGCCAAGGAAGATAAGGGCTCATGAAGTTGGGGGTAATATTAGCATGGGTTGGGATTGGTTAAATGGATAGAAAGCACTGTGTTACTACTGGAATGGTAGAAGTGCACATATGGTCCAGCCTCACTATGCAGGCCGTACCATTAATTTAAAAGTTTAATTTTCTCACCAAAATAGTCAATCGTCTATTTTCCCTATTGCTGCCAAGAATAAAAGAGTCTTCAACCAGACTTCTTTCAATAAACTCAGAACGATTGTTTATTATAAAACAAAACCTCTTTTTAACAAGTTGCCAGTACTGGTTAACACACAGTTGTAATTAAGAATTTTAACTACCTATTGCTTGCCAAAGAATTCCTCCAGCACACACACAGACCAACAAAGGACGAACAGGCAGAGTCTCTCTTCAGAGATGGGCTTTGAGGGATTGGCATTATAAGATGAAGGATAAAGTCCGCAGGGTCTCAACGCTGTCAATCTGGAGTTCTCTTGTGTGAAGACAGGCTGTTGGTACCTGCAGATGTCTGTAAGTTCTCACCACTGGTGTCAGCTTTGCAGGTCCAAATGCAGACTGGTTACGATCAGCTGAGGGTTCTCTGGCTACGTGTTGATAGCTACACACAATTGCAGGCAAGGTAGGTAGAGAGCCAGTTAGGAGAGCCTTTCCTCAGCTTGCTCCCCAACAAGACTGCCCTCAAAACCAGCAGGTTTCACAACTCAAGTTTTTTCTCTCACCCATGTGATTTCCAGCAAGTTACCAACCTTTGCCTTTTCAGTTTTTTTCCCCCATCAATTAAAATGATTGCTGTTCAAAACAAACAACCAAATCTTCCTCAAGAACCATCAAGGCCAGATGATTTCTTGAAAGAGGCCTGTTTGTTGATAGTTCTAGAGTGAACTTATGACCTCGTTAAAAAAATCCCAGGTTAGCACACAAAATGTACAGATAATGCCACATCTTGTAAAAAAAAATTAGTCTTGAGGGATATGATTCTAACACAGAATGGGCATAAATGAGGATTTTTCAAGTTGACAGGCAGTGAATAGTGGAGTACCACAAGGATCAGTGCTGGGTCCTTAGCTTTTTACAATCTATATTAATGACTTGGATGTAGAGACAGAGTAATGAATTAAAGTTTGCTGATGGTACCAAGCTAAGTGGAAAGGTAAGCTGTAGAGAGGATGCAAAGAGATTTGACAGGTAACGTGAGCGACCAAGAAGATGGCAGATGGAGTACAATGTAGGGAAGTGTGAAGTTATTTGTTTGGTCATAATAGAGAAGCAGAATATTTTTAAAATGGTGTGAAAGGTGTGTTGATGTTCAAGAAAACTTAGGTGTGCTTATACAAAAAACACAGAAAGTTAGCATGTCGGTGCAGCAAGCAATTAGGAAGGCATGTTGGTCTTTATTGCAAGGGGATTTGAATACAAGAATAAAGAAGAGAAGACCATATCTGGAATACTGTGTGCTGTTTTAGTCTTGTCATTTAAGAAAGGATATACTTGCATTGGAGGCGGTACAGTGAACGTTCACTAAATTGGTCCCTGGGATGAAGGGATTGCCCTATGATGAAAGGCTGAGTAAATTGGGCTTATATTCTCTGGAATTCAGGAGAATGAGAGGCGATCTCATTGAAACCTACAAAATTCTGAAGGGATTTGATAGGGTAGATGCTGAGATTGTTTCTGCTGGGAATCTAAAACATGGTTGGAGTCATACCTAGCACAAAGGAAGATGGTTGTGGTCGTTGGGGGTCAGTCATCTCAGCTCCAGGACATCATTGTAGGAGTTCCTCAGGGTAGTGTCCTAGGCCCAACCATCTTCAGCTGCTTCATCAATGACCTTTCTTCCATCATAAGGTCAGAAATGAGGATGTTTGCTGATGATTGCACAATGTTCAGCACCATTCGTGATTCTTCAGATCCTGAAGCAGTCCATGTCCATATGTGGCAAGACCTGGACAATATCCAGGCTTGGGCTGACAAGTGGCAAGTAACATTCATGCCACATAAATGCCAGACAATGACTAACTCCAACAACAGAATCTAACCATCACCCTTGATGTTCAGTGGCATTACCATCACTGAATCCCCCACTATCAACCCCTAGGGGTTACCATTGACCAGAAACTGGACTATACTAGCCTTATAAATACCATGGCTACAAGAGCAAGTCAGAGGCTAGGAATCCTGCGATGAGTAACTCCACTCCTGACTCCCCAAAGCATGTCCACCATCTACAAGGCACAAGTCAGGTGTGTGATGGAATACTCCACTTGGCTGGATGAGTGCAGCTCCCACAACACTCAAGAAGCTTGACACCATCCAGGACAAAGCAGCCCGTGTGATTGGCACCACATCCAGAAACATTTATTCCCTCCACCACTGACGTAAGTAATAGCTGTGTGTACAAGATGTACTGCAGGAGTTCACCAAGGCTCCTTAGACAGCATCTTTCAAACTCATGAACACAAATATATAGAAGGACAAGGGCAGCAGATGGATGGGAACACCACCACCTGGAAGTTCCCCTCCAAGTCACTCACCACCCTGACTTGGAAATATATCACCGTTCCTTCACTGTCACCAGGTCAAAGTCCTGAACTCCCTAACAGCACTGTGGGTTTACCCACAACACATACACTGCAGTGGTTCAAGAAGGCAGCTCACCAGCATCTCCTCAAGGGCAATTAAGGGATGGGCAATAAATGCTGGACCAGCCAGTGAAGCCCAGATCCCATGAATGAGTTAAAAAAAAGTCTGAGATGAGGAGAAACTACTTCACTCAAAGGGTTGTGAATCTTTGGAATTCTCTACCTCAGAAGGTTGTGGATGTTCCATTGTAGAATGCAGTTAAGGCTGGGATAGACAGATTTATGATCTCTCAGGGAATTAAGGGATATGGGGAGCGAGTGGGAAAATGGAGTTGGAGCCCAAGATCAGCCATGATTGTATTGAATGATGGAGCAGGCGTGATGGGCCATATGGTCTACTCCTGCTCCTATTTCTTGTGTCCTTGTATCACGCAGATAATCTGTTCTACTGATTTTGGTTGAGGAATCAATATTGGCTAGGACACCAGGGAGCACTCCCCTGCTCTTCAAAGTAGTGCTATGAAATCTTTTACATCCATCTGAGAAGGCCCTAGTTAATATTTCATCTGAAAGACAGCACCTCTGATATTACAAAGTTCCCTTAGTACTGACCATCCAACAGTGTGACACTCCCTCAGTACGGACTCTTCAACAGCTCAGTTCCTTCTCAGTGTTGTCCAGGGTGAGTTGGATTGACAGTGGCCCTGGAATGGGACTCAAACCCACAACCTTCAGATTCAGAGGTAAAAATGCTACCCACTGAGCCATGGCTGATATTTAGTGGTTGAGTCTCATTGAGTGGTTAGACTTTTGGATGGTCCTGCGGGTTAATCCCACTAATTCAAGGCTGGGATAGACAGATTTTTAATCAGTAAGGGAGTCAAGGGTGGTGGGGAAAAGGCAAGAAAGTAGAATTGAGGATTATCAGACCAGCCATGATCTCATTGAATGGTGGAGTGACTTGATGGGCCGAATGGCCTACTTCCACTTATGCATACACCCATCCTGTCAGTCTCTGCTGAATCTTTGTGTGCTGCTTGGTTCTTGACAGTCACCCAAACGTCTAGCTGGCATGCCCATATGACCGATATGGGGCTACTTTTGATAGGCCAGCCAACACTTAATGGTGGGCCAGGGACTGGGATCGGACTTTCTGCCTGCTTAGTCCATGACAGTACTTGATTTTCTCCCACAAGACCACCTGTATTGCCGAACAAAACACTACGCTATTAGTCTTTATTGTACTTTCCTGTTCGCTTTGTTTAGTCTGTATAGATACTTTAATATTTAACAGCTTTTATGGCTTTAGGCCATACCAAAAAAAACTATTAGATATTAAGTGGGACTTTATTGTTAACTCAGCTAAAAGCTGGTAAGATAAAAAGTTGCATCCTTTTGCACACTGTCCTGAGGAACCTAATTTAAGTATTTAAATTTATTCTTCTCTAAATCTAGAATGTCGCAGTTGGTTGGGAGAGCCATCTCAACGATGAAATGAGGTGAGCAGAATATATTTTACCTAAAAATACATCAAAATTCTTCTATATATTAGATTTTACCAAAAATTCCTTACTCTTGTTTTGACAATGGCTACTTTCACTTTCAACCCTTTTTTACAAGAAGACTCAGACACTAATTACTGGCCTTTTCCAGAGGTCCCCAGCATCAGCCATATAAATACTGTGACTACAAGGGCAGGTCAGAGGCTCAGAATCCTGCAATGAGTAACTCACCTCCTGACTCCCTAAAGTCTGTCCACCATCTACAAGGCACAAGTCAGGAGTGTGATGGAATACTCCCCACTTGCCTGAATGAGTGCAGCTCTAACAACACTCGAGAAGCTCGACACCATCCAGGACAAAGCAGCTGCTTGATTGGCACCCCATCCACACACATTCACTCCCTCCACCACTGACGCACAGTAACAGCGGTGTGTGTACCATCTACAAGATGCACTGGAAGAATTCACCAAGGCTCCTGAGGCAGCACCTTCCAAACCCCAGACTGCTGCCATCTAGAAGGACAAGGGCAGCAGACACATGGGAACATCACCACTTGCACGTTCCCCTCCAAGCCACTGACCACCCTGACTTGGGAACATATCGGCTGTTCCTTCACTGTCGCTGGGTCAAAATCCTGGAAACCCCCCCCCCTCCCTAACAGCGCGGTGGGTGCACCCACACCACATGGACTGCAGCGGCTCGGGAAGGCAGCTCACCGCCACCTTCTCAAGGGTAACTAGGGATGGGCAATCAATGCTGGCTGAACCAGCGACGCCCACATCCCCTAATTGAATTAAAAAAAACATTCCCAGTGCCATGCAGGCATATTCTTGTCCAATTCAATGTTCAGGGTGTGTAGAGTTTCCAAGCCATGCTTTCCATTTTGTGCAGCCCACAATCTCCATCACTGTGACCAGCCCACTCCACGTCCTCTGTCCTCGAAGAGAGTCGTTTGCCGAGAATTGGCAGGTCTCCTGACACGGTGAAAATCTGACGTGCTGATGTAGGCTTACCCTGCCCTTGATGTAGCTGGATCTATCTTGCTCTTCAGACCAATCTGTTTGAGGGAGGAATGGATTTCATGGCTTATACCAGGCCTATTTTTGCCAGTACTTCTACCACTGATAATCCCATAAGTGTGCCCCACAGGGTTCTTGTTCCTCGATTAGGACATCCAATACCAATCAATAAACATTTCCATACTGATAGATTCCTTCTCTTTCCTCTTAATAACACCATATTTAGTGGTACAATCCATTGCCCTGGCTCTGTGCTTTAACAAGCTGTACCATTGATTTTGTGCTGCACATATGATTGCTTCCAGTTACAGAGTGTCATTGGAAATAGCTGCAGGACAGGAAAATTGCTTGGACTTTTTATTGTTATTTAAACTTTCAGATCTCTAGCAGTAACAATTATCTTTGTTATTCAATGATTAGGCAAAATCTGTTTTGTTTTGTGGAATAAATATCACATTCTGCAGCATGTTAGCTGAAACTAGTCATTATCAATATAAATCATATTTACAGTCTATGCTTTGTTCCAGTGGTACATTTTCCCTTTATCTCTCTTTGTCTGATATTTTGTCCCTGTGTGTCTGCGTACTCCTCTGCTAGTTGCTGTCTCTTAATAATGAATAACTATGAAGAGTACACGTATTAAGGGTGATATCACACAGAAACCCCATAGCTGCCTGAAATGACTCATTGAAATAAAGGTTGAGTGCATCCATAACCTTTGCAGCAGCTGCAGACAGAGCTATACAGGCAGTTTGACTGTGGCTGCGGGTGTTCATGCAGTACAGTAGCTGGTCCAGTTCCAGACGGCTTCATTAGCAACAACAACTTATATAGCACTTTTAATGTAGTAAAACGCGCCAAGGTGCTTCACAGGAGTGTTCAGACAAAATTTGATACTGAACCACATGAGGTATTAGGACAGCTGACCAAAAGCTTGCTCAAAGATCTAGGTTTTAAAAGAGCTTCTTAAAGGAGTAGAGGGAGACGGAGAGGTTTAGGAAGGGAATTCCAGAGATTAGGGCCCAGGCAGCTGAAAGCACGGGCACTCATGGTGGAGCGACTAAATTAGTGGATACGCAAGAGGCCAGAGGAGCACAGAAATCTTGGTTTACAGTCTTCCAATGAACAGCTCCTCACTTGTTCTTCGCAGGCTCTTTGTGGCTTGTGGGGTGCATGAATGCTGTAAGAGTCCCCAGACGTTGCCTCATTATCCTTTCATCCACCATCTTCTGTTTGTCCACCATGATCATTGCATACAGAGGGACTGACATTCTTCCTCCTGAGAAGCCCTCACTGTGGGTGGAGGGAGGTCAAAATACAGTATCCTTGTGACTTGGTTGTCTCATGTTCATGTGGCTTATAAAATCCTTGCAATTCACACTCACAAAAATGAAAATAAAATTCACCTGAGCAAGAGCTATTAATTTGTGCTCTTATCAAACCGGCTATGATTGACAATTCAGGAATGCTGCAAATCTTGCTGCAGTATCTTCACTTCTGCTGCATTGTGTGCACAACAGGGCAAGTAACACCCAAAACATACAGCAAATTTAATACTTGACAGCCTTTCAGCTCAGCTTGATGCCCATTGTGTGGAGCAAATGCAGCATTTTAATTCAGTACAACACCAGGCTGACCCATTTTCCCATTCACTGATGCAATTACTGCACTTCATAGACATGTTGTTAAACACAGATGAAGGGGAAAAAACATCATCTCTTGCCCATAGTTTGCACTAACATTTCCCACAGGGAAGGGGAATTAGTTTTCCAAGGCCCTGTGCTGTTTGATCCACTTATGTATCAAAACTTTAAAAATATGTTAATGATTCAAATGACATCTTGTCTCTGCGTCACTTTATCTCTACTTCTCTTTGACACAGTCTATGTCCAGCTATTATATGTTAAAATTGTTGAATTGAAACGTTCCATTTGAACACTCATTGAACGTTCCTATGTCAGGCTCTGACTATGGGGGAGAAAACCATTGTAAAAGAGTCAATATGTTCCTGCAAATGGGTGATTTCCATTTTGTCTCACAGTAAGGATAGGTAGAAAAGAATGAGTATTGTTGTATGACCAAATATTTGCAGCACGGAAGCAGGCCATTTGGACCATGGATCCATGCTGATACATGTGCTTATCTAGCTTTCTTTTAAATGCACCTACACAGTTTGCCTCAATTACTCCTGATGGTAATGAGTTCCACATCACTCTCTGGCTAACGAAGTTTCTCCTAAATTTCCTACTGGATCTATTCGTGGCTGCCTAATATTTATGGATAAAAACAAAAAAACTGTGGATGCTGGAAATCCAAAACAAAAACAAAAACAGAATTACCTGGAAAAACTCAGCAGGTCTGGCAGCATCGGTGGAGAAGAAAAGAGTTGACGTTTCGAGTCCTCATGACCCTTCGACAGAACTAGTTCTGTCGAAGGGTCATGAGGACTCGAAACGTCAACTCTTTTCTTCTCCGCCGATGCTAATATTTATGGATCCTGGTACTCATCTAATGTGCAATATCATCTAAATTAAACCCTGTAATATTCTTAAGACTTTACCAATGCCTTATCAAAGGCATTTTAGAAATGCAATTATTTTATATCTACTACACCATAGAATATAAACATAGAATGGTTACAGCACAGGAGCAGGCCATTTAGCCCAGCTTCTCTGTGCCAGGTTCCTGCAACAGCAATTTAGTCAATCCCACTCCTTTGCCCTTTCCCCATAGCCCTGCATGTTTTTCTCTGCAGGTACTTATCCAAATCCCTTTTGAAAGGCATGATTCAATCTGCCTCCAATACACCCTCAGGTAGCATATTTTCAGTTCCTTACCATTTGCTGTGTGAAAATGTTTTTTTAAAAATTGGAGACAATACTCCAGTTGAGGTCTAACCATTGTTTTATAAAGGTTCATCATAACTTCCCTGCTTTTGTATTTTATTCCTCTGTTTTCAAGTCCAAGATCCCATACGCCTTAATAACCTTCTCAATGTGCCCT
This sequence comes from Carcharodon carcharias, assembly GCF_017639515.1. NCBI lineage: Eukaryota > Metazoa > Chordata > Chondrichthyes > Lamniformes > Lamnidae > Carcharodon > Carcharodon carcharias. The sequence continues at coordinate 3,465,575 of NC_054472.1, read as the reverse complement.
ATTCAACAATTTGTGCACACCTACTCCCAGGTCTCTCAATTCCTGCACTCCCTTTAGATTTGCATCTTTTATTTCATGTTGCCTTACCTAGTTCCTCCTGCCAAAATGTATCATTTCACACTTCCCTGTGCTAAATTTCAGTTGCCTCATCTCCACCCACTCCATCGGCTTGAGTAAGTCCTCCTGAAACTTATCACTATCCTCCTGATAGTTTGCAATGCTTCCAACTTCCGTATCTTCAGCGAATTTTGAAATTGTGCCATGTACACCCAAGTCTATGGGCCTGAACTTTTGCAGAGTGGCAATCAGAGCCACATTGCCACTCCACTCCTACTTTCTTACATGAAATTTTTCTGGATCCTATCCGGCCCAACCTTCTGACTCAGGCCAGACAAGGTGCAGGCAGTGCAGCACGTCCCTGAGGTCTAATATTGAGGGAGCTCAATTGGATGTAAGGAAGCCACGCCCCTTTTTGTTGGCACTAGCTGCTGTAAGCCAGGTAAGTTAAAGTTCCAGCCAAGTTTAAAGGTTCTTAACAGGCCAGGGAGAAGTCAAGTGTATCCAGTAAGTAGGTAGGATTTGGAGGGGTGGTGCGGGATTGGAGGGGGGGAGGGGGGCTGGGGGCTGGTTTTGCCTCAATGTTGGGGGAGGAGGTAGAATCGGGCCTTGCAGGGGGGATGGTCATGTCGGGTCAGATTGGGTCAGATTTCAGGTGGGGGGGCTGGGTCGGGTCGAACCTTGTTGGGGGTGGGGTGGTTGGGTCAGGCCGAGCCTTGGTGGTGGGGGGGGTGGTGCGGGGACTGGGGTGGGGGTCAGTTGGGGGAGAGGTGGTGGGGTCAGGTCGGGCCCTGGTGGGGGTGGAGTTGGGCCTCAGGGGAGTCCCGTTGGGTCAGGCCTCAGTTAGAGGTCGGGCCCCAGTTGGTGGGGTTGGGTCTGGCTTCGGTGTAGATGGTCAGGTCAGGTCGGGCCAGGCCTCAGCGGTGGCGGGGGTGGGGGGAAGTTTCAAGTTGGGTTGGGTGTTGGGTCATACCTCAGAGTGGGGGAGTGGGTGTCTAGTTGAGTTGGGCCTTGGGAGGAGTTGCAGTGAAAGTCGAGACTTGGGCCATTATTGGGGAAGTCCTGATGGTGGGGGATGAAGGGAAGAGTTTCATGGTGGGGGTTGGAAGCACATGGTTGGGTTGGAATTCCTTGGGAGGGGTGAGTTCTGCGGTGGGGGGGGGAGTGTCCCATAATGGGGGAGTCCCTTAGGAGTTGGGAGTCCACGTGGGGGATAGCTAGGGGAGGTGGGGAGAATCCCCTGGGGGTTTGGGGTGTGGGGGTAATCTATTGGGGGGTCAGTGTGGACCTGCACAGTAGTTACCCAAAAATTAGAAGTGGTCTTAATCCTAACTTTTTCCGGGTAACTATTGATGTAACAGTTGGAACCATCTGAGGTTTGTGACTTAAATCACATTTTCAGTTGGTTCCCAGTGCAGGGCAATTACTCAAGGGAAGTTTGCACTTCCCAGGCCATTGTCACGTAAACCTTACCTGGGAACCTCTGACGACAGGAAGGGTGTTCCCCCAATGCATCTTTGAAGTACCCCCCAGTTACGCTGTCCTGGAGCTCAGAAGTCATGGCCCTATGTCATTAATATATATATTATATATAGAAAAGTAATGGTCCAAGTGCCAACCGCTGGGAAACCTCCCTGTATATCTTCCTCCAGTCTGAGATGCAACATAAGAAAATAAGAACTAGGAGCAGGAGTAGGCCATTCAGCCCCTCAAGCCTGCCCCACCATTCATTACGATCATGGCTGATCTCATTTCGGCCTCAACTCCAATTTCCCACCCTCTCCCCATAACCTTTCAACCCGTTACTAATTAAAAATCTGTCTATCTCCTCCTTAAGTTTATTCAGTGTCCCGGCATCCACTGCACACTGAGGTAGTGAATTCCACAGATTCACGACCCTTTGAGAAAAGTAATTCCTCCTCATCTCTGATTTAAATCTACCACCCCTTAGCCTAAAACTATGGCCTCTCGTTCTAGAATGCCCCACAAGGAGAAACAGCTGCTCCACGTCTACTTTGTCTATCCCCTTTAGCATCTTATATATCTCAATTAGATCTCCTCTCATCCTTCTAAACTCTAGCGAGCATAGGCCTAAACTGCTCAATCTCTCCTCTTAAGACAAGCCCTGCATCTCTGGAATCAATCTAGTGAACCTCCTCTGAACCCGCTCCAATGCAACAATTCACCAATAATGTTTCCTGTCACTGAGCCAACTTTATGTCCACGCTTCCACTGTTCTTTTTATTCCTTGGGCTTCAACTTTGCTGACAAGTTATGTGGCATTTTATCAAAAGCCTTTTGGAAGTCCATATACACCCTCATCAACTCTCTCTGTACCTCAACAAATAACTCAGTCAAGTTTGTTAAATATGATCTATCTTTAACAAATCCATGCTGGCTTTCCTTAGTTAATCCACATTTGTCCAAATGGCTGTTAATTTTGACCCAGAGTATTGTTTCTAAAAACTTTCCAACCGCCAAATTTAAACTGACTGGCTTGTAGTTGCTGGGTTTATCCTTAAACCCATTTTTGACTAAGGGTGCAACATTTGCAATTCTACATTGCTCTGGAACCACCCCTGTATTGAAGCATGATTGCCAGTCTCTTCCCATACTCTCTTTGCTGCTTTTATTTCCTTTTTCACTTCCCCTCTGAACTTTCTATATTTACCCTGGTTCTCACGTGTATTATCAATCTGACATCTGTCATATGCACTCTTTAACTGCTTCATTTTACTCTCTATCGCGTTGGCACCCAGGGAACTCTGGATTTAGTTGCCCTCCCTATCTTTCCTCCTCATGGGAATGTACCTTGACTGTACACGAACCATCTCCTCTTTAAAGGCAGTCTGTTGTTCTGTAACAGTTCTGCCTGCCACTCTTTGGTTCTAATTTACCTGGGCCAGATCTGTTCTCACTGAAATTGGCCCTCCTCCAACTAAGTATTTTTACTCTGAATTACTCCTTGTCCTTTTCCATAGCTAACCAAAACTTGTTGATACTATGATCACTGTTTCCTAAATGTTCTCCAACTGACATTTGATCAACTTGACCCACCTCATTCCCTTGAACTAGATCCAGCAATACCTCCTTCCTCATTGGTCCAGGACCAGAAACATGCTAATCTAGAAAACTCTTCTGAACACACTCAGGATCTCTTCCCCCTCTCTGCCTTTACCCTACTATCCCAATCTATATTAGAAACACTAAAATCCTCCATTAAAACTAGTTGATAGTTTTTGCACTTCTCTTTAATTTTCCTACAAATTTGCTCCTCTGTATCGTTCCCACTTGGTGGTCTATAGGGTGTACCTATAGGATGTAACTCTTGTTTCTTATCTACCCTTTCTGTTACCGTTGTAAACCACATTCTGTGAGACATCCTGCCCCTTCAGACGCTAGCCACCCGGCAGATCTGCATCAGAATGTTACTTCAAACACCTTAAATCAGCCAGTCTGGCTAAACATCGGCCTCCCCATCACAACCTCAGAAAAACCTAGCAGAACATTTCTGCAAAGTCAGGGGATCAGCCACTCTCACTCAAAACAGGCCAATCCCTTTCAGAACCACAGGTTGAAATTCTTAGGGACAATTTTGACGTTGTGTGCCCATTAGAAACAGAGCGAATCGGCAATCAGGAACACGCAGGGTACTACATGGTTCAGAACTCAACACTATTTCCAATATACAGACTACTCTTTCTAATGTCTCCAATCTCACATCTAGTACTCAGCACCAGAATGAAACAAAACAAAAAATATGTATAGAATTATATAATATTAAAAGGCAGGCTTCAAAGGAAAAGAAAATTTGCAGGGCTGTGGGGAAAAGGTGGGGAGTGGGATTTTTGAGTTGCTCTTGCAGAGATCCAGCACAAGCATGTATGACCAAGTGGTCTCCTGTGCTATAACCATTCTATGTTTGCCAAAAAAAAACAATTAAATAGGAAGTATTTCTGACCATGACTTCCCTTTCCCCATAAATCATAAATTAATTGCAAAGTGCCCACAATTTTTCGATTATGTGCAGCCAATGGGTGAGGTTCCTTGTGAGCAGCACAAAATTATCCAGGTGATGAAAACATGAAATAAAATATGTAGTTTGGCTTTGGAATTAAAAGTTATGCCACACAAGCTCTTTTGACTCCTGTGGGACTATTTACAGTTATATAAGTGAGGCGCTCCATCTAGATCTCTGGTTCTGAGTTCAAATCCCACCCTTGTAAACTGTAAAGCTGAATTGACTCATCTCATGGCACCAGGGAGAAAATAAGAACCATGAGAGTTCTGAATATGAGTCATACGGACTGGAAGTGGTAACTCTGTGTCTCTCTCCACAGATGCTGCCAGACCTGCTGAATTTATCCAGCATTTTCTGTTTTTATTTCAAATTTCCAGAATCCGCAGCATTTTGACTTTTTTTTATAACCTTGACAGCTGCTGTTTTGTTCTAAAAACTCACCTGTTTCACTAATATCCTTCAGGAAAGGGAACTTGCCTGTCTATGTCAGTCCCACCCTATGCAATTGACTCTCAATGCCCTCAGGGTAACTAGAGAAAGACAATAAATGCCAGTGTTGTTCACATCCCAAGAGCAAGTAAATTACAAAACAACTTTGATTCTCTGAATGTTTTTCACAAAGTGGCTTATCCATTACGCCATACAACTTTAGAAATATTTCACCTTTTCAACATCATTGGCCTGGAGAGACTGCAGAGGAGATTTACAAGAAAGTTGCCAGGGCTGGAAAATTGTAGTTATGGGGAAAGATTAGGTAAACTAAGGTTGTTCTCCTTAGAACAGAGAAGGCTGAGGGGTGACTTTATTGACAAATACAAAATTATGAGGGCTCTAGATAGACTAGACAGAGAAGACTTGCTTCCCCGAGTGGAGAGGTCAATTACCGGGGGCACAGATTTAAGGCGATTTGTGGAAGGATTACAGGGTATATTAGGAAAAACCTTTTCACCCAGAGGGTGGTAGGTGTAAGGAATTCACTGCCCGGATTGGCGGTTGAGGCTGAAACGCTCAACTCCCACCCTTAAAATGGACCTGGATCTGCACCAGAAGTACTGTAACCTGCAAGGCTACGGACCGGGTGCTGGTTGGTGGGGTTAGAATGGGCAGCTGGTTTTTTTCAGCCAGCGCGGACACGATGGGCTGACAGGCCCTTTCTGTGGCATAATTTTTCTATCGTTCTAAGTCTGAGGAAGTGCACAATTCAGGAATACAAATCATTATATATAGTTAAATGGCCACAGAGAGTTGACCTGATGGGGAAAATCATTCTGAAAATAGGGCTGTGTCCTGAAATCATTTGGCAGTGGTTTTCCTGTTTACCTTAAGTTACAAGTGAACTCAGGTTAAATACACACAGGCCGGCTGCATAGCCCTTTGCTGTCATAGATTTCAGTGGAGTTATTCTTCAAGTGACAGAATTACCTGGAAAAACTCAGCAGGTCTGGCAGCATCGGCGGAGAAGAAGAGAGTCGACGTTTCGAGTCCTCGTGACCCTTCGACAGAACTTGCGTTCGAGTCCGAACGCAAGTTCTGTCGAAGGGTCACGAGGACTCGAAACGTCGACTCTCTTCTTCTCCGCCGATGCTGCCAGACCTGCTGAGTTTTTCCAGGTAATTCTGTTTTTGTTTTGGATTTCCAGCAGCCGCAGTTTTTTTGTTTTTATTCTTCAAGTGCCCTGAAATAGTTTTGCTAGGTTGACTGACTAAATACTGCAGCTATAGCTCCCCCCGGTGCTCATGGAAGGTCAGTTATGTTGAGCCTGAAAGGATTAAATGCCCGCCACAAGTTAGCATCATCTGTTGAGGTACCTCTAACTAAATTACATTTCTTTGCACATTATTGGAGATTTTGAAAAAAACATGTTTCAAAGGGTTATGGAGAATGTGCCGGCGAGACCAAACACAGTTTAGATGATCACTGTACCGAACACCGCGAGACCCTTGGCTTCTGGTTTCTTGCCACTTTAATTGCCAATCCCTGTCCCACTCTGACCTGTTCTTTGACCTCCTGCACTATTCCAGTGAAGCTCAGTGGGAATTTGAGCAGCATCTCACCTTTCGATGTGGCACTTTACACCCTCTAGACTCGGCATTGAGTTGAACAGCTTTGGATCACAACCACTGCTCCCATTTTTTCAGACAGCAAGCTCAAGCAATACAGTAACTATCTACACCTAGCCTGGACCCATCTTTACATAGAATCTCACAATGGTACAGGACAGAAGAAGGCCATTTGGCCCATTGTGTCTGCACTGGGCAATCCAGTTAATTTCGCTCTCTTGCTCTTTCCCCATATCTCTGCAATTTTTTTCCCCTTCAAAATATGTATCCAATTCCCTTTTGAAGGTTAGTATTATATCTACATCCACCCTACAATTGAGCTATGTATTCCAAATCCTAACCACTCATTGCATAAAAAGTTTTTCTCATGTCTCCCATCACTGGATCTTTTGCCAATCATTTTAAATCTTCACCCTGTGATGATAGAACCATAGAATGGTTACCACACAGAAAGAGACCATTCGGCCCATCATCTCCATGCCTTCAGTCATTGGAAACTGTTTCTTTTTCTTCTATCTAAATCATTCATGTCTTTGAACACACCTATCAAATCTCTTAGATTTCTCTGCTCTAAGGAGAGGTCCAGCATCTCCAGTCTGTCCATGTAACTGTAATCTCTCATCTCTGGAACCATTCTAGTAAATCTCTTCTGCACCCCTTCCAAAGTCTTCATGTCCTTTCTGTGAGGTGCACAGAATTGGATACAATATTCTAGTTGGGGCCGAACTAGTGTTTTATATAGGTCCAGCAAAACCTCTTAGCTTTGGTAGTCTATGCCTGGTTATAAAGCTCAGGATCCCATTTGCTTTATTAACTGTTTTGTTAACCTGTTCTGCTATTTTCAAAGATTTATGCACAAGCATCTCCTTTAAAATTATACTGTTTAACTTAGTGGTATTTTTTATAAAAATAGTAAGGATCAATTGTGATATTGGAAAATTAGGATTGGCCACATGAGAGCTGTGGTGGGGGTAGCAGGGGTGTGGTTTAAAGTTGTGAGAGCATGGGGGAAAGCTGTCAGAGTGGGGGAGGGATGGAGGATGTTGTGAGAGATGTTGCGGGGGGGGGGAATGGTGAGGTGGGAGAGAGTTGCAAGAGGCGGGGAGAGAGTGGTAAGGGTGGGGAGCAATGAATTTTCATTGTGTCATTGTCGTTGCAAATGTTTACATTATGCCATGTACCAACAAATCCAAGTCATTAATGCGCATCAAAATCAGCAGTGGTTCTGGTACTAAACCATGGGGAACTCCTCTGTCTCTCTCCCTCTTGGTCAAAAAACAGCCATTCACTACAACTCTTGCTTTTCTATTCCAATGTCAATTTTCAATGTCAAGGGCATGCTACTACTGCCCTGTTTATCCTGTGGGTTTCAATTTTGCTAACAAGCCTAATATTAACAAATGCCTTTTGAAAATCCATATGTGTTGTAAGGAATTGTTCTGTGTCTCACAAAGAGGCCTACAGGTTTGTGAGGTTTAACATTAAGTGTTTATTAACAGCTCATAACTATATACATCTCCAGGCTAGAGCCCTAACTCAGTACAATCTCCATGCTGGCTTCCGCTAGGCTCTACTGTACTCAGTCCATGATCATGTGACTCTCTACATCATGCTGTCGGAGTTACTGTTTACCAGTCCCACATTGCTCTGCCGGACACCCTTATACTACACCACCCCAAGCTTATACCCAACATTCTTACAGTACAATCTTTCCATACTACCTCTTCTCTCCCCCTTAAGCCTCTGACTTTATGAATTCAGATGGTTTGGAGGCTTGACAATTCTTCCAGACCTTGTTCTGGTCACACTTGGAGGAGTGTAATGCTCAGTTGTTCTGGGCAGATTTTCTAGGTTCGGAATTGAAATCTTAGTATTTTGCATTTCAAGCACTCGGTTGTCTCCGTCTAATTCATTTTTTGTGCTCCTTGGAGTTGAGTTTCTCCTTATTGCCAACCTGTCTCCTTTGTTTGGACTCCATGGGTTTGTCCCATTCCTTGCGGAGGGAATGTTCATTCCGTTCATTCATAGAGTGGAGCCGGATTTTCTTTTTCCAAGGGGTCCGCCATGATCTTGCTGGAAGTTGATGTTTCAGAGATGGAACCTTCATTTCCCCCGGTTTCACAATTTCACCCAAATATCTGTTGACTCTCTTATTTTCCTGTTCTTTTTCAAGCTTATGAATCTTTTCACTCAGCACAGCAACTACTCTCATGTTTCAGAGTTTTCTGCTGAATTCTTATACAAGCTTAACCACCTCACTTGGTCATTCAGTTTCTTTGGGAATCCTTCTTCCACGGTCACTGACTGCTCCTTAAACTCTTTCAATTCACTCATTAGATTCTCAATCTATTTCTTACAATTTTCTGCGCAAGTCATCTTTCATGTTCTTCAGATCAAGAACGTAGGAACATAAGAAATAGCAGGAGTAGGCCATTCGGCCCCTCAAGTCTGCCCCACCATTCAATAAGATCATGGCTGATCTGCCAGCTCCTCATAGCCCTCAGCTCCCCGATATTTCAAAAATCTGTCCAGCTCCTCTTTAAATACTTTCAGTGATCTCACCTCCACAACTCTTTGGGGTAGAGAATTCCAGACATTCACTACCCTCTGAGAGAAGAAATTCCTATGCATCTCAGTTTTAAATGAGTGCCCCCTTATTCTGTAACTATGTCCCCTAGATTGAGATTCCCCCACTAGTGGAACCATCTTTTCAACATCTATCCTGTCAAGCCCCCTCAAAATCTTGTACGTTTCAATAAGATCACCCCTCATTCTTCTAAACTCTAATGAATAAAGGCCTAACCTGTTTAGCTGTTCTTGATAAGTCAACCCCTTCATCCCAGGAATCATCCTAGTGAATCTCTTTTGAACTGCCTCCAATGTCAGTATATCCTTTCTTAAATACGGGGACCAAAACTGTGCACAGTACTCCAGGTGCGGCCTCACCAACACCCTGTACAGTTGTAACAAGACTTCCCTATTTTTAAACTCCAACCCCCTAGCAATATAGGCCAAAATTCCATTTGCCTTCTTAAATATTTCCTGCACCTGCATGTTAACCTTTTGTGTTTCATGCACAAGAACACCCAGATCCCTCTGTGCTGCATCTTTTTGGAGTCTCTCTCCATTTAAATAATAGTCTGCCTTCTGATTTTTCCTACCAAAGTTCATGACCTCACACTTTCCTACATTAAACTCCATCTGCCAAGTCTTTGCCCACTCGCTCAACCTGTATATATATCCCCTTGCAGATTCCTTATGTCCTCATCCCAACACGTCCTCCCACCTATTTTTGTATTGTCAGCAAATTTGGATACATTACACTCTGCCCCCTCCTCCAAGTCATTAATATAGATAGTAAATAATTGAGGCCTTAGGACTGATCCTTGTGGCACTCCACTAGTTACATCTTTCCAACTTGAAAAAGACCTATTAATCCCAACTCTCTGTCATCTGTGTGTTAACCAATCTTAATCCATGCTAATACATTACCCCCAATGTTGTGAGCTCCTATCTTGTGCAATAACCTTTTATGTGGCACCTTATCGAATGCCTTCTGGAAATCCAAATACACTACATCTGCTGGTTCCCCTTTATCAACTTTGCTTATTATATCCTCAAAGAGCTCTAGCAAATTTGTCAAACATGATTTCCCTTTCACAAAACCATGTTGACTCTGTTTGATTGCATTAAGCTTTTCCAAATGTCCTGCAATTTCTCCTTTAATAATGAACTGTAGCATTTTCCCAACTGCAGATATTAGGCTGACTGGCCTATAGTTTCCTGCTTTTTGTCTCCCTCCCTTCTTGAACACAGGCATCACATTAGCGGTTTTCCAATCCTCTGGGACCCTCCTGGAATCCAGTGAGTTCTGGAATATTTTGACCAATGCCTCCACTATCTCTGCAGTCACTTACTTTAAAACCCTTGGATGCAGGCCATCAGGACCTGGTGACTTGTCTGCCTTTAGTCCCATTAGTTTGTCAAATACTTTGTCCCTTGTGATAGAGATGTTACAAGATCTTTCCTCCCATTAGCTCCTTGCTTATCTGATATCTTTGGGATGTTTATAGTGTGCTCCACTGTGAAGACCAATGCAAAATATTGGTTTAAATTATCTGCCATTTCCCTGTTCCCCATTATCAATTCTCCAGTTGCATCCTCCAAGGGTCCTATGCTCACTTTAGCTACTCTCTTTTTATATATTCGTAGAAGCTCTTGCTGTGTTTTTATATTTCCTGCCAATTTATCTTCATAGTCAATTTTCTCCCTTTTTATTAGCTTTTTAGTCATCCACTGCTGGTTCCTAAAAAATTCCCAATCCTCCGGCCTACCACTAGTTTTCGCTGCTTTGTATGCCTTAGTTTTTGATTGGATAGTCTCCTCGACCACCTTAGTTAACCACAGGTGGTTCATCCTTCTCAATGAGTCCTTCTTTTTGACTGGGATAAATTTTTTCTCAGTGTTATGAAATATCTACTTAATTGTCTGCCATTGCTCATCCACTGACCTTCCCCTTAGTCTATTTTCCCAGCCCACTTTAGACACCTCTTTCTTCGTACCTCTGTAATTGTCCTTATTTAAGTTGAGGACACTGGTTTGAGACCCGAGTTGCTCGCCCTCAAACTGAATTTCAAATTCTACCATGTTGTGATCGCTACCCCCTAGAGGATCCTTAACTACGAGATCTCTTATTAATCCTACCTCATTATACATTACTAGATCTAAAATAGCCTGCTCAAGAAATTCAAGAGTTTCATTAGTTTGTGTTGTTAATTCCGCACTCAGCCAACTTTTCTGATTCATCAGCACTTCCTTCTCCTGTTGCAGGCATTTTTCATGATACTTAATAGAGACATCTGATACTTGAAGCTCATCAAGATCTAACTGAAGACCTTTCTTTGTTGAATTTGCTTCCCCAAGGTTATCATTTGGTCTTTTAAAAAATTCATTCATGAGATACGGGTGTCGTGGGCTAGGCCAGCATTTGTTGCCCATCCCTAGTTGCCCTTGAGAAGGTGGTGTTGAGCTGTCTTCTTGAACCGCTGCAGTCCATGTGTTGTAGGTACACCCACAGTGCTGTCAGGGAGTTCCAGAATTTTGACCCAACGGCAGTGAAAGAACAGCAATATATTTCCAAGTCAAGATGCTGTGTAGCTTGGAGGGGAACTCCCAGGTGGTGGTGTTCCCAAATGTCAAGTCCTCTTTCAAGTGTTCTACTTCTTGTGAGTGACATTCCAGTGTTTTCAACAGTTCTCCTTTATGGGGATGAAAGTTGTTTCTCTACACTGATCAGTTTTTCCTTAGCAGAGTCTAATTCTTCTGTGCTATCCTTTAAGCTCACACTCTGGAATTGTACTTCTGCTAATTCTTTCTGAGATTCTTCATGTTCTTTTGTGGGAACTTCTACTCTCTTGCCATTCTAGGTTCTTGATTTTCATTTCAACCATTTCATTTTTCAGTGGTTTGATGGTTCCCAGTAACTTTGAGGAATTCAGCACTTTCCTTCTAGTTCCTTCATCATCAGCTCTGCAGTCTCTTTCCTGCACCTCTTGGCTTCCTCCAGGAATACTGAACATTGCCAAGTCTTCTCTGCCAACTGGTTCTTCAGTTCTTTCAGAGTGACATTAAATTCATTTTGCTTCTCTTCATAATTTTCCAGAGGAACAAACTTGACCTGAGGGATCCTGGTAACATGCGAAGGTCCTTCAACAGGATTTTCTTTTCTTTGCAAAGTTCAATTGCTTCATCTTGAGTTTTCTTGTAATTCAACAGAGTCTTAACTTTGTTCTGCTGTTCCTCCATTCTGCTGTTCAAGGTAGTCTTCAGTTCTTAACGCCGCTGAAGTGTTATGTACTCCTTTTGCATTTGACCCTGAAGGACAATCGTTTATTCTTTCAACAGTTTATTTTCTTGTTCAGCTCTTGCCATTTCACTCTGCGCTTCAGTGCATTGCTTCGTTGCTACTGATAGCTCCAATGCAGCTTTTTCTGAAGTAAAAAATCTTTTTTAGCCCCTCATGTTTTTTCAGGCACACATATTGATTATTCAAAGAGTCTTTCAGGGCAGCAAATTCTTTGATTATATATTCTGCCTGCTGCTGTGCCTGGCCATATTTCTTGTTGAGTCCTTCCAACTCTCTCTTCAATTTGCTATTGTGCCTGGCCATATTCCTCGTTGAGTCCTTCCAGCTCTCTCTTCAATTTGCCAACAGTGGAATTCAGTGATGTTATTTCCACCTTGTGCTTTGCTGGTGATACGTACTGAGTCTGCACACAATTCAGATTTTTGCTTATTCCATTCTTCACAACATTCAGCCTTTTTGTTTCCTTCAAAGCCTCTTTGTATCTGTGTGACACATCAGAAATTTGTTTGGTCAGATGTTGAACAGTTTGGTCTATTGAAGATTTTCATTTATTATGCATTTTCAAAGGTACATACCTAGCTTGAATCTTGTGTTCCAAGTCTTCCAATTTTGCGTTGATAAGGACATTTTCCGATCTTATTTTGTCTTTTCTTTCTCCGCCTGCAGAGGAGCTTTGTCATTGTTCTTTATTTTGGTTTCACTGTTGACCAGATCTGCCTTTGGTGAAGCCTTCACTATTTCAGTTCTGTAATCATGCTGCTACTACTCTACTCCTTTATCTTTGATCAGAGGCAGATGGCTCAGCACTGCCACCTGCTGTTTCAATTTGGGTAATGTGCCAGCCTTTTCAAAAAGATCTATGTTAAAGCCTTCTGGGTGGTTCTCAGCCTCATCTTTCCTCTGCACTAAACTCTTCAGCTTATGCACTTCATTGCACTGACATGGTCTGCCACCATCTTGTGGTTTGCTTGGGGGTTGTATTTTGCCCTTTCGTTGCTTTATTGGGGTGTTCTATCCCCCCTTTTAAGCTCTGTGTGCTTAACAATGCGAAGGTTAAAATACTTGTCAAAGGTATTTAGTATCTCATCAAAGCTGGCTGAGGTTTCATCAATAACTTTCATTAGCATTATTTAATTGACAATTTTAGCAAATAAGTATAAAAGCATATTAAGTGGGACTTCCTCTGATTTCCTACCTAACCCTGATGTACTCCTGTAACTTAAAAATATTCTTGTCCATGCTGCCCAATTTTGCATCTGGTTTGGCTCTTGCATCAGCCCAAATTGGTCTGGTAGTTTTAATTTACCATCCATGGCCGTTTTCTATAGCAGGGAGTACAGTTTTAAATCATTTTTCTTCCAAGATGGTGCTGCTGTAACCAGCCTTTCACTTCTTCCCTGCACTCCTGTCGGGCCTTCACTGGCTCCCACAGCAATCGCAGGCCCGATTCTCCAAAGCAACTCTTCAAACAAGCTACCCAGGCCAGGGACTTGGTTTTTTAAGCTTGCAAATTCGATAGGAGGGTGATTTTAGGTTATAGCTGCCAATTTAAAAACTTTTTTTTTCAATCATTCAATCTTGGCCGCCACGTGATATGGCACTGACTGTAATGTTCTCACAGCTGTGCTGGGTAAACAATCGGTATGGTCTGCCTAATTAGTGCCCTAATGAGTTTTAAAAGGTTAGTTCAGCCTTTTAGTGAATTTTGCTTACCCTTTTTGTGATCTGACTAGGTCTATTGGCTCTCCTTCGGATCAGGTTTGGCTTTTCATCTGTACAGTGGATTCTTATTTGCCTTTTAGCCTTTTTGTCATTTTGGAATTTTGCTCAGCCTTTTGTGACCTGGCTAGGTCCTTTGGCTCTGCATTCGATCAGATTTGGCAATGGATCTACTTTTTAGGTGATTTCCAGATGTGTCTTCAGTTCAGGTGCACTTCAGTCAAGTCAGGACTTCAATTTCTTTAGTTTTTCATTCTCTGGGATTCTTCACCGGCTTCAGGGTTCTGGGTTCACACATTAGCTGCCACCATGTTCTGTATCTCATGAAGAAGTCTGTGTGGTTTAACATTAATAACTCATAGTTATATACACTTCCAGGGTATAGCCCTAACTCGGTACTATCTCCATGCTGGCTTCTACTAGACTCTACTGTACTCAGTCCACTATTATGTGACTCTGTATATCATACTGTGGGCGGTACTGCTTCCCCACTCCCAGATTAAGCCTTGCTATGCTGAACACCCTTATACTACAATATACACAACATAAACTGCACTGCCCTCATCCACCCTCTATGCTATGCCATCAAAGCATTCAACCAAGTTAGTCAAATGCACTGCACTGTCATCTAGCTAGGTAGGACTGCTCATGTCTGTCCGACATCTAGTGTTGGATGAGCAGAAATTTCCTCCAGTTAATTAGCGGGAAGACAGAAGCCATTGACTTCACATACTCCATTCCCTATCTTCTGCCCCTATCTTCCTTCTTGGCAGCATTTGAGACTATACCACTCTGTTTGTAACTTTGATGTCATACTTGACTCCTAAATGATCTTCCAACAATATCTTGGTGCCATCACTAAGAGCACCTATTTCAATTTCTGTATCATTGCCTGATTCTGCTCCGCCACAGCTCATCTGCTACTGAAACCCTCATCCATGCCCTTACCTCTAGAATCGACTATTCCGTGCACTCTTGGTCACATCTATTACATAGGAACATCCATAGGCCATTCGGCCCTGCTCTGCCACTCGATTACACCATGGCTGAACATCTACCTCAAAGCCACTTTCCTGCACTATCTCCACACAGGACTGTAGAAACGTTTGGGTGCAGAGAGGCTATTCAACCCATTGTGTCTGCTCCAGCCAAAAAGAGGTAACAGAAACCAGCCGCTCATTTTAATCCCACTTCCCAGCACCCGGTCCGTAGCCTTGCAGGTGACAGCGCTTCAGATGCAGATCCAGGTGCCTTTTAAATGAATTGAGCGTTTCAGTCTCAACCACCAACTTAGGCAGCAAATTCCAGATGCCCACTGCCCTCTGGGTGAAAACATTTTCCCTCACGTCCCCTCTAATCCTTCTACCAATCACCTTAAATCTATACCCCCTTGGTAATTGACCCCTCAGCTAGGGGAAACAAGTATTTCCTGTCTAGGCCCCTTATAATTTTGTACACCTCAATTAGGTCACCCCTCAGCCTCCTCTGTTCTAAGAAAAACAACCCCAGTCTATCCAATCTCTCATCATAGTTGCAATTGTCAAGCCCTGGCAACATTCTTGTAAATCTGTAATATCTCTTGATGTAATTAGTCTCCAGAAATCTATCAATCTCTGTCTCGAACGTACTTGAGCTTCCACAGCCCTCTGGGGTAGAGAATTCCAAAGATTCACCACCCTCTGAGTGAAGAAATTCCTCCTCAGCTCAGTCTTAAATGGCCTACCATTATCCTGAGGTTATGACCCCGGGCCAGGATTTTTTGGACGGTGAGGTTTCCCATCTTGCCATCTGAACAGCCTGCCTTAGAGAGCTACTAGCCACTGAGAATGGCCAGCAGCTCCCTAGTCCCTGTAGCACCAGAAGCTGCAGTGGACAGTTTTACAACTGGGATGGGAGGAGTGTGCGTATGTTCCAGCCCCATTACTCCACGGGCCATACCATTAATTTAATTGTTTAATTTTCTCACCAAAATGGCCAATTGTTTAACTATACTTCTCGTACCCAGAAGAAAAGAGACTCTGACCAGGCTTCTTTCAATAAACTCAGAATTATTAACTTATTATAAAACAAAACTCCTTTTCAACAAGTTTCAAGAACCGGTTAACACACAATTATAATCTGGATGTGTGACTAACTAATGCTTTTCAACTTCCCCACTACACACACACACACACACACACACACACACACACACACACACACACAGAGACAAACACACATACACACACACACATACACACACACAGACAAACACACACACAGACAAAGACAAACACACACACAAACACATACACACAAAGGCAAACACACACACACAGACACAAACACACACACACAGACAAACACACACACACACACACACACACACAGACAAACACACACAAACACACACACACACACAGACAAACACACACAGACAAACACACAGACACACACACACACAGACAAACATACACACACAGCCAAACACACACACACACACACAGACAAACACACACAGACAAACACACACACACACACAGACAAACACACACACACAGACACAGACAAACACACACAGACATACACAAACACACAAAGACAAACACACACACACACACACACACACACACATACAGACGAACACACACACACACACACACAGACACAGATACACACACACACGGACAAACACGAGACATACAGGTAGTCTTTGCAGAGTCGGGTGGATGGAAATAACTCCTAGAAAGAAAGAAAAATTAAAGTTCACAGAGATTCGATGCTGTCGGTCTGAAATTCCCTCGGGTGAAGCTGGCTTGATGTTACATGCCTCTGCCCTTCTTGAATGCTCTATTCAACAAAATGCAAATGCGCTCTACCTCTCTTACACCTCAAAACTAGTATACATCAAAGCACCTAGACTAGCTGGTTTTAATACAATTAAGACACACCCGCAGACTAACTCTCTATTTAAAAACACATTTCCAATAATATATACATTAATAGCTTCATGACACCCCCTGCCTAAAAACCCGCTGGTTTTAGACTCATCAGCTAGGGGAAACATCTTACCTACATCCACCCTGTCAATTCCTGTAAGAATTTTGTAAGTTTCAATGAGGTCACCCCTCATTCTCTGAAACTCTAGGGAACACAGACCCAGTCCTCTCAATCTCTGCTCATAAGGCAATCCCGCCTTTCCAGGGATTTTTCTGGTCAATCTCTATTGCACTCCCTCTATGGCAAGTATATCCTTCCTTAGATAAGGGGACCAAAACTGTACACAATACTCCAGTTGAGGTCTCACCAAGGCTCTATATAACTGCAGCAAGACATCCTTATTCCTCTACTCAAATCCCCTCGTGATGAAGGCCAACATACCCATTTGCCTTCCCGATTGCTTGCTGCACCTGCCTCTTAGCTTTTAGTGACTCATGAACTAGGACACCCTGATCCCTTTGGACATCTGCACTTCCCAACCTCTCACCATTTAAGAAATATTCTGCCTTTCTGTTTTTTCTACCAAAGTGAAAGCTTCACACTTATTCACATTATATTCTACCTGTCCTGTTCTAGCCTATTCACTTAGCCTGTCCAAGTCCTCTTGAAGCCTCCTTGCATCTTCCTCAAAACTTACATTCCCATCCAGTTTGGTGTCATTAGCAAATCTGGAAATATTACAATTGGTCCCCACACCCCAATCATTTATATAGCACTGATTCTTGTGGTACCCCACTAGTACCCCATTTTCCCCCCAATCCCATGTGCTCTACTTTTATTTACTAACCTCTTGTGTGGGACCTTATCAAAAGCAGTCTAAAAATCCAAGTACACCACATCCACTGGTTGTCCTTTATCAATGCTACAGGTAACATCCTCAAAAATCTCCAAGTTTGTCAAACACGATTTTCCTTTCATAAGTCCATGTTGACTCTGACCAATTTTACTATTCTTTTCTAAATGTTCAGTTATCACATCCTTTATAATAGATTCTAATATTTTTCCCTACTAACGTCAAACTAACAGGTCTGTAGTTCTCCATTCTCCCTTTTCCTCCCTTCTTAAATAGTGAGGTTACATTTGCTACTTTCCAGTCTGCAGGAACCTTTCCAGAATCAATAACATTTTGCAAGATAGCCACCAATGTATTCACTATCTCTTTAGCCACCTCCTTCAACACTCTAGGATGAAGCTCACCTGGTCCAAGGTAAAAACCCATCTGGTTCACCAATGTCCTTTAGAGAAGGAAATCTGCCATCCTTACCTGTTCTATCCTACATGCGACTCCAGACCCACAGCAATGTGGTTGACTCTTAAATGCCCCCTGAACAAGGGAAATTAGGGATGGGCAATAAACACTGGCCTAGCCAGTGATGCCCACATCCCATGAACGAATAAATAAAATTTATCAACCTTCAACCCCGTTAACTTTTCAAGTACTCCTCTTTACTAATACTAATTTCTTTTAGTTCCTCAGTTTCACAAGTCCCCTGGTTGCCTAGAATTTCTGGGAGGCTTTCTATGTCTTCTTCCATGAAGACAGACTCAAAGTAACTTTAGTTTCTCCGCCATTTCCCTGTTCTCCATGACGAATTCTACTGCCCCACCTGTTAATGGGCCCACATTCGTCCTAATAATCTTTTCCTTTTCATATACCTGAAGAAGCTTTTGCAGTCCGCCTTTATATTCCTCGCTATTTTGCATTCGTATTCTCTTTTCTCTTTCTTAATCAGTTTTTTGGTCCTCCATTGCTGGGTTCTAAATTGTTCCCAATCCTCAGGCTTGCCACTTTTTCTGGCAACCTTATAAACCACTCCCTTTAATCTAATGCAATCTTTAACTTCTTTTCTTAACCATATTTGATTTACCTCTCACTTTGGGTGTTTGTGCCTTTGAGGAATGTATATCTGTTACAGACCGTGTAGTATTTCTTTAAAAGTTGGCTGTTGCCTGCCTACTGCCAAATCTTTTAGGGTATTTTCCCAATCCACCATAGCCAGCTCACTCCTTCATAATTTCCATTCTTCATGTTTAAGACCCTGTTTCAAAATGAACTATATCGCATTCAAACTTAATGCAAAATTCTATCATATTATGGTCATTGTTTCCCAAAGGCTCCTTCAAAGAAATGTTATCATTTAGCCCTTTCTCATTACACAACATTAAGTTCAAACAGCCCAATCCCTAGTTGGCTCCTCAACATACTGCTCCAGAAACCCATCTCATGGACACTCCAGAAATTCATTCTCCACAGCATTAGTGCCAATTTGGTTAACCCAGTCTATGTGTAAACTGGAGTTGCCCATTACAACTGTATTATCCATGTTACATGCAGCTCTAATTTCCTGATTTATACCATGCCCAGTATTACCACTACAGTTTGGTGGCTAATAAACAACTCCCACCAATGTTTGCTGTGGCTTGCTTTTTCTTAGTTCCACCCAAATTGACTCTACATCTTGACCCTTCAATCCTAGATCCTCTCTTACCAATGTACTGATGTCATCCCTTATTAAGAGTGTTACCCCACCGCTTACCTTCTTGCCCATCCTTCCTAAATGCCACACATCCTTGGATATTCAGTTCCCAATTTGGTCACCCTACAGCCACATCTTGCCATAATGGCAATTACATCATACCCATTTACCTCAATTTGTGCATTCAAATCATCAGCTTTCTTGCGATTGTTACATGCATTCAGATAGAGTGCCTTTAATTCTGCTTTTTTAACTTCATTCTCTATTCTGATCCTATTTGATGGCTGCAAATGTTTTTGCTTCTGTTTTTGCTTTCTACTTTCTTACTTCCTTTTGCCAGCTTTGCTTTCCTCCAATCTGATCTCCCTCTCAGGTTCCCATCCCCCTGCCAATCTAGTTTAAACCCTCCACAACAGCACTAGCAAATCTCCCTGCGAGGATGTTAGTCTCTGACCTGCTAAGATGCAGCCCATCCATCTTGTACAGGTCCCACCTGCCCCAGAACCAGTCCCAATGCCTCAGAAATCTGATGCCCTCCTTCCTACACCAGTTCTCCAGCCACATGTTCAATCGCTTAATCCTCCTATTTCTATGCTCAGCAGCACGTGAGACTGGATTACTGCATTGGAGGTCCCGCTTTTCAATCTCCTTCCTAGCTCCCAGAAATTTGCTTCCAACATCTTTTTCCCCCTTCCTACCTAGGTCATTGGTACCAACATGGACCACTACCTCTGACTGTTCACCCACCCCAAGAAGAATGTCCTGCAGCCGCTCTGTAACATTCTTGACCCTGGCACCAGGGAGACAACATACCATCCTGGAATTATGTTTATGGCCACAGAAATGTCTGTCTGTTTCCCTAACTAACGAATCCCCTATCACGATTGCTCTTCTCTGCCTCCCATACAGCTGAGCTGCCCGTGGTGCCACAAAGTTGGCTCTGACTGCACTCCTCTGAGGAACCAAAGCCCTCACCAGTATCCAAAATGGAAAACCGATTAGCAAGCGGGACCTCAGGGGATTCCTGCACTACCTGCCTGGTTCTCTTGGACTGCCTGGTGGTCACCCATTCCCTTTCTGCCTCCATGCTCCTAGCCTGCGATGCAACCACATAGCTCCCAGCCTCGCGGATGCGCCGCAGTGACTCCAGCCGCTGCTCGAGCTCTGAAACGTGGAGCTCAAGTTTCTGCAACTGGTGACACTTGCTGCTCATGTGGTCATGTAGATAACAGGTGGCATCCACGACTTCCCAATCCTACAGGAGATGCATTCAATGCGACTGAGCTGTCCTGCCATCCCTTAACTTTACCTCACTTATATTAACTTTATTTCACTTTGGTTTACTTATATTAACCTTATTTCACTTGGTCTTAACTTAATAAACCTACAGCTGTGATAACCCTTACTAGTACTGGTAAATTCGACCAATCCTTAACACACTTTAGCTACTTAATGGTTATTTCAAACTTTACATTTCCACACCCTCCCCAAGAGCAGCTACTCAGAAGTCAATCGACTTATGGATTTCCTGTGACATCACTGTTCACTTTATTTCAAACTCAGCGCGCTCCCGGAATCTCGGAAGCTCCATGAGTATCTCCCGCAGGTCCATCTCTCCGCGCCTCATCCTGAAGGTGAGTGATGTTCCCAGTAAACTTGAGTCATCCAAACTCTGTTGCTTGTGTCCTTACTTCAACCATTTCCTTCAGCCCCTAGAACCCTCCAAGATCTCTGAGTTCATTTAATTATGGCTTCATGAGCATCTCCAATTATAGTTGCTCCACTATTGATGGCTGTGCCCTCAGCTCTCTATGCCTTAAGCTCTGGAATTCCCCCCCCCACCTTACTACACCTCTGCTCTTTTAAGATGTTCCTTAAAACCTAATTCTTTGACCCTATGTGGCCCAATATTAAATTTTGGTTTCTCACACTCCTGTGTTGCACCTTAGGCTATTTTGTTATGTTAAAGATGCTACATAAATACAAGTTGTTGTGGTTGTTCTGATGAAAGGTCACTGATCTATAATGTTAACTCTGTTTCTCTCTCCACATCTGCTGCCTCACCGACAGTATTTCCAACAATTCTCTTTTATTTTTTCCTTTTCCTTCTTTGCTCTTCAGTTAAACTCCATCTTGTCCAGTTGGCCTATTCCTAACTGATTTGATACTGCCAAGGTCATTTCTGTACATCACTGTCAATCAGCAGTAAGGAGAGAAATCTTATCCCATCAGTGTCGGTTCTAATGACCTCTAAGTGAACTGTGAAAGAGCAGTGCACATCGTCCATGGAAATTATGGAAAAATTGTGGGAAAGAGCTAGGATATGTGATGACAGCAGGCAGGTCCATTTGAAGTGCTATCACTGGCACAGGCATGATGGACCTAATGGCCTCCCTGTGTTATAATTTCTGTGATTCCACTTAATTATTTTTTGATTTGTTCTTGGAATGTGGGCATTGCTGGCAAGGTCAGCATTTATTGCACATCCCTAAATGGCCTTGAGATCTTATCTAACATGATTCAATTAACCTAACTCTAGCACATAATCTAGGCAACCCTTTAGTGAAGTAGTGCTGTACTGCTGGAACCCAGGGTTTTGGAGTGGACTCAAACCCACAACCTTTTGGCTCAGAGGTGAGAGTGCAACCAGCTGAGTTACAGCTAACAGTTCAATATCAGAGCAGGAAAGAAGAGGGTAGGTTGAGAGAAGACAAGTAAATACCATCTTATTATTTTGACCATAGGAAAGAGCTTCTCCTCCAGTTTCAGCACTTGTACCTGGCTTTACTCTGGGTAAACTTTACCTTTCTAAGAGTTTCTAAGCACCATTACGGTATTGCTATTTGATCTTCAATTTACTTTAAAGTATTTAAAAAGCCCTTTAGGGCTGAGTGAATAATAAATCATTCAAGCAGCCAGCAATATACATTACGGACAAAGGTATTAATGCTTACCTAAGGCTTAGTTTCATTCAAACAAAGGCAGACTAATATACTAATGTTGATTGAATATACATTACAGTCTGAGAGGCTAAAAGCATTAATATGCACCTGAAGCTTGGTTTCTGTTTATTCCATTCAATGTCATTGGTATCAATCTGTTGGTAGAATGACTTATTAATTATCTGCGATTGCATAGCATGCTAAGTGGATCGACATGATGGGCAGTTTCCTGAGGCAATGAATAGATTTGGCAGTTGTACGTGGTTGTGGGGATGCTAGAGGGGACAATAATTCTTTGTGGTGTCTAATTCCTGCAACCATTGGTTTGAAATATGAATGATGCTGAAAGGTCAGGTGTAGGAAGAGATGTGATTTCCAGCTCGTCGCATGAGCAAAATGGGCAGGCAGCCAGCCGACATTTTCAAAAAAGTTCACCCAAGGGTGGGGTAAAAAGGGTCAGCAGCATTGCCAGTATGAGTAGTGAGGAGTTTTGGAGATAATTTGCTGCTGGTTGCTTATTGGTACTTGGCCCCTGGTGGTACATCTCTGTTTGGGGCTTCATTCTTAGCATTTCCAGGCTTCATTTCAGGACTCCTTGCTGTCTGCAAAGCCCTCGGAGGATTCAGACCATGTGGACCTTTCCAGATATCAGACAGCCTTCCCTTACTCTGGTAATGGGGATTGTGGTCTCCGCTGGAGACACCTCCTCTGGGGAGGAAGAGAGGGGCAGAAGGGAGACAAGGCCAGCTGTCCCTGTGCAGCTTCCAGGGGAGGGACCTGTGGGAGGAGAGGCGCAGGCACAAGGGGCACAGGGTCAACAGGTTGTCCAAGGCGTTGGGGTCACAGAAGACGCCACTATCCTGCTGCCAGGGTTTACAGGAAGTGATGCAGCTACCTCAATATGTCCGAGGTGCGATGCCAAAAGAGGCTCCGCCTCTCAAGGGAGAGCGTGACCTCCATTTGCTAGATGATTGGGCCTGAGATCACCTCCAACTGTGTGGATGGACACCCCATGCCAGTGGCTCGGAAGGTCACAGTGACCCTCAACTTCTGTGCCTCCAGCTCTTTTCAGGGGTCAGTGGGGGATCTGTGTGGAGTCTCCCAATCAGCTGTCCATAGTTGCAGCAAGTAGGTGACAGATGCTTTATTCAGGTGGGTACTGACCTTTATTCTTTACTATATGGACAAGACCAGCCAAGCTGAGTGAGCCAGAGGCTTTGCTGCGATCACTGGGTTCCCCCACATCCAGGGTGCAATCGACTGCACACATGTAGCTATCAAGGCGCCAGTGGGTCAGTTGGGTGCCTTTGTCAACAGGAAGGGATAAGGGATTCCACTCCATGAACGTGCAGATAGTGTGTGACCACAGGATGCTGATTCTGCGTCTGTGCGAGGTAACCAGGCAGTTCCCATGACGCATACGTCCTGAGACACTCCCAGGTGCTGAGGCTCTTCAGTCCTCTAGCCCGACTGGATGGTGGCTGCTGGATGACAAGGGCTATCCGTTGAAGTGGTGGGTCATGACGCTTCTCCACCACCCAAGGACAGAGGCAGAGAAGTGTTACAATACGAGTCATGCCTCCACAAGGGTGGTGGTAGAGAGGAATATAGGTCTTCTCAAGGTGCACTTCTGATGCCTTGACTGTTCAGGGGGTGCACTACAATACCCCCCAGAGTGGCTGTCACTGATGGTGATTTCATGCTGCGCTCTCCACAATCGGGCACTGGGAAGGGGGGACCCACAGGAGGAAGAGGATCTTGGCGCAGCTCCACAGGCCACAGATGATAAATCTAGTAGTGATTCAGAAGAGGAGCATGGTGAGGAACACGCTGAGGATGTGGAGGCAGACCTCAGTAACCTCCAGGGAGGCAGGGACACCAGGGACTCCTTGATCCAGCTAGGCTCCTTCAACTAGGCTGCCAAAGATCAGCTTCTACTGCATGTCAGGGCTGCCACCTCCATCCCAGATGTCTGAAAGAATCTTTTTATTTGAACACAAAGAACACTCAGTGTCTGTGCAATAAAGTTCAGAGCCACTTGTGTCTGACATTACACACTGGCGTACCCTGCACCGATAAAATAAAAAGGTGAAGCATACTCAGGTCATGGCGACTAAAGCAAGGTTTATCTTATTTTGACAATTCCAAACTATTTACATCAACTTCTCTGGTCTTCACTCCCAGACCAGGATAGATAAAGTAAACATAGGTGAACATAAAATCCCCCGTGAACTGTCCCTCTTGTTCTCAGGGTGCCTTTAACTTACATTTGCAAGTGCTACGTTTCAGTGTGCCCCTCTCGCTGGCAATGGCATTGGAGACAGCCTGCTGACCCTGCTGTCTTGTTGGCCTTGACGGTTGTCCTCTGGCCACTGGAGTCTGTGCTGGCCCCGCTCTGGCCAGTCCCATGGCTGGCACCTCCCCAGTCACTGCAGCCTCATCAGATGCCACGGTCATTGGTGGAGGGATGGAGGAGCTGCTGCCATCATCCAGAGCGCCCTGAGGGGAGCCGCAGAGGTGATAGGCAGCTCATGTGTCAACGTGAGGTCAATCTGGACCTCCCTGCCCACCAATGATGGACAGGCACCTAGCTGGGATACTGGGTGGTTCATTGACCTCCCACACTGACACTGACCACCTGAGGCCAGTGCTTGTGTGAGGGCTTGCAGGCCCAAGCGCAACCCCAAGGACCCCTAATTTTGTCCTTGGAGCTGCCTCTCCATGAGTGTTGCCACTGTCTTAGTGGAGGAGGCAGTGTGCTCGACCATGACAGTCAACACAGTGCTCATGCTCCGCATGGACTCCTCCACAACAGAGACCACAGCACACATACCCTCATGGATCTCTGCCAGGTCCTCCCGCACATCTCACTGGACATCCAGCATCTGCCGCCTAATGGATGACTCCAGAGGCCCATTATCAGCCTTCGACTGAGCATCATCCTGGTCCCTAGCAGTCCTCTGATTGCCAGCGTCCTGAGCACTCTCAGGGTCCGGAGAGCGAACGCCTGCTGGTGAACCTAAAAGAAAGAATAAGGACATGTCATTAGTTAAAATAATCACACTGTCACAGTGCATGCCAAGTACCCTGGTGAGACGGTGGAGATCTGCATCATGGTGCCCTCGTCTTCCAATGATCAATGGGGACTCCAGGTTCGAGGCTCACATCAATTGAAGAGACTACACTAGAATGGTTGCACAATGCGAAAGTCTCCCATCTGTGCACTGCACTCTTACCTTCATCTGGCACCCCCGCCTCTTCACTCCCTGTTACACGTGGGGCATGCTGGCTCTCCAGCTCCAGGGCATCTTGCTTATACCTCGAGAGGATTAGGAGGCTAGCGGCGCCGCCACTGGTCTGTGACCTTTCTATTTTGTTGTGGGCCGTCTTCTCCTGAAACAACAGAGGAGCATTGAATAGTCCACTCTGTACCTGCAGCCCCATTGCAGCCTGGCCAACCCCAGCTGAGGGACACCTGATAGGGCACATCCGAGTCATGGCCCTCGAGCAGCAAGGCCTTCAGTCCAAGCAGCCAGGTCTCACCCCCTTGGCCAGCTCTGGTGTGATTAACAGTTGGCGCTCAGACTCTAACACCCCTGAGCTCCACAGGGGGATGGCCAGACCCTAACACATCTGCACACTGCCCCACACCAACACAGTATTCACCCTTCCTGAATGCAACAGGACTTTGAAGTGCTTACAACACTGCGCCCATGTGCGCTGCACCATATCACGGCTGCTCACCATTGCTGTCACCTCCTCCCATGCCCTCTTGGTTAGGTGTAGTGGCCTCCTCCTCCCATTTCTGGGGACAAGGGTGTCCCTCCTGGCAGCGCCCTCCTCCAGCAGGACGGTGTGAGGCACTCAACAGAAAAGCGGAGGCCCGAGTGCCCACCCGACCTGCCATGTCCAGCCGCACTCGGGTCCATCGCAAAGTTTCAGGGGATGTCCTCCATGGCAGCCTTCCAGGGGCTGCCTGGGCTGCTCTTAAACTGACTGCTGGGTCACCATCGGGCCCGGTGGCCGACAGGGCCCTGCCTCACCCCCACCGCCCACCACCACCTCAGCACCTCCCCACCCCCCCGCCCCCACCTCACTAACTCACCAACTCTCCCCGCCCCCCAGCCCCCCCCCCCCCACCCCGCCCCCGCCAGTCCCTTCCTGGCCAGTGCAGAGCCGCGTTTCACGCTGGGCAAGCCACAATTGGCCCACCAGTGTGACATTGTGGTCGGAGCCCAATGACGGGCGATGGTCCGTTCACAGCCATTCCCAGGCCTGCCCGCTGTGCCTGACCATTGAGGGGAATATCCCGTCCTCGAAGAATGAAAGATGATCTTGTTGAAACACACGGTATATACTCGAGTAATAGTCGATTTCATGTAAAAGTAAACCCCCAACTTTTGGCCAAAAAATCCTTAATTTTTCAAATAGCTCAATTCATTATTCATTAAAACAGTACTTGCGAATGCTGGCTCAGCACAGTCCCCCAGCACCAAGGCTTAAGTCAACGGCTGGGAGCCATCAGCGTGAAATTTTTCAATGGCGTGGCCCTCCCTTTCCTTTCCTGTGACCCCTGACCAGTATTGAAACTGCAGGCCCAGCCGCTGCTGCCGCCTTCTCTCCTGGGTTGTTGGGGAGGGTGGTGGTGGTTGGGGGAGGGTCCATAATAAAAACAGAGGGAGGGAGTGTCATGAAATATAATAATTTGCATAATATTATTATGATTTATTATAAAAGTGGGTCAATAGTGGGGTTTCGATTAGTTTCTCTGTGTGCATGTGTGTGTGTGGGGGGGGGGCGGGATTTAATTGAATTGGATACAGCTGGTCGAGAGGCTTTGAGTTATCAAAAGGGAAGCTAGGTTTGAAATACCAAATATGTAAACATGGCTGAAGTTTTAGAATGTGAGGTGTAAGGAACGTTTGTATTTTTAGATAAATCAAGTTAGTTTGAATTTCAAAGAGACGGTAAGATGTTACACCTAGCCAGAAGCCAGTGTGTTTATTTTTCCCAAATCTTACTGATAAAATTAATACTATGAAAAAATTTATATTATGAGAAAGGTAAAGTTCCAAAAACATATTGGAACAATGGAATTTGCATTAAAATGGGAGAAACATGTATAAAGAATGTATAGGATGAGAAGGAATTCTAAGATCTAAAATAATTGTAAAAAGCCTCCAGCCTCTATGCATCAAGTTGCTGTCTACAGGAACCAAAGCTGAGAAAACTCAATTTGAAACTCACCGTCCAGAGTACTGTGTGCTTTGCCTGAGTCTGTTTAAATCTATTTTTATTTTTGCCATAACGGGGGTGTAACTGGGAGTCAGATTAATTATGGGTTTTTAGGAGTTATTATAATAGTAATTTGTAGACTTATGTATGTGCCTGAAATCTTTATTTTTGTTAACAAATGTTTAATTTAGTTTTCTAAAAACATCTGAAGCCATGGTAGTCTTATTACTACTGAATTCAGGGCACACATCTCAAAATAAAATACAAATTGCAAAACTGTTGTGACCGTGTGATCAAGTTTCCCTGGTGGATTTGATCCACCTGTCACACATCACCTGCCATGTCATAACAGGGAGCTAATAAATGGCTGGCGAGGGCACCACTTCACCACTTCCTCCATACCTTATGGATTCTTTTGAGAGCCATGTTAGGATAACTATTTACAAAAGACGACAAAAAAAATTAAGAAATTTTTCAGCCTTGACAAGAAGAGATGACTGCCAAGGTGACAGATGTACAGATGCAACTAGAGGAGTTACGAGCCAAACATCAACTGTTACTGTGTGATGAGAAAAGTCATAATGTAGAACAGGAACGTTTGCCATCAGTGACAAAACTCCTTAATAAAAGCAAAGAGAAAGAAAGACAGTAAATGGCTGGTGTGGGCACTTTGTTCCCCATTACCTTTGGATCCTTTTGAGAACCATGTTAAGTGTGTCAGTCGTGTGTTTTAGTTGAAAGCAAGCCCCTTGAAAACATTACTCTTGTAAAAATTGCCAACTTAACTTTTTGCCCAAAAAAATGTGTCTCAAAAATTCAACTTTAAAATGATTATATACAGTTTAAGGTTCTGAGGGGGCTTAATGATAGACGCTGAGAGAATGGCGGAATCTAGAACTTGGGGGCACAGTTTAAAAAATAAGGGGTCTCCCACTTAAGATGGAGATGAGGAATTTCTTCTCTCAGAGGGTTGTTAATCTTTCAAATTGTCTTCCCCAGAGAGCAGTGGAGGCTGGGTCATAGAATATATCCAAGGCTGAGTTAGACAAATTTTTAACAGCAAAGGAGTCAAGGGTGAGGGACTGGCAGGGAAGTGGAGTTAGGACCACAGTCAGATCAAGCATGATTTTATTAAATGACAGGGCAGGATAGCCTACTCCTGCTCCTATTTCTTGTGTCCTTATGATATTATTATGAGCATTCTCTTTTGCTAATCCACCAGTATAAAACTGATATTTCAGATGCAGCCCAGGTTAGATGATCTAATAGCATGCCCAGCAGCTTTCAAAATTAATACACCTCTTCACCTTTATGGCTTTATCTCTATTCCGGGCTGCAAATACATACTTTTGCAATATAACCCAGGGCTCCATCCAGTCCTGCATTCACTAGGTCAAGTTAATCCATTTTGGTCTGACTTAAGGCAGCAGTATAATAGTACCATTCAGTTCAACACCCTGCTGGTTTCCCCAAAATTCATGGGACAATAATGTCACCTACACAGCACTGCAGACTCATGCTTGAGATACACGGAATTTCCTGAACAGTGGAGTAGGAGATTCCACTCACTCACTAAGAAAGAGCAGTGAATCCTTTATGTTAATGACAAATTTTCAGCGAGGTGTTGCAAATAACTTTAAGAGATCGTCATATGTGTTTGCAACCTCCCAGCTCTATCCAGGAAAAGACAAATGTCAGCATGGATTCTGAGTGATAACACACCCCCTAGTTACCATAGCTCGTGACTTTGAGTGGCATACTGGTCAACTGAAGATTACTATAATGAGGCCCATTCACCAATCAGAGAGGTTTCTGAGATCCTGAATGGAAGATTTGGGTGCCTTGATAGATCAAGAAGGAAACTGCAGTACAATGCTGAATGGGCATTGTGGTTGCTTGCTGTGCCCTACACAACTTTCACATTCAGAAAGGACTGGAAATACAATCCCTGAAGGAGAAAGACCCAATTTATGCTAGCGGTCAAGGCTGAGGAACCAGCAGCCCAACATCAAGTGGTTCCTGACTTGGAGGAGACTGTCCCCCATTGCCAGGGGAACACATCAATCAGTTAATAGGAAAACATACTCCTCACACTCACCTCCACCTGGCACAGACTGACTGACCTCATCATAGCCAACAACTAAAGAAGAGTGCCTCCTCAGCAGGTGATGATAAAGGTACGTCTTGCTGATGATCTGCTTCTCTTGCATTATGTGC
This sequence comes from Carcharodon carcharias, assembly GCF_017639515.1. Taxonomy (NCBI): domain Eukaryota; kingdom Metazoa; phylum Chordata; class Chondrichthyes; order Lamniformes; family Lamnidae; genus Carcharodon; species Carcharodon carcharias. Next base: position 3,436,002 of record NC_054472.1, on the reverse strand, counting down.
TGGTTTCTCCTAGAATAAGATTAACACAAGGAGAAGGTAAAGATTTGAGAATATCTCTGAGGTGTCAGCAGACAGCTGGTATAATAGAGAGGATACATGCTGGAAAGACCCTTTGTCCTGAGAGGTTGGAGTTGAAAAGGGGCACATTCAAGAAAAGCATGTGAGGCATGTTCCAGGTGGAAGAATTAGACTGTACATGATGATTTGTCATTCCATTTAAGAAGGGTGTTGCATAGTACTAAAGTGAAAAGAGGAGGATGCTAGTTCTGTTGATCATTAGTGTTTTTGTAGCGCTGGACTGCAATCCTTGGGATTACAGAGGTTGCACTCAGTGCCACACCCACCCCCTCATTGCACCCCTTCCCAAGATCTACTTACATTGGCTTTCTGCCCATGTCACCCCAGCAATCTGTCTGGTTTGGCCAGAGAGGGGATAGAATCAGAGGTGAGGATATTGAATTTGTAGCAATGGCTGAAGACAATGGTTTTGATCTTCCCAATGTTTAACTGACTCATCCAAGAGTGTATAACAAATAATCAGTCTGACAACACAGAGACAACAAAGAGGTAGTGCTGGGTGTCATCATGTGAGAGAAGTGCAAGGTGATTATCCCACCTGCCAAAAGGAAGTGCTCAACTACTTTCATGGTTGAACCACATCTACATTTTGTTGTTGAACTCTGTATGTTTTTGGAGCAGCTTGCTGGTTGGAAGAAGCAGGATATCTGGGAGATCTACCATGGAACTCAGCCAGTGCAGCTAAGTTGTTGGCCATGGAGTGCTGGATACTGGGGGAGGACAGCAAGGAGTCAACAAAAATTATTTAAAAAAAACATTTTTTCTGCTTTCTTTGAACAGTCTAGAAATCCTCTTAATGTAACAGGTCATATTTGGTGCTGAACAGTCCTTTTAAGCACCCGCTGATTAAGCTGCTCATTGCCAATTATCAATGGGCAAAGCACGTGGTCCATCCACTCGTGCTCCACAATTGCATCAGGATCTTATTGACATCTGAGGAATCCTGATTTGCATGCTCCAGTGAGGTTCCTGCCTGTTTTCTGGCATCTCTTGGGCAGTCCATTTTAAGGACCTCATCGAAATTGGCAGAGACCTGTACATCAGTGGGAGGACAGTAAATCTTGGGCTCACAGTTTCACTGAGGAGGGGATGAAAATCATACCGATTGTTTCTAGCTAAATAAGGTTAATATAACATTCCTAAACTTTAATGAGCTAGCTGCCTGGTCCCTGCAGACAGTATTACAGACTCTCTCTCATTTTTCACGCAGAAACTATCAAGGTTGTAGGAAGATAACATCTAATTTAGGGACCACTAGCTGATAAGATGCTGGTATTTGTTAGTATACAAGAGTAATTTTTAACTAATGTTAACCAACATCAGGAAAGGAAGGGTGCTGAGATAGCCCGATTGAAGCTTCTATGGATAAAGTAGCTGCTTTTTTTCATTGCTTTGAAATTCTGCTTGATTTCTTTCACCTGTGCTGAGCAAGTTCCTCTATTCTAGAAAGGACTATGTATGTCCCCAGATCCATCCGGATGAAAGAGTGCTGTGAAACTGCGTGTACAATCACGCTATTGCTGTGTCATGCAATGTCCAGGATGGTAGACAGTGAACTACATGCACCTTGGTCTCTTTTTATCTAGCAATTCCATGTTTAATCAGTGCCTATACTTGACACTCCTACATTGGTAACCTGGATGAGATAGAGAACTAACTCATCATCAAGTAGGGTTCCAAGTGTGGCACCTTGGTGTGTGGCACTGTTATATTGATGTGCTCTGCCACCAGGTGATTTAAGCCTTCAAAGTGAGACTTCATTGTGATGCTCCAAACACCCTGGTATGAGACAGGCTTGATGAACCAACTGGCCTTTTCCTGTCTGTTAATTTTGTATACTTGTGTTTGCCTCTCTCCAGATGGCTCAGTGTATGAGTGGACTGTACTCAGTCAGATTTTGCAGCAAGTTCCAGCTTGAAGTGAGCTGCATAATTCTCTGCTCTCCACTGAATTATAAGTGCAAAAATCAGCAAGGGTTTCCATTGCTGATTGTTATCCAGCCATTCCTGCTGGAAAATGCATGTGGGTAGATGTTGAGGGTGGACTGTCAAAAGCCTGGATGTGTTGCTCTATACGGTGAGATAGATTTCCAGTATCTACCGTCAATGTTCAGAGGTGAATGTTGCTGGTACCTCATGAACTATACCACAGCTGATCCAATGTTTTCAGGAGAGGAGGGAAAAGATTAATATAAGGGAACCTGAAGTCATTCTTGTGGCTGTGATGCATTTCACTACATGGACCAAAACATAAGAATATAGAAAGGAACATGGGAACAGGAGGAGGCCATACAGCCCTTCAAGTCTGCTGTGCAATTCAATTAGATCATGGCTATTTGGTACCCTAACTGAATTTCCCTGCCTTGTCTCCATGGTACCCTTGGCTGGCTTAAAAATCTATCAGTCGCAGATTTAAAATGATTAATTGAGCTAGCTTTCTTTGGGAGAGAGTTCCGCACTTTTGCAGGAAGAAGTGTTTTCTAACTTCATACCAGAACAGCCCGGTTCTGATTTTAAGGTTATGTTCCAAGACAGCCCTACCAGTGGAAAAAAAGATTCCCCTGATCTACCCTTTTAATTCCTTTCAAAATCCTAAAAACCTCAATCAAATCACCACTTAACTTTCCATGTTCCAGGGAATACAAGCTAGGATTAGATACAATCTTGCGTCATAATTTAACACTTGTACTGCTGGTAATATTTTGGACAATGGTTAGCAAAAGATTAAAATTTTCCACAACAGCTTCCGGGTGCTGATCCTCAGCTAAAGATTAACCGTATACGAACATACAAACAAGGAGCAGGCGTGGACCATTCAGCCTCTCGAGCCTGCTCCGCCATTTAATACAATCATGGCTGATCTAATAGTAACCTGAAATCTGCATCCCACCTATCCCCAATAACCTATCACCCCCTTGCTTACCAAGAATCTATCCACCTCTGCCTTAAAAATTTTCAAAGACTCTGCTTGCACCGCCTTTCCAGGAAGAGAGTTCCAAAGAGTCATGACCCTCTGAGTGAAAAAAATTTCACCTCATCTCTGTTTTAAATGGGTGACTGCTTATTTTCAAACAGTGACCCCTAGTTCTAGATTCTCCCACAAGAGGAAACAATCTCTCCATGTCCATCCTGTCAAGACCCCTCAGGATCTTAAATGTTTCAATCAAGTCGCATTTGATTTTTCTAACCTCCAGTGGATACAAGCCTAGTCTGTCCAACCTTTTCTCCAATTCCAGGTATTAGTTCAGTAAACCTTCTATGAACTCTTTCCAAATCATTTACATCCTTCCTTAAATAAGGTGACCAATACTGTACACGGTACTTCAAATGTGGTCTCACTAGTGCCCAGTATAACTGAAGTATATCATCCCTATTTTTGTACTCAATTCCCCTCGCAATAAATGATAACATTCTATTAGCTTTTCTAATTACTTCCTGTACCTGCACACGAACCAACCTTTTGTGATTCATGCACTAGGACACCCAGCTTCCTCTGAATCTCAGAGCTCTGCAATCTCTCACTATTTAGATAATAAGCTTCTCTTGTATTCTTCCTGCCAAAATGGACAATTTCACATTTTCCCACATTATACTCCATTTACCTGATCTTTGCCTACTCACTTAATCTATCTATATCTTTTTGTAGCCTCCTTATGTCCTCTTCACAGCTTAGTTTTCTATCTATGTGTCATCAGCAAATTTGGCAACCAACCCATCCCTTCATCCAAGTCATTTATATAAATTGTAAACAGTTGAGGTCCCAGCACTGATCCCTGTGGCACAACGCTCGTTACATCTTGCCAACCTGAAAAAGACCCATTTATGCCTACTCCCTGCTTCCTGTTAGCCAGCTAATCTTCTCTCCATGCCAAAATGTTACCCCCATACCATGAGTTTTTATTTTCTGCAATAACCTTTGATGTGGCACCTTATCAAATGCCTTCTGAAGTACAGTACATCCACTGGTTCCCCTTTATCCACAGCACATGTTACCTCCTCAAAGAACTCCAGTAAATTGGTTAAACACGATTTCCTTTTCACAAAACCATTTTGCCTCTGCCTGATGACCTTGAGCTTATCCAACTGCCCTGCTATAACTTCTTTAATAATAACTTCTAACATTTTCCCTATGACAGATGTTAAGCTAACTGGCTTAAAGCTTTCTGTCTCCCTCCCTTTATGAATAATGGAGTTACATTTACTACCTTCCAATCTAATGGGACCTTCCCCAAATCTAAGGAGTTTTGGAAAATTAAAACCAATGCATCAACTATCTCACCAAACATTTACCATTGTTCTCTGAGAAGCATTAAACAGTGGGTCAGCTACACAAACCTGAAACCTCTCAAAAGAAAATCCTGGATTTGTAATTGTCTGGTCAATGTTTCCAAAGCAGCCTGTGCTGAGGGATCTGGCAGTCATCACCGATGGAGTGAAAGCTCATCACATCTCGATCTTCTCCAACCCTACACCAAGCTTCTTGTGACTGAGATCCCAAGATGGCACAGTTCAATGACAATGTAATGTGAACCTGCATTTTCAAACCATCAAATTAAACTGATCAAGCTCCTCTCCAGTAAACTCTGAACTGAAATATTTTGTTGCTAGGCAGCCTGCAAAATACATGACATCATAATCAGGAAATATTTTGTCAATGTCTGTCACTGCCTGTAACATCAAAGCATATTATTGTCATCCTATTGTGCTGAGTGCACTGCACAAACCAGTTAAATAATTCTGCCAACTTTTTCTTTGTGAACGTTATTCTTAAATTATTTTCAAAAAGGAACCCTAATGTCACCTATAGGCATATAAATAATTAAAGGGTAGTGGGAGGAGGGATGGAGCTGATTAGGAACCAAAAAATGGATTTATGCATGGAGGCAGAAAGGTACTACCCGAGTACTTTGCAACTGGTTTTTCCAAGAAAAATGATGCTGCTCCAGTCATAGTGGAGGTGGTTGAAATGCTGAATGGGCTAAAAATGGTTAAGGTGAAGATATTACAAAGGCTATCTGTACTTATTGTCAGTCACCAGGACCAGATAGGATGCACCCAAGGATGCTGGGAGAAGGAAAGGAGAAAATAGTGGAGTCAGGGCTATAATCTTCTAATCCTCCTGAGATGTTGGGATGGTGCCAGAGACTTGGAGAAGAGCAAATGTTGCACCTTTGTTCAAGAAAGAGTTTAAGGATAAACCCAGGAATTACAAACCAGTCAGTTTAACCTCTGTGGTGGGAAAGCTTTTAGAAACAATAATCCAGGACAAAGTTAAAGCCACTTGGCAAGTGTGAATTAATTAAAGAAAGCCTGCATGGATTTGTTAAAGGCAAATTGTGTTTAACTAACTTGATTGAGTTTTTTGTTCAGTTAACAAAGAGGGCTGATGAGGGTAATGTAGTTGATGTGGTGTACATGAATTTCAAAAAGGCATTTGATAAAGTGCCACATAATAGTCTTGCCAACAAAGTTGAAAGTCATGGAATAAAAGAGTGGCAGCATGGATATGAAACTGGCTGAGTGACAGGATGCAGAGCGTAGTGGGAAGGGCTTGCTTTGGACTGAAGGACGGTCTACAGCAGGGTTTCCCAGGGATTGGTACTAAGACTGCTTTTCTTGAATATGTTAATGATTTTGACTTTTATTTGGGTGTACATGGCACAATTTCAAAATTTGCTGATGCACAAAATTTGCAAGTATTGTGAACAGTGATCAGAATAGTGATAGACTTCAAGAGGACATAGACAGGCTGATGGGAGTGGTAGATACATGAAGATGAAATTTAATGCAGAGAAGTATGAAATGATTCATTTTGGTAGGAAGGATGAGGAGAGGTGATGTAAAATAAAGGTTATTAAATGGTTTATGAAAGTAGTATTTAGAAAGTACTTATAAACTGCAGTTCTGGTGATCATATCACACAGTTCATTTTTTTCTTCAACAGCTGCCTTTTTCAATCATTTTCAGCATCTAAAAAAAATAAAACCTAACACACCATTAACAGCATGAGCATCAAAAACTGTTCTTGTTTTCATATGCCATTTAGAGTTTACTTTTATAATGTGTGCATCGAAAGTTACGAAACTTTAAGACTTCACAAGGATTTTATAAACAGCCTGTATATGAAGGGCAACATAGACTGTAAACCGTTATTTTTTCTCTTGCTGAACACTCATCCGTCAAAGCAATGGGAGAATCCATCATCATCATCACATAATCTTGCGTCTGTCATGTTTCCATTATACTTCAGCTATTGCAGCACATTACAGATGCAAAGCGTCTTTTTAAAGAATGCTTCTGACCTGCAGGCTGAAATAGACCAGCTCCTGCCAATCTGCACACCTCCCTTATCAAACAATTAAACTCTAAATGACCCTATGCTGTGCTTATTTAAGCTTGTGGTCTCATAATCCCACGGTGCCATCTTGGCAAAGTGATAGATTATACATGACATAAGACTCTTATCAACAGCTATAAATAACATCACAGGTAGCCTGTCTTGTGGCTTTTTTTTACATTATTCTTTCATGGGATATGAGTATTGTAAGAGCTGGTGTGGCTCAGTTGATACTACTTCTTCCTCTGAGCTGAAGGTCCTGAGTTCAAATCCCACCCCAAGACTTGTTTTCTGTGAAAGAATGCAACTACTGGTGCAGGCAACCCAGCATATATTGGTGCCAGCTTCCAATCTGGATCAATGGGGAATGTTTGGTGGTAGGAATGGCATGCAACTGCAGAACAACCTACCACATCCAAGACAATGATGGTTGATTGATAGGCTATTAACCAGCATTGTGGTAGCAACATGCGAAAAGTTGAAAGGAAGATTTGTAAACATTGCTGGCGAGGCCAAAATTTATTGCCCATCCCTAATTGCCTTTGAGAAGCTGGTATGCCAACTTCTTGAATCATTGCAGTCCATGAGATGTGGATACACCCACTGTGTACCTACAGTGTTGTTAGGAAGGGAGTTGCAAGATTTTGACCTAGTGACACTGAAGGAACGGTGATATAGTTCCACGTCAGGATGATGTGAGGTTTGGAGGGGAACGTGCAAGTGGTAGTGTTCCCATGTAGCTGTTACCCTTCTGGTGGTAGAAGCTGCAGATTTGGAAGAAGTCTTAGTGGCCAGTTACTGGGGGTGGAGAGGGTGCAGCTTGGAGAGTTTCTGGGGATGGAGAGGGTGCAGCTCGGAAAGTTTCTGTGGATGGAGAGGGTGCAGCTCGGACAGTTTCTGGGGTTCAAGACGGTGCAACTCGGGTAGATTCTAGGGTTAGAGAGGGTGCAGCTCGTACTGTTTCTGGGATTGGAGAGGGTGCAGCTAGGGGAATTTCTGGTTGGAGAGGGTGCAGCTCGGGCAGTTACTGGGATGCAGAGGGTAGGGCTCGGGCTGTTTCTGGGGGTGTAGAGGGTGCAGCTCGGGTAGTTTCTGGGGATGGAGAGGGTGCAGCTCGGGTAGTTTCTGGGGATGGAGAGGGTGCAGCTCGGGTAGTTTCTGGGGATGGAGAGGGTGCAGCTCGGGTAGTTTCTGGGGATGGAGAGGGTGCAGCTCGGGTAGTTTCTGGGGTTGGAGAGGGTGCAGCTCGGGAAGTTTCAGGGGATGGAGAGGGCGCAGCTCGGGTAGCTTCTGGGGATGGACAGGGTGCAGGTCGGGCAGTTTCTGGGGATGGAGAGATTGCAGCTCGGACAGTTTCTGGGGGTGTAGAGGGTGCAGCTCAGGTAGTTTCTGGGGGTGGAGAGGGTGCAGCTCGGGTAGTTTCTGGGGTTGGAGAGGGTGCAGATCGTACAGTTTCTGGTTGGAGAGGGTGCAGCTCGGGTAGTTTCTGGGGTTGGAGAGGGTGCAGATCGTACAGTTTCTGGTTGGAGAGGGTGCAGCTCGGGCAGTTTCTGGTGGTGAAGAGGGTGCAGCTCGGGTAGTTTCTGGGGATGGGGAGGGTGCAGCTCGTGTAGTTTCTGGGGATGGACAGGGTGCAGGTCGGGTGGTTTCTGGGGATGGAGAGGGTGCAGCTCGGGTAGTTTCTGGGGGTGGAGAGGGTGCAGGTCGGGTGGTTTCTGGGGATGGAGAGTGTGCAGCTCAGCCAGTTTCTGGTGGAGAGGGTGCAGCTCGGACAGTTTCTGGGGGTGTAAAGGGTGCAGCTCGGACAGTTTCTGGGGGTGTAGAGGGTGCAGCTCGGACAGTTTCTGGGGTTGGAGAGGGTGAAGCTCGGGTAGTTTCTGGGTATGGAGAGGGTGCAGCTCGGACAGTTTCTGGGGATGGAGATGGTGCAGCTCGGACAGTTTCTGGGGGTGTAGAGGGTGCAGCTCGGACAGTTTCTGGGGATGGAGAGGGTGCAGCTCGGACAGTTTCTGGGGGTGTAGAGGGTGCAGCTCGGACAGTTTCTGGGGATGGAGAGGGTGCAGCTCGGGTAGTTTCTGGGGTTGGAGAGGGTGCAGCTCGGGTAGTTTCTGGTTGGAGAGGGTGCAGCTCGGGTAGTTTCTGGGGATGGAGAGGGTGCAGCTCGGACAGTTTCTGGGGATGGAGAGTGTGCAGCTCAGGTAGTTTCTGGGGATGGAGAGGGTGCAGCTCGGGTAGTTTCTGGGGATGGAGAGGGTGCAGCTCGGGTAGTTTCTGGGGATGGAGAGGGTGCAGCTCGGGTATTTTCTGGGGTTGGAGAGGGTGCAGCTCGGGTAGCAACTGGTGTTGGAGAGTGTGCAGCTCGGGTAGTTTCTGGGGGTGGGGTGGGTGCAGCTCGAGTAGTTTCTGCGGATGGAGACTGTGCAGCTCGGACTGTTTCTGGTTGGAGAGGGTGCAGCTCGGGTAGTTTCTGGGGATGGAGAGGGTGCAGCTCGGTAGTTTCTGGGGGTGGAGCGGGTGCAGCTCGGATAGTTTCTGGTTGCAGAGGGTGCAGATCGGGTAGTTTCTGGGGATGGAGATGGTGCAGCTTGGGTAGTTTCTGGGGTTAGAGAGGGTGCAGCTCGGGCAGTTTCTGGGGATGGACAGGGTGCAGCTCGGGTGGTTTCTGGGGATGGAGAGGGTGCAGCTCGGACAGTTTCTGGGGCTGTAGAGGGTGCAGCTAGGACAGTTTCTGGGTGTAGAGGGTGCAGCTCGGAAAGATACTGGGGTTGGAGTGGGCGCAGCTCGGCCAGTTTCTGGTTGGAGAGGGTGCAGCTTGGTTAGTTACTGGGGATGGAGAGGGTGCAGCTCGGGTAGTTTCTGGGGATGGAGAGGGTGCAGCTCGGGTAGTTTCTGGGTGGAGAGGGTGCAGCTTGGATAGTTTCTGGTTGGAGAGGGTGAAGCTTGGGTATTTTCTGGGGTTGGAGAGGGTGCAGCTCGGGTAGTTTCTGGGGGTGGGGTGGGTGCAGCTCGAGTAGTTTCTGGGGATGGAGACTGTGCAGCTCGGACTATTTCTGTTTGGAGAGGGTGCAGCTCGGTTAGTTTCTAGCGGGGGAGAGGGTGCAGCTCGGGTAGTTTCTGGGGATGGAGAGGGTGCAGCTCGGGTAGTTTCTGGTTGGGGAGGGTGCAGCTCGGGTAGTTTTTGGGGATGGAGAGGGTGCAGCTCGGGTAGTTTCTGGGGTTGGAGAGTGTGCAGCTCGGGTAGCAACTGGTGTTGGAGAGGGTGCAGCTCGGTAGTTACTGGTTGGAGAGGGTGCAGCTTGGATAGTTTCTAGTTGGGGAGGGTGTAGCTCGGACAGATTCTGGGGTTGGAGAGGGTGCAGCTCGGGTAGTTTCTGGTTGGGGAGGGTGCAGCTCGGGTAGTTTCTGGGGATGGAGAGGGTGCAGCTCGGGTAGTTTCTGGGGTTGGAGAGGGTGCAGCTCGGGTAGCAACTGGTGTTGGAGAGGGTGCAGCTCGGGTAGTTACTGGTTGGAGAGCGTGCAGCTTGGATAGTTTCTGGTTGGAGAGGGTGCAGCTCGGACAGATTCTGGGGTTGGAGAGGGTGCAGATCGGACTGTTTCTGGGGTTGGAGTGGGTGCAGCTGGGTTAGTTTCTGGGTGGAGAGGTGCAGCTCGGGTAGTTTCTGGGTGGAGAGGTGCAGCTCGGGTCGTTTCTGGGGGTAGAGAGGGTGCAGCTCTGGTAGTTTCTGGGGGTGCAGAGGGTGCAGCTCGGGTAATTTCTGGGGGTGGAGACGGTGCAGCTTGGGTAGTTTCCGGGGGTGGAGAGGGTGCAGCTCGGGAAGTTTCTGGGGTTGGAGAGGGTGCAGATCTGGTAGTTTCTGGGGATGGAGAGGGTGCAGATCGTACAGTTTCTTGTTGGAGGGGGTGCAGCTCGGACAGATTCTGGGGATGGAGAGGGTGCAGCTCGGACAGTTTCTGGGGTTGGAGAGGGTGCAGCTCGGTTAGTTTCTGGTTGGAGAGGGTGCAGCTTGGGTAGTTTCTGGGGGTGGAGAGGGTGCAGCTCGGGTAGTTTCTGGTTGGAGAGGGTGCAGCTCGGGTAGTTTCTGGGGGAGGAGAGGGTGCAGCTCGCACAGTTTCTGGGGATGGAGAAGATGCAGCTCGGGTAGTTTCTGGGGTTGGAGTGGGTGCAGCTCGTGTAGTTTCTGGGGGTGGAGAGGGTGCAGCTCGGGTATTTTCTGGGGGTGGAGATGGTGCAGCTCGGGTAGTTTCTGGGGGTGGAGTGGGTGCAGCTCGGACAGTTTCCGGTTGGAGAGGGTGCAGCTCGGGTAGTTTCTGGGGATGGAGAGGGTGCAGCTCGGGTAGTTTCAGGTTGGAGAGGGTGCAGCTCGGGTAGTTTCTGGGGATGGAGAGGGTGCAGCTCAGTTTCTGGGGATGGAGAAGATGCAGCTCGGGTAGTTTCTGGGTGGAGAGGGTGCAGCTCGGACAGTTTCAGGTTGGAGAGGGTGCAGCTCGGGTAGTTTCTGGGGATGGAGAGTGTGCAGCTCGGACAGTTTCTGGGGATGGAGAAGATGCAGCTCGGGTAGTTTCTGGGGTTGGAGTGGGTGCAGCTCGTGTAGTTTCTGGGGGTGGAGAGGGTGCAGCTCGGGTATTTTCTGGGGGTGGAGATGGTGCAGCTCGGGTAGTTTCTGGGGGTGGAGTGGGTGCAGCTCGGACAGTTTCCGGTTGGAGAGGGTGCAGCTCGGGTAGTTTCTGGGGATGGAGAGGGTGCAGCTCGGGTAGTTTCAGGTTGGAGAGGGTGCAGCTCGGGTAGTTTCTGGGGATGGAGAGGGTGCAGCTCGGGTAGTTTCTGGGGATGGAGAGGGTGCAGCTCGGGTAGTTTCTGGGGGTGGAGAGGGTGCAGCTCGGGTAGTTTCTGGGGCTGGAGAGGGTGCAGATCGGGTAGTTTCTGGGGTTGGAGAGGGTGCAGCTCGGGTTGTTTCTGGGGTTGGAGAGGGTGCAGATTGGGTAGTTACTGGGGATGGAGAGGGTGCAGCTCGTACAGTTTCTGGTTGGAGAGGGTGCAGCTCGGACAGATTCTGGGGTGGGAGATGGTGCAGCTCGTTTAGTGTCTGGTTGGAGAGGGTGCAGCTCGGATAGTTTCTGGGGATGGAGAGGGTGCAGCTCGGATAGTTTCTGGGGTAGGAAAGGGTGCAGCTCGGTAGTTTCTGGGGGTGGAGAGGGTGCAGCTCGGACAGTTTCTGGGGGTAGAGAGGGTGCAGCTCGGACAGTTTCTTGGGGTGGAGAGGGTGCAGCTCGGGTAGTTTCTGGGGATGGAGAGGGTGCAGCTCGGGTAGTTTCTGGGGATGGAGAGGGTGGAGCTTGGGTAGTTTCTGGTTGGGGAGGGTGCATCTCGTGTAGTTTCTGGGTGAAGAGGGGGCAGCACGGGTAGTTTCTGGGCATGGTGACTGTGCAGCTGGTGTTGTTTCTGGGGTTGGAGAGGGTGCAGCTCGGGTAGTTTCTGGTTGGAGAGGGTGCAGCTTGGATAGTTTCTGGTTGGAGAGGTCGCAGCTCGGGTATTTTCTGGGGTTGGAGAGGGTGCAGCTCGCGTAGCTTCTGGGGATGGTGACTGTGCGGCTGGAGTAGTTTCTTGGGTTGGAGAGGGTGCAGCTCGAGTAGTTTCTGGTTGGAGAGGGTGCAGCTTGGATAGTTTCTGGTTGGAGAGGGTGCAGCTCGGGTATTTACTGGGGTTGGAGAGGGTGCACCTCGGGTAGCAACTGGTGTTGGAGAGGGTGCAGCTCGGGTATTTACTGGTTAGAGAGGTTGCAGCTTGTATAGTTTCTGGTTGGAGAGGGTGCAGCTCGGGTAGTTTCTGGGGGTGGGGAGGGTGCAGCTCGGGTAGTTTCTGGGGATGGAGACTGTGCAGCTCGGACTGTTTCTGGTTGGAGAGGGTGCAGCTCGGTTAGTTTCTGGGGGTGGAGAGGGTGCAGCTTGGACAGTTTCTGGGGGTGGAGAGGGTGCCGCTCGGGCAGTTTCTGGGGTTGGCGAGGGTGCAGCTCGGACAGTTTCTGGGGTTGGAGAGGGTGCAGCTCGGGTAGTTTCAGGGGATGGAGAGGGTGCAGCTCGGGTAGTTTCTGGTTGGAAAGGGTGCTGCTCATGTAATTTCTGGTTGGAGAACATTCAGCTTGGACAGTTTCTGGGGGTCCAGAGTGTGCCGCTCGGGCAGTTTCTGGGGTTGGAGAGGGCGCAGTTCGGACAGTTTCTGTGGATGGAGAGGGTGCAGCTCGGACAGTTTCTGGTGTTGGAGAGGGTGCAGCTCGGACAGTTTCTGGGGTTGGAGAGGGTGCAGCTCGGGTAGTTTCAGGGGATGGAGAGGGTGCAGCTCGGGTAGTTTCTGGGGGTGGAGAAGGTGAAGTTCGGGGAGTTTCTGGGGTTGGAGAGGGTGCAGCTCGGGTAGTTTCTGGGGATGGAGAGGGTGCAGCTCGGGTAGTTTCTGGGGTTGGAGAGGGTGCAGTTCGGACAGTTTCTGTGGATGGAGAGGGTGCAGCTCGGACAGTTTCTTGTGTTGGAGAGGGTGCAGCTCGGGTAGTTTCTGGTTGGAGAGGGTGCAGCTCGGGTAGTTTCTGGTGTTGTCGAGGGTGCAGCTCGGGTAGTTTCTGGGGTGGAGAGGGTGCAGCTTGGACAGTTTCTGGGGATGGAGAGGGTGCAGCTCGTGCAGTTTCTGGGGATGGAGAGTGTGTAGCTCGGATAGTTTCTGGGGATGGAGAGGGTGCAGCTCGGGTATTTTCTGGGGTTGGAGAGGGTGCAGCTTGGGTAGTTTCTGGGGGTGGAGAGGGTGCAGCTCGGGTATTTTCTGGGGTTGGAGAGGGTGCAGCTTGGGTAGCTTCTGGGGATGGTGACTGTGCGGCTGGAGTAGTTTCTGGGGTTGGAGAGGGTGCAGCTCGGGTGGTTTCTGGTTGTAGAGGGTGCAGCTCGGGTATTTTCTGGGGTTGGAGAGTGTGCAGCTCGGGTAGTTTCTGGGGTTGGAGAGGGTGCAGCTCGGGTATCTTCTGGAGTTGGAGAGGGTGCAGCTCGAGTAGTAACTGGTGTTGGAGAGGGTGGAGCTCGGGTAGATACTGGGGATGGAGAGGGTGCAGCTCGGGTAATTTCTGGTTGGGGTGGGTGCAGCTTGGATAGTTTCTAGTTGGAGAGGGTGCAGCTCGTACAGTTTCTGGGGTTGGAGAGGGTGCAGCTCGAATAGTTTCTGGTGTTGTCGAGGTTGCAGCTCGGGTAGTTTCTGTTGTTGGAGAGGGTGCAGCTCGGGTAGCTTCTGGGGATGGTGACTGTGCGGCTGGAGTTGTTTCTGGGGTTGGAGAGGGTGCAGCTCGGGTGGTTTCTGGTTGTAGAGGGTGCAGCTCGGGTATTTTCTGGGGTTGGCGAGTGTGCAGCTCGGGTAGTTTCTGATGTTGGAGAGGGTGCAGCTCGGGTATCTTCTGGGGTTGGAGAGGGTGCAGCTCGAGTAGTAACTGGTGTTGGAGAGGGTGCATCTCGGTAGATACTGGGGATGGAGAGGGTGCAGCTCGTGTAATTTCTGGTTGGGGTGGGTGCAGCTTGGATAGTTTCTAGTTGGAGAGGGTGCAGCTCGTACAGTTTCTGGGGTTGGAGAGGGTGCAGCTCGTGTAGTTTCTGGGGTTGGAGAGGGTGCAGCTCGGCTGGTTTCTTGGAATGGAGAGGGTGCAGCTCGATCAGTTTCTGAAGTTGGAGTGGGTGTAGTTCGGACAGTTTCTGGGGATGGAGAGGTTGCACCTCGGGCAGTTTCTGGTTGGGGAGGGTGCAGCTCGTGTAGTTTCTTGGGGTGGAGAGGGTGCAGCTCGGGTAGTTTCTTGGGGTGGAGAGGGTGCAGCTCGGGTAGTTTCTGGTTGGGTAGGGGGGAGCTCGGACGGTTTCTGGGTGATGGGGGGCAGCTCGGGTAGTTTCTGGGGATGGAGAGGGTGCAGCTTGGGTAGTTTCTGGTTGGGGAGGGTGCATCTCGTGTAGTTTCTGGGTGAAGAGGGGGCAGCACGGGTAGTTTCTGGGGATGGATCAGGTGCAGCTTGGACAGTTTCTGGGGATGGAGAGGGTGCAGCTCGGGTAGTTTCTGGGGATGGAGAGGGTGCAGCTCGGGTACTTTCTGGTGTTGGAGAGGGTGCAGCTTGGACAGTTTCTGGTGTTGGAGAGGGTGCAGCTCGGGTAGTTTCTGGGGATGGAGAGGGTGCAGCTCGGGTAGTTTCTGGGGGTGGAGATGGTGCAGCTCGGGTAGTTTCTGGGAGTGGAGAGAGGGCAGCTCGGGTAGTTTCTGGGGATGGAGAGAGGGCAGCTCGGGTAGTTTCTGGGGGTGGAGATGGTGCAGCTTGGACAGTTTCTGGGGTTGGAGAGGGTGCAGCTCGGGTAGTTTCCGGGGATGGAGAGGGTGCAGCTCGGGTAGTTTCTGGGGATGGAGAGGGTGCAGCTCGGGTAGTTTCAGGTTGGAGAGGGTGCAGCTCGGGTAGTTTCTGGGGATGGAGAGGGTGCAGCTCCTGTAGTTTCCGGGGATGGAGAGGGTGCAGCTCGGGTAGTTTCTGGGGGTGGAGAGGGTGCAGCTCGGGTAGTCTCTGGGGTTGGAGAGGGTGCAGATCGGATAGTTTCTGGGGTTGGAGAGGGTGCAGTTTGGGTAGTGACTGGGGATGGAGAGGGTGCAGCTCGTACAGTTTCTGGTTGGAGAGGGTGCAGCTCGGACAGTTTCTGGGGATGGAGAGTGTGCAGCTCGGGTAGTTTCTGGGGATGGAGAGGGTGCAGCTCGGATAGTTTCTGGGGATGGAGAGGGTGCAGCTCGGGTAGTTTCTGGGGATGGAGAGGGTGCAGCTCGGACAGTTTCTGGGGGTAGAGAGGGTGCAGCTCGGACAGTTTCTTAGGGTGGAGAGGGTGCATCTCGTGTAGTTTCTGGGTGAAGAGGGGGCCGCACGGGTAGTTTCTGGGGATGGTGACTGTGCGGCTGGAGTAGTTTCTTGGGTTGGAGAGGGTGCAGCTCGAGTAGTTTCTGGTTGGAGAGGGTGCAGCTTGGATAGTTTCTGGTTGGAGATGGTGCAGCTCGGGTATTTACTGGGGTTGGAGAGGGTGCACCTTTGGTAGCAACTGGTGTTGGAGAGGGTGCAGCTCGGGTAGTTACTGGTTCGAGAGAGTGCAGCTTGGATAGTTTCTGGTTGGAGAGAGTGCAGCTCGGGTAGTTTCTGGGGGTGGGGATGGTGCAGCTCGGGTAGTTTCTGGGGATGGAGACTGTGCAGCTCAGACTGTTTCTGGTTGGAGAGGGTGCAGCTCGGTTAGTTTTTGGGGGTGGAGAGGGTGCAGCTTGGACAGTTTCTGGGGGTGGAGAGTGTGCCGCTCGGGCAGTTTCTGGGGTTGGAGAGGGTGCAGTTCGGACAGTTTCTGTGGATGGAGAGGGTGCAGCTCGGACAGTTTCTTGTGTTGGAGAGGATGCAGTTCGGACAGTTTCTGGGGTTGGAGAGGGTGTAGCTCGGGTAGTTTCAGGGAATGGATAGGGTGCAGCTCGGGTAGTTTCTGGTTGGAAAGGGTGCAGCTCATGTAATTTCTGGTTGGAGAACATGCAGCTTGGACAGTTTCTGGGGGTGGAGAGTGTGCCGCTCGGGCAGTTTCTGGGGTTGGAGAGGGTGCAGCTCGGACAGTTTCTGTGGATGGAGAGGGTGCAGCTCGGACAGTTTCTGGTGTTGGAGAGGGTGCAGCTTGTACAGTTTCTGGGGTTGGAGAGGGTGCAGCTCGTGTAGTTTCTGGGGTTGGAGAGGGTGCAGCTCGGCTGGTTTCTTGGAATGGAGAGGGTGCAGCTCGATCAGTTTCTGAAGTTGGATTGGGTGTAGCTCGGACAGTTTCTGGGGATGGAGAGGTTGCACCTCGGGCAGTTTCTGGTTGGGGAGGGTGCAGCTCGTGTAGTTTCTTGGGGTGGAGAGGGTGCAGCTCGGGTAGTTTCTTGGGGTGGAGAGGGTGCAGCTCGGGTAGTTTCTGGTTGGGGAGGGTGGAGCCCGGACGGTTTCTGGGTGAAGGGGGGCAGCTCGGGTAGTTTCTGGGGATGGAGAGGGTGCAGCTTGGGTAGTTTCTGGTTGGGGAGGGTGCATCTCGTGTAGTTTCTGGGTGAAGAGGGGGCAGCACGTGTAGTTTCTGGTGATGGTGACTGTGCGGCTGGAGTTGTTTCTGGGGTTGGAGAGGGTGCAGCTTGGGTAGTTTCTGGTTGGAGAGGGTGCAGCTTGGATAGTTTCTGGTTGGAGAGGTTGCAGCTCGGGTATTTTCTGGGGTTGGAGAGGGTGCAGCTCGCGTAGCTTCTGGGGATGGTGACTGTGCGGCTGGAGTAGTTTCTTGGGTTGGAGAGAGTGCAGCTCGAGTAGTTTCTGGTTGGAGAGGGTGCAGCTTGGATAGTTTCTGGTTGGAGAGGGTGCAGCTCGGGTATTTACTGTGGTTTGAGAGGGTGCACCTCGGGTAGCAACTGGTGTTGGAGAGGGTGCAGCTTGGGTAGTTACTGGTTAGAGAGGGTGCAGCTTGGATAGTTTCTGGTTGGAGAGGGTGCAGCTCGGGTAGTTTCTGGGGGTGGGGAGGGTGCAGCTCGGGTAGTTTCTGGGGGTGGAGAGGGTGCAGCTTGGACAGTTTCTGGGGGTGGAGAGTGTGCCGCTCGGGCAGTTTCTGGGGTTGGAGAGGGTGCAGTTCGGACAGTTTCTGTGGATGGAGAGGGTGCAGCTCGGACAGTTTCTGGTGTTGGAGAGGGTGCAGTTCGGACAGTTTCTGGGGTTTGAGAGGGTGCAGCTCGGCTAGTTTCAGGGGATGGAGAGGGTGCAGCTCGGGTTGTTTCTGGTTGGAAAGGGTGCAGCTCATGTAATTTCTGGTTGGAGAACATGCAGCTTGGACAGTTTCTGGGGGTGGAGAGTGTGCCGCTCGGGCAGTTTCTGGGGTTGGAGAGGGTGCAGTTCGGACAGTTTCTGTGGATGGAGAGGGTGCAGCTCGGACAGTTTCTGGTGTTGGAGAGGGTGCAGCTCGGACAGTTTCTGGGGTTGGAGAGGGTGCAGCTCGGGTAGTTTCAGGGGATGGAGAGAGTGCAGCTCGGATAGTTTCTGGGGGTGGAGAAGGTGAAGTTCGGGGAGTTTCTGGGGTTGGAGAGGGTGCAGCTCGGGTAGTTTCTGGGGATGGAGATGGTGCAGCTCGGGTAGTTTCTGGGGATGGAGAGGGTGCAGCTCGGGTAGTTTCTGGGGTTGGAGAGGGTGCAGTTCGGACAGTTTCTGTGGATGGAGAGGGTGCAGCTCGGACAGTTTCTGGTGTTGGAGAGGGTGCAGCTCGGGTAGTTTCTGGTTGGAGTGGGTGCAGCTCGGGTAGTTTCTGGTGTTGTCGAGGGTGCAGCTCGGGTAGTTTCTGGGGGTGGAGAGGGTGCAGCTTGGACAGTTTCTGGGGATGGAGAGGGTGCAGCTCGTACAGTTTCTGGGGATGGAGAGTGTGTAGCTCGGATAGTTTCTGGGGATGGAGAGGGTGCAGCTCGGGTATTTTCTGGGGTTGGGGAGGGTGCAGCTTGGGTAATTTCTGGGGGTGGAGAGGGTGCAGCTGGGGTAGCTTCTGGGGATGGTGACTGTGCGGCTGGAGTAGTTTCTGGGGTTGGGGAGGGTGCAGCTCGAGTGGTTTCTGGTTGTAGAGGTTGCAGCTCGGGTATTTTCTGGGTTTGGAGAGTGTGCAGCTCGGGTCGTTTCTCGGGTTGGAGAGGGTGCAGCTCGGGTATCTTCTGGGGTTGGAGTGGGTGCAGCTCGAGTAGTAACTGGTGTTGGAGAGGGTGCAGCTCGGGTAGATACTGAGGATGGAGAGGGTGCAGCTCAGGTAATTTCTGGTTGGGGTGGGTGCAGCTTGGATAGTTTCTAGTTGGAGAGGGTGCAGCTCGTACAGTTTCTGGGGTTGGAGAGGGTGCAGCTCGAGTAGTTTCTGGTGTTGTCGAGGTTGCAGCTCGGGTAGTTTCTGTTGTTGGAGAGGGTGCAGCTCGGGTAGCTTCTGGGGATTGTGACTGTGCGGCTGGAGTAGTTTCTGGGGTTGGAGAGGGTGCAGCTCGGGTGGTTTCTGGTTGTAGAGGGTGCAGCTCGGGTATTTTCTGGGGTTGGAGTGTGTGCAGCCCGGGTAGTTTCTGGTGTTGGAGAGGGTGCAGCTCGGTAGATACTGGGGTTGGAGAGGGTGCAGCTCGGGTAATTTCTGGTTGGGGTGGGTGCAGCTTGGATAGTTTCTAGTTGGAGAGGGTGCAGCTCGTACAGTTTCTGGGATTGGAGAGGGTGCAGCTCGTGTAGTTTCTGGGGTTGGAGAGGGTGCAGCTCGGCTGGTTTGTTGGAATGGAGAGGGTGCAGCTCGATCAGTTTCTGAAGTTGGAGTGGGTGTAGCTGGACAGTTTCTGGGGATGGAGAGGTTGCACCTCGGGCAGTTTCTGGTTGGGGAGCGTGCAGCTCGTGTAGTTTCTTGGGGTGGAGAGGGTGCAGCTCGGGTAGTTTCTTGGGGTGGAGAGGGTGCAGCTCGGGTAGTTTCTGGTTGGGGAGGGTGCAGCTCGGACGGTTTCTGGGTGAAGGGGGGCAGCTCGGGTAGTTTCTGGGGATGGAGAGGGTGCAGCTTGGGTAGTTTCTGGTTAGGGAGGGTGCATCTCGTGTAGTTTCTGGGTGAAGAGGGGGCAGCACGGGTAGTTTCTGGTGATGGTGACTGTGCGGCTGGAGTTGTTTCTGGGGTTCGAGAGGGTGCAGCTCGAGTAATTTCTGGTTGGAGAGGGTGCAGCTTGGATAGTTTCTGGTTGGAGAGGGTGCAGCTCGGGTATTTACTGGGGTTGGAGAGGGTGCACCTCGGGTAGCAACTGGTGTTGGAGAGGGTGCAGCTCGGGTAGTTACTGGTTAGAGAGGGTGCAGCTTGGATAGTTTCTGGTTGGAGAGGGTGCAGCTCGGGTAGATTCTGGGGTTGGAGAGGGTGCAGCTCGGGTAGTTTCTGGGGGTGGAGAGGGTGCAGCTCGGGTAGTTTCTGTGGTTGGAGAGTGTGCAGCTCGGGTAATTTCAGGGGATGGAGAGGGTGCAGCTCGGGTAGTTTCTGGTTGGAAAGGGTGCAGCTCGGGCAGTTTCTGGCGTTGGAGAGGGTGCAGTTCGGACAGTTTCTGGGGATGGAGAGTGTGCAGATAGGACAGTTTCTGGTGTTGGAGAGGGTGCAGTTCGGACAGTTTCTAGGGGTGGAGAAGGTACATCTCGGGGAGTTTCTGGGGATTGAGATGGTGCAGCTCGTCTAGTTTCCATGGCTGGAGAGGGTGCAGCTCGGGTAGTTTCTGGGGGTGGAGAGGGTGCAGCTCGGGTAGTTTCTGGGGGTGGAGAGGGTGCAGCTCAGGTAGTTTCTGGGGATGGAGAGGGTGCATCTCGGGAAGTTTCTGGGGATGGAGACCGTGCAGCTCAGACTGTATCTGGTTGGAGAGGGTGCAGCTCGGTTAGTTTTTAGCGGGGGAGAGGGTGCATCTCGGGAAGTTTCTGGGGATGGAGACCGTGCAGCTCAGACTGTATCTGGTTGGAGAGGGTGCAGCTCGGTTAGTTTTTAGCGGGGGAGAGGGTGCAGCTCGGGTAGTTTCTGGGGATGGAGACTGTGCAGCTCGTACGGTTTCTGGTTGGAGAGGGTGCAGCTCGGTTAGTTTCTGGGGGTGGAGAGGGTGCAGCTTGGACAGTTTCTGGGGGTGGAGAGTGTGCCGCTCGGGCAGTTTCTGGGGTTGGAGAGGGTGCAGTTCGGACAGTTTCTGTGGATGGAGAGGGTGCAGCTCGGACAGTTTCTGGTGTTGGAGAGGGTGCAGGTCGGACAGTTTCTGGGGTTGGAGAGGGTGCAGCTCGGGTAGTTTCAGGGGATGGAGAGGGTGCAGCTCGGGTAGTTTCTGGTTGGAAAGGGTGCAGCTCATGTAATTTCTGGTTGGAGAACATGCAGCTTGGACAGTTTCTGGGGGTGGAGAGTGTGCCGCTCGGGCAGTTTCTGGGGTTGGAGAGGGTGCAGTTCGGACAGTTTCTGTGGATGGAGAGGGTGCAGCTCGGACAGTTTCTGGTGTTGGAGAGGGTGCAGCTCGGACAGTTTCTGGGGTTGGAGAGGGTGCAGCTCGGGTAGTTTCAGGGGATGGAGAGGGTGCAGCTCGGGTAGTTTCTGGGGGTGGAGAAGGTGAAGTTCGGGGAGTTTCTGGGGTTGGAGAGGGTGCAGCTCGGGTAGTTTCTGGGTACGGAGATGGTGCAGCTCGGGTAGTTTCTGGGGATGGAGAGGGTGCAGCTCGGGTAGTTTCTGGGGTTGGAGAGGGTGCAGTTCGGACAGTTTCTGTGGATGGAGAGGGTGCAGCTCGTACAGTTTCTGGTGTTGGTGAGGGTGCAGCTCGGGTAGTTTCTGGTTGGAGTGGGTGCAGCTCGGGTAGTTTCTGGTCTTGTCGAGGGTGCAGCTCGGGTAGTTTCTGGGGGTGGAGAGGGTGCAGCTTGGACAGTTTCTGGGGATTGGGAGGGTGCAGCTCGTACAGTTTCTGGGGATGGAGAGTGTGTAGCTCGGATAGTTTCTTGGGATGGAGAGGGTGCAGCTCGGGTATTTTCTGGGTTTGGAGAGGGTGCAGATTGGGTAGTTTCTGGGGGTGGAGAGGGTGCAGCTCGGGTAGCTTTTGGGGATGGTGACTGTGCGGCTGGAGTAGTTTCTGGGGTTGGAGAGTGTGCAGCTCGGTTCGTTTCTGGGGTTGGAGAGGGTGCAGCTCGGGTATCTTCTGGGGTTGGAGAGGGTGCAGCTCGAGTAGTAACTGGTGTTGGAGAGGGTGCAGCTCGGGTAGATACTGGGTATGGAGAGGGTGCAGCTCGGGTAATTTCTGGTTGGGGTGGGTGCAGCTTGGATAGTTTCTAGTTGGAGAGGGTGCAGCTCGTACAGTTTCTGGGGTTGGAGAGGGTGCAGCTCGAGTAGTTTCTGGTGTTGTCCAGGTTGCAGCTCGGGTAGTTTCTGTTGTTGGAGAGGGTGCAGCTCGGGTATTTTCTGGGGTGGGAGAGGGTGCAGCTCGGGTATCTTCTGGGGTTGGAGAGGGTGCAGCTCGGGTATCTTCTGGTGTTGGAGAGGGTGCAGCTTGGGTGGTTTCTGGTTGGAGAGGGTGCAGCTCGGGTATTTTCTGGGGTTGGAGAGGGTGCAGTTCGGGTAGTTTCTGGGGTTGGAGAGGGTGCAGCTCGGGTATCTTCTGGGGTTGGAGAGGGTGCAGCTCGGGCAGTAACTGGTGTTGGAGAGGGTGCAGCTCGGGTCGATTCTGGGGATGGAGAGGGTGGAGCTCGGGTAGTTTCTAGTTGGAGAGGGTGCAGCTCGTACAGTTTCTGGGGTTGGAGAGGGTGCAGCTCAGGTAGATTCTGGGGTTGGAGAGTGTGCAGCTCGGGTAGTTTCTGGTTGGAGAGCGTGCAGCTTGGGTAGTTTCTGGGGGTGGAGAGAGTGCAGCTTGGTTAGTTCCTGGGGATGCAGATGGTGCAGCTCGGACAGTTTCTGGGGGTGGAGAGGGTGCCGCTCGGGCAGTTTCTGGTGTTGGAGAGGTTGCAGTTCGGACAGTTTCTGGGGATGGAGAGTGTGCAGATCGGACAGTTTCTGGTGTTGGAGAGGGTGCAGTTCGGACAGTTTCTGGGGGTGGAGAAGGTGCATCTCGGGGAGTTTCTGGGGATGGAGATTGTGCTGCTTGGACTGTTTCTGGTTGGAGAGGGTGCAGCTCGGTTAGATTCTAGCAGGGGAGAGGGTGCAGCTCGTGTAGTTTCTGGGGTTGGAGAGAGTGCAGCTCGGGTAGTAACTGGGGTTGGAGAGGGTGCAGCTCGGGCAGTTTCTGGGGATGGAGAGGGTTCAGTTCGGGCAGTTTCTGTTTGGAGAGGATGCAGATCGGGCAGTAAATGTTGTTGGAGAGGGTGCAGCTCGGACCGTTTCTGGCTGGAGAGGGTGCAGCTCTGGTAGTTTCTGGGGGTGGAGAGGGTGCAGCTCTGGTAGTTGCTGGGGATGGAGAGTGTGCAGCTCGGGTAGTTTCTGGGGATGGAGAGTGTGCAGCTCGGACAGTTTCTGGTTGGAGAGGGTGCAGCTCGGGTAGTTTCTGGGGGTGGAGAGGGTGCAGCTCGGGTAGTTTCTGGGGATGGTAAGGGTGCAGCTCGGGTAGTTTCTGGGGATGGAGATGGTGCAGCTTGGGTACTTTTTGTGGTTGGAGAGGGTGCAGCTCGGGTATTTTCTGCGGATGGAGAGGGAGCTGCTCGTGTAGTTTCTGGTTGGAAAGTGTGCAGCTCGTGTAATTTCTGGTTGGAGAGCGTGCAGCTTGGTAGTTTCTGGGGGTGGAGAGGGTGCAGTTTGGTTAGTTCCTTGGGATGGAGATGGTGCAGCTCGGACAGTTTCTGGGGGTGGAGAGGGTGCAGCTCGGGTAGTAACTGGTGTTGGAGAGGGTGCAGCTTGGGCAGATACTGGGGATGGAGAGGGTGCAGCTCGGGTAGTTTCTGGTGTTGGAGTGGGTGCAGCTCGGACAGTTTTTGGTGTTGGAGAGTGTGCAGCTCGGGTAGTAACTGGTGTTGGAGAGAGTGCAGCTCGGGTAGATACTGGGGATGGAGAGGGTGCAGCTCGGGTCATTTCTAGTTGGAGAGGGTGCAGCTCGTACAGTTTCTGGGGTTGGAGAGGGTGCAGCTCGGGTAGATTCTGGGGTTGGAAAGGGTGCAGCTCGGGTAGTTTCTGGGGGTCTAGAGGGTGCTGCTCGGGTAGTTTCTGTGGTTGGAGAGGGTGCAGCATGGACAGTTTCTTGGGGTGGAGAGTGTGCAGATCGGACAGTTTCTGGTGTTGGAGTGGGTGCCGTTCGGACAGTTTCTGGTTGTGGAGAAGGTGCATCTCGGGGAGTTTCTGGGGATGGAGATGGTGCAGCTCGGGTAGTTTCTGGGGATGGAGAGGGTGCAGCTCAGGAAGTTTCTGGGGATGGAGAGGGTGCAGCTCGGGTAGTTTCTGGGGATGGAGAGCGTGCAGCTCGGGTAGGTTCTGGGGTTGGAGAGAGTGCAGCTCGGGTAGTAACTGGGGTTGGAGAGGGTGCAGCTCGGGTTGTTTCTGGGGATGGATAAGGGTGCAGCTCGGACAGTTTCTGGTTGGGGAGCGTGCAGCTTGGGTAGTTTCTGGGGATGGAGAGGGTGCAGCTTGATTAGTTCCTGGGTATGGAGATGGTGCAGCTCGGACAGTTTCTGGGGGTGGAGAGGGTGCAGCTCGGGCAGTTTCTGGGGTTGGAGAGGCTGCAGTTCGGACAGTTTCTGGGGATGGAGAGGGTGCAGCTCGGACAGTTTCTGGGGGTGGAGAGGGTGCCGCTCGGGCAGTTTCTGGGGTTGGAGAGGCTGCAGTTCGGACAGTTTCTGGGGATGGTGAGGGTGCAGCTCGGACAGTTTCTGGTGTTGGAGAGGGTGCAGTTCGGACAGTTTCTGGGGTTGGAGAGGGTGCAGCTCAGGTAGTTTCTGGGGATGGAGAGGGTGCATCTCGGGAAGTTTTTGTGGTTGGACAGTGTGCAGCTCGGACAGTTCCTGTGGATGGAGAGGGTGCAGCTCGGACAGTTTCTGGGGATGGAGAGGGTGCAGCTCGGACAGTTTCTGGTGTTGGAGAGGGTGCAGCTCGGGTAGTTTCTGGGGATGGAGAGGGTGCAGTTCGGACAGTTTCTGGGGATGGAGAGTGTGCAGATCGGACAGTTTCTGGTGTTGGAGTGGGTGCCGTTCGGACAGTTTCTGGTTGTGGAGAAGGTGCATCTCGGGGAGTTTCTGGAGATGGAGATGGTGCAGCTCGGGTAGTTTCTGGGGATGGATAGGGTGCAGCTCAGGAAGTTTCTGGGGATGGAGAGCGTGCAGCTCGGGTAGTTTCTGTGGATGGAGAGCGTGCAGATCGGGTAGGTTCTGGGGTTGGAGAGAGTGCAGCTCGGGTAGTAACTGGGGTTGGAGAGGGTGCAGCTCGGGTTGTTTCTGGGGATGGATAAGGGTGCAGCTCGGACAGTTTCTGGTTGGAGAGGGTGCAGCCGGTGTAGTTTCTTGGGGTGGAGAGGGTGCAGCTCGGGTAGTTTCTGGTTGGGGAGGGTGCAGCTCGGATAGTTTCTGGGGGTGGAGAGTGTGCAGCTCGGGAAGTTTCTGGGGCTGGAGAGGGTGCAGCTCGGGTAGTTTCTGGGGATGGAGACCATGCAGCTCAGACTGTATCTGGTTGGAGAGGGTGCAGCTCGGTTAGTTTCTAGCGGGGGAGAGGGTGCAGCTCGGGTAGTTTCTGGGGATGGAGAGGGTGCAGCTCGGACAGTTTCTGGGGATGGAGAGGGTGCAGGTTGGATAGTTTCTGGCGATGGAGAGGGAGCAGCTCGGGTAGTTTCTGGGTGGAGAGGGTGCAGCTCGTGCAGGTTCTGGGGTTGGAGAGGGTGCAGCTCGGGTAGTTTCTGGGGATGGAGATTGTGCAGCTCGGGTAGTTTCTGGGGGTGGAGAGGATTCAGCTCGTGCAGTTTCTGGGGATGGAGATGGTGCAGCTCGTGCAGTTTCTGGGGATGGAGAGGGTGCAGCTCTGGTAGTTTCTGGTGATGGAGAGGGTGCAGCTCGGATAGTTTCTGGGGATGGGGAGGGTGCAGCTCGGGTATTTTCTGGGTTTGGAGAGGGTGCAGCTCGGGTAGCTTCTGGGTTTGGAGAGGGTGCAGCTCGGGTATCTTCTGGGGTTGGAGAGGGTGCAGCTCGGGTGGTTTCTGGTTGGAGAGGGTGCAGCTCGGGTATTTTCTGGTGTTGGAGAGGGAGCAGTTCGGGTAGTTTCTGGGGTTGGAGAGGGTGCAGCTCGGGTATCTTCTGGGGTTGGAGAGGGTGCAGCTCGGGCAGTAACTGGTGTTGGAGAGGGTGCAGCTCGGGTAGATTCTGGGGATGGAGAGGGTGGAGCTCGGGTAGTTTCTGTTTGGAGAGGGTGCAGTTCATACAGTTTCTGGGGTTGGAGAGTGTGCAGCTCGGGTAGATTCTGGGGTTGGAGAGGGTGCAGCTCGGGTAGTTTCTGGGGGTCATGAGGGTGCAGCTCGGGTAATTTCTGGTTGGAGAGCGTGCAGCTCGGGTAGTTTCTGGGGGTCTAGAGGGTGCAGCTCGGGTAGTTTCTGTGGTTGGAGAGGGTTCAGCATGGACAGTTTCTCGGGTTGGTGAGGGTGCAGCTCGGGCAGTTTTGTGGTTGGAGAGTGTGCAGCTCGGACAGTTTCTGTGGTTGGAGAGGGTGCAGCTCGGGTAGTTTCAGGGGATGGAGAGGGTGCAGCTTGGGTAGTTTCTGGTTGGAAAGGGTGCAACTCGTGTAATTTCTGGTTGGAGTGCGTGCAGCTTGGTTAGTTCCTGGAGATGGAGATGGTGCAGCTCGGGCAGTTTCTGGGGTTGGAGAGGCTGCTGTTTGGACAGTTTCTGGGGATGGAGAGGGTGCAGCTCGGACAGTTTCTGGGGGTGGAGAGGATGCCGCTCGGGCAGTTTCTGGGGTTGGAGAGGCTGCAGTTCGGACAGTTTCTGGGGATGGAGAGGGTGCAGCTCGGACAGTTTCTGGTGTTGGAGAGGGTGCAGTTCGGACAGTTTCTGGGGTTGGAGAAGGTGCATCTCAGGGAGTTTCTGGGGATGGAGATGGTGCAGCTCAGGTAGTTTCTGGAGATGGAGAGGGTGCATCTCGGGAAGTTTTTGTGTTTGGACAGTGTGCAGCTCGGACAGTTCCTGTGGATGGAGAGGGTGCAGCTCGGACAGTTTCTGGTGTTGGAGTGGGTGCCGGTCGGACAGTTTCTGGTTGTGGAGAAGGTGCATCTCGGGCAGTTTCTGGGGATGGAGATGGTGCAGCTCGGGTAGTTTCTGGGGATGGAGAGGGTGCAGCTCAGGAAGTTTCTGGGGATGGAGAGGGTGCAGCTCGGGTAGTTTCTGGGGATGGAGAGCGTGCAGCTCGGGTAGGTTCTGGGGTTGGAGAGAGTGCAGCTCGGGTAGTAACTGGGGTTGGAGAGGGTGCAGCTCGGGTTGTTTCTGGGGATGGATAAGGGTGCAGCTCGGACAGTTTCTGGTTGGAGAGGGTGCAGCCTGTGTATTTTCTTGGGGTGGAGAGGGTGCAGCTCGGGTAGTTTCTGGTTGGGGAGGGTGCAGCTCGGATAGTTTCTGGGGGTGGAGAGTGTGCAGCTCGGCAAGTTTCTGGGGCTGGAGAGGGTGCAGCTCGGGTAGTTTCTGGGGATGGAGACCATGCAGCTCAGACTGTATCTGGTTGGAGAGGGTGCCGCTCGGTTAGTTTCTAGTGGGGGAGAGGGTGCAGCTCGGGTAGTTTCTGGGGATGGAGAGGGTGCAGCTCGGACAGTTTCTGGGGATGGAGAGGGTGCAGGTTGGATAGTTTCTGGCGATGGAGAGCGAGCAGCTCGGGTAGTTTCTGGGTGGAGAGGGTGCAGCTCGTGCAGGTTCTGGGGTTGGAGAGGGTGCAGCTCGGGTAGTTGCTGGGGATGGAGATTGTGCAGCTCGGGTAGTTTCTGGGGGTGGAGAGGATTCAGCTCGTGCAGTTTCTGGGGATGGAGAGGGTGCAGCTCGTGCAGTTTCTGGGGATGGAGAGGGTGCAGCTCGGGTAGTTTCTGGGGATGGACAGGGTGCAGCTCGGATATTTTCTGGGGATGGGGAGGGTGCAGCTCGGGTATTTTCTGGGGTTGGAGAGGGTGCAGCTCGGGTAGCTTCTGGGTTTGGAGAGGGTGCAGCTCGGGTATCTTCTGGGGTTGGAGAGGGTGCAGCTCGGGTGGTTTCTGGTTGGAGAGGGTGCAGCTCGGGTATTTTCTGGGGTTGGAGAGGGAGCAGTTCGGGTAGTTTCTGGGGTTGGAGAGGGTGCAGCTCGGGCAGTAACTGGTGTTGGAGAGGGTGCAGCTCGGGTAGATTCTGGGGATGGAGAGGGTGGAGCTCGGGTAGTTTCTGGTTGGAGAGGGTGCAGTTCATACAGTTTCTGGGGTTGGAGAGTGTGCAGCTCGTGTAGATTCTGGGGTTGGAGAGGGTGCAGCTCGGGTAGTTTCTGGGGATGGAGATTGTGCAGCTCGGGTAGTTTCTGGGGGTGGAGATTGTGCAGCTCGGGTAGTTTCTGGGGGTGGAGAGGATTCAGCTCGTGCAGTTTCTGGGGATGGAGAGGGTGCAGCTCGTGCAGTTTCTGGGGATGGAGAGGGTGCAGCTCGGGTAGTTTCTGGGGATGGACAGGGTGCAGCTCGGATAT
The DNA here is from genome assembly GCF_017639515.1 of Carcharodon carcharias. Classification (NCBI taxonomy): domain Eukaryota; kingdom Metazoa; phylum Chordata; class Chondrichthyes; order Lamniformes; family Lamnidae; genus Carcharodon; species Carcharodon carcharias. Next base: position 3,408,441 of record NC_054472.1, on the reverse strand, counting down.
TTTCTGGGGATGGGGAGGGTGCAGCTCGGGTATTTTCTGGGGTTGGAGAGGGTGCAGCTCGGGTAGCTTCTGGGTTTGGAGAGGGTGCAGCTCGGGTATCTTCTGCGGTTGGAGAGGGTGCAGCTCGGGTGGTTTCTGGTTGGAGAGGGTGCAGCTCGGGTATTTTCTGGGGTTGGAGAGGGAGCAGTTCGGGTAGTTTCTGGGGTTGGAGAGGGTGCAGCTCGGGCAGTAACTGGTGTTGGAGAGGGTGCAGCTCGGGTAGATTCTGGGGATGGAGAGGGTGGAGCTCGGGTAGTTTCTGGTTGGAGAGGGTGCAGTTCATACAGTTTCTGGGGTTGGAGAGTGTGCAGCTCGGGTAGATTCTGGGGTTGGAGAGGGTGCAGCTCGGGTAGTTTCTGGTTGGAAAGGGTGCAGCTCGTGTAATTTCTGGTTGGAGAGCGTGCAGCTCGGGTAGTTTCTGGGGGTCTAGAGGGTGCAGCTCGGGTAGTTTCTGTGGTTGGAGAGGGTGCAGCATGGACAGTTTCTGGGGGTGGTGAGGGTGCAGCTCGGGCAGTTTTTGTGGTTGGAGAGTGTGCAGCTCGGACAGTTTCTGTGGTTGGAGAGGGTGCAGCTCGGGTAGTTTCAGGGGATGGAGAGGGTGCAGCTCGGGTAGTTTCTGGTTGGAAAGGGTGCAGCTCGTGTAATTTCTGGTTGGAGAGCGTGCAGCTTGGTTAGTTCCTGGAGATAAAGATGGTGCAGCTCGGGCAGTTTCTGGGGTTGGAGAGGCTGCTGATCGGACAGTTTCTGGGGATGGAGAGGGTGCAGCTCGGACAGTTTCTGGTGTTGGAGAGGGTGCAGTTCGGACAGTTTCTGGTGTTGGAGTGGGTGTAGTTCGTACAGTTTCTGGGGATGGAGTGGGTGCCGCTCGGGCAGTTTCTGGGGTTGGAGAGGGTGCAGTTCGGACAGTTTCTGGGGATGGAGAGGGTGCAGCTCGGACAGTTTCTGGTGTTGGAGATGGTGCAGTTCGGACAGTTTCTGGGGGTGGAGAAGGTGCATCTCGGGGAGTTTCTGGGGATGGAGATGGTGCAGCTCGGGTAGTTTCTGGGGGTGGAGAAGGTGCAGCTCGGGTAGTTTCTGGGGATGGAGAGGGTACAGCTCGGGTAGGTTCTGGGGTTGGTGAGGGTGCAGCTCGGGCAGTTTTTGTGGTTGGACAGTGTGCAGCTCGGACAGTTTCTGTGGTTGGCGAGCGTGCAGCTCGGGTAGTTTCAGGGGATGGAGAGGGTGCATCTCGGGTAGTTTCTGGTTGGAAAGGGCGCAGCTCGTGTAATTTCTGGTTGGAGAGCGTGCAGCTTGGGTAGTTTCTGGGGATGGAGATGGTGCAGCTCGGACAGTTTCTGGGGGTGGAGAGGGTGCCGCTTGGGCAGTTTCTGGGGTTGGAAAGGGTGCAGTTCGGACAGTTTCTGGGGATGGAGAGGGTGCAGATCGGACAGTTTCTGGTTGTGGAGAAGGTGCATCTCGGGGAGTTTCTGGGGATGGAGATGGTGCGGCTCTGGTAGTTTCTATGGATGGAGAGGGTGCAGCTCGGGTAGTTTCTGGGGATGGAGACCGTGCAGCTCGGACTGTTTCTGGTTGGAGAGGGTGCAGGTCGGTTACTTTCTAGCAGGGGAGAGTGTGCAGCTCGGGTAGTTTCTGGGGATGGAGAGGGTGCAGCTCGGGTAGTTTCTGGGGTTGGAGAGAGTGCAGCTCGGGTAGTAACTGGGGTTGGAGAGGGTGCAGCTCGGGTAGTTTCTGGGGATGGATAAGGGGGCAGCTCGGACAGTTTCTGGTTGGAGAGGGTGGAGCCTGTGTAATTTCTGGGGGTGGAAAGGGTGCAGCTCGGGTAGTTTCTGGGGATGGAGATGGTGCAGCTCGGACAGTTTCTGGGGATGGAGAGGGTGCAGCTCGGGTATTTTCTTGGGGTGGAGAGGGTGCAGCTCGGGTAGTTTCTTGGGGTGGAGAGGGTGCAGCTCGGGTAGTTTCTGGTTGGGGAGGGTGCAGCTCGGGCAGGTTCTGGGTTTGGAAGGGTGCAGCTTGGGTAGTTTCTGGGGATGGAGAAGGTGCAGCTCGGATAGTTTCTGTGGATGGAGAGGGTTCAGCTCGGGTAGTTTCTGGGGATGGAGAGGGTGCAGCTCGGATAGTTTCTGGGGATGGAGAGGGTGCAGCTCGGGTATTTTCTGTGGTTGGAGAGGGTGCAGCTCGGGTAGCTTCTGGGGATGGTGACTGTGCGGCTGGAGTAGTTTCTGGGGTTGGAGAGGGTGCAGCACGGGTGGTTTCTGGTTGTAGAGGGTGCAGCTCGGGTATTTTCTGGGGTTGGAGAGGGTGCAGCTCGGGTAGGTTCTGGGGTTGGAGAGGGTGCAGCAAGGGTATCTTCTGGGGTTGGAGAGGGTGCAGCTCGAGTAGTAACTGGTGTTGGAGAGGTTGCAGCTCGGGTTGATACTGGGGATGGAGAGGGTGCAGCTCGGGTAATTTCTGGTTGGGGAGGGTGCAGCTTGGATTGTTTCTAGTTGGAGAGGGTGCAGCTCGTTCAGTTTCTGTGGCTGGAGAGGGTGCAGCTCGATTAGTTTCTTGTGTTGTCGAGGGTGCAGCTCGTGTAGTTTCTGGTGTTGGAGAGGGTGCACCTCGTGTAGTTTCTGGTGTTGGAGATGGTGCAGCTCGGGTGATTTCTTGGAATGGAGAGGGTGCAGCTCGATCAGTTTCTGAAGTTGGAGTGGATGTAGATCGGACAGTTTCTGGGGATGGAGAGGGTGCAGCTCGGGTAGTTTCTGGTTGGGGAGGGCGCGTCTCGTGTAGTTTCTTGGGGTGGAGAGCGTCCAGCTCGGGTAGTTTCTTGGGGTGGAGAGGGTGCAGCTCGGGTAGTTTCTGGTTGGGGAGGGTGCAGCTCGGACAGTTTCTGGGTGAAGGGGGGCAGCTCGGGTAGTTTCTGGGGATGGAGAGGGTGCAGCCTGGGTAGTTTCTGGTTGGGGAGGGTGCATCTCGTGTGGTTTCTGGGTGAACAGGGGGCAGCACTGGTAGTTTCTGGGGATGGAGCGGCTGCAGCTTGGACCGTTTCTGGGGATGGAGATGGTGCAGCTCGGGTAGTTTCTGGGTGGAGAGTTGCCGCTCGGGTAGTTTCTGGGTGGAGAGGTGCAGCTCGGGTAGTTTATGGGGATGGAGAGGGTGCAGTTCGGGTAGTTTCTGGGTGGAGAGGTGCAGCCCGGGTAGTTTATGGGGATGGAGAGGGTGCAGCTCGGGTAGTTTCTGCTTGGGGAGGGTGCAGCTCGGGTAATTTCTGGGGGTGGAGAGGGTGCAGCTCGTGCGGTTTCTGGGGATGGAGAGGGTGTAGCTCGGGTAGTTTCTGGGGATGGAGTGTGCGCAGCTCGGGTAGTTTCTGGGGGTGGAGAGGGTGCAGCTCGGGTATTTTCTGGGGTTGGAGAGTGTGCAGCTCGGGTGGTTTCTGGGGTTGGAGAGGGTGCAGCTCGGGTAGTTTCTGTGGTTGGAGAGGGTGCAGCTCGGGTATTTTTTGGGGGTGGAGGGGGTGCAGCTCGGATAGTAACTGTTGGAGAGGGTGCAGTTCGGGTAGATTCTGGGGATGGAGAGGGTGCAGCTCGGGTAGATTCTGGGGATGGAGAGGGTGCAGCTTGGATAGTTTCTAGTTGGAGAGGGTGCACCTCGTACAGTTTCTGGGGTTGGAGAGGGTGCAGCTCGTGTAGATTCTGGGGTTGGAGAGGGTGCAGCTCGGGTAGTTTCTTTGGGTCTAGAGGGTGCAGTTCATGTAGTTTCAGTGGTTGGAGAGGGTGCAGCTCGGACAGGTTCTGGGGGTGGTGTTGGTGCTGCTCGTCTAGTTTCTGGGGGTGGAGAGGGTGCTGCTCGGCAGTTTTTGTGGTTGGAGAGGGTGCAGCTCGGACAGTTTCTGTGTTTGGAGAGGGTGCAGCTCGGGTAGTTTCTGGTTGGAAAGGGTGCAGCTCATGCAATTTCTGGATGGAGAGCGTGCAGCTTGGACAGTTTCTGGGGATGGAGAGTGTGCCGCTCGGGCAGTTTCTGGGGTTGGAGAGGGTGCAGTTCGGACAGTTTCTGGGGATGGAGAGGGTGCAGCTCGGACAGTTTCTGGTGTTGGAGAGGGTGCAGTTCGGACAGTTTCTGGGGGTGGAGAGGCTGCCGCTCGGGTAGTTTCAGGGGATGCAGAGGGTGCAGCTCGGGTTGTTTCTGTGGATGGAGAGGGTGCAGCTTGGGTTGTTTCTGGGGTTGGAGAGGGTGCAGCTCGGGTAGTTTCTGGGTTTGGAGTGGGTGCAGCTCGAGTAGTTTCTGGTGTTGTTGACGGTGCAGCTCGGGTAGTTTATGGGGGTGGAGAGGGTGCCTCTCGGGTTGTTTCTGTGGATGGAGAGGGTGCAGCTTGGGTAATTTCTGGGGATGGAGAGGGTGCAGCTCGTGTAGTTTCTGGTTGGGGAGTGTGCAGCTCGTGTAGTTTCTTGGGGTGGAGAGGATGCAGCACGGGTAGTTTCTTGGGTTGGAGAGGGTGCAGCTTGGGTAGTTTCTGGTTGGGGAGGGTGCAGCTCGGGTAGTTTCTGGGGATGGAGAGGGTGCAGCTCGGGTATTTTCTGGGGTTGGAGAGGGTGCAGCTCGGGTAGCTTCTGGGGATGGTGACTGTGCGGCTTCATTAGTTTCTGGGGTTGGAGAGGGTGCAGCTCGGGTAGTTACTGGTTGGAGAGGGTGCAGCTCGGGTATTTTCTGGGGTTGGAGAGGGTGCAGCTCGGGTAGTTTCTGTGGTTGGAGAGGGTGCAGCTCGGGTATTTTTTGGGGGTGGAGGGGGTGCAGCTCGGATAGTAACTGTTGTTGGGTAGGGTGCAGCTCGGGTATTTTTTGGGGATGGAGAGGGTGCAGCTCGGGTAGATTCTGGGGATGGAGAGGGTGCAGCTTGGATAGTTTCTAGTTGGAGAGGGTGCAGCTCGTACAGTTTCTGGGGTTGGAGAGGGTGCAGCTCGGGTAGATTCTGGGGTTGGAGAGGGTGCAGCTCGGGTAGTTTCTTTGGGTCTAGAGGGTGCAGTTCAGGTAGTTTCTGTGGTTGGAGAGGGTGCAGCTTGGACAGGTTCTAGGGATGGAGAGGGTGCAGCTCGTCTAGTTTCTGGGGGTGGTGAGGGTGCAGCCCCGGCAGTTTTTGTGGTTGGAGAGGGTGCAGCTTGGACAGTTTCTGGGGGTGGAGAGTGTGCCGCTCGGGCAGTTTCTGGGGTTGGAGTGGGTGCAGTTCAGACAGTTTCTGGGGATGGAGATGGTGCAGCTCGGACAGTTTCTGGGGGTGGAGAGGGTTCAGCTCGGACAGTTTCTGGTGTTGGAGAGGGTGCAGTTCGGACAGTTTCTTGGGGTGGAGAGGCTGCCGCTCGGGTAGTTTCTCGGGATTGAGAGGGTGCAGCTAGGACAGTTTCTGGGGGTGTAGAAGGTGCAGCTCGGGAGTTTCTGGTGGTGGAGAGGGTGCAGCTCGGGCAGTTTCTGGGGATGGAGAGGGTGCAGCTCGGGTAGTTTATGGGAGTGGAGAGGGTGCATCTCGGGTTGTTTCTGTGGATGGAGAGGGTGCAGCTCGGGTAGTTTATGGGTGTGGAGAGGGTGCAGCTCGGGTAGTTTCTTGGGGTGGAGAGGGTGCAGCTCGGGTAGTTTCTGGTTGGGGAGGGTGCAGCTCGGACAGTTTCTGGGGATGGTGAGGGTGCAGCTCGGGTAGTTCCTGGGTGGAGAGGTGCAGCTCGGGTAGTTTCTGTTTGGGGAGGGTGCTGCTCGGACAGTTTCTGGGGATGGAGAGGGTGCAGCTCGGGTAGTTCCTGGGTGGAGAGGTGCAGCTCGGGTAGTTTCTGGGGATGGAGAGGGTGCAGCTCGGGTAATTTCTGGCTGGAGAGGGTGCAGCTCGGGTAGTTTCTGGTTGGGGAGGGTGGAGCTCCGGCAGGTTCTGGTGTTGGAGAGGGTGCAGCTCGGGTAGTTTCTGGGGATGGAGAGTGTGCAGCTCGTGTAGTTTCTGGGGGTGGAGAGGGTGCAGCTAGGGTATTTTCTGGTGTTGGAGAGGGTGCAGCTCAGGTAGCTTCTGGGGATGGTGACTGTGCGGCTGGAGTAATTTCTGGGCTTGGAGAGGGTGCAGCTTGGGTGGTTTCTGGTTGTAGAGGGTGCAGCTCGGGTACTTTCTGGGGGTGGAGAGGGGGCAGCTCGGGTAGTTTCTGGGGTTGGAGCGGGTGCAGCTCGGGTATCTTCTGGGGTTGGAGAGGGTGCAGCTCGGGTAGTAACTGGTGGTGGAGAGGGTGCAGTTCGGTTAGATACTGGGGATGGAGACGGTGCAGCTCGGGTAATTTCTGGTTGGGGACGGTGCAGCTCGGATAGTTTCTAGTTGGAGATTGTGCAACTCGTGCAGTTTCTGGGGTTGGAGAGGGTGCAGCTCGGGTAGATTCTGGGGTTGGAGAGGCTGCAGCTCGTGTAGTTTCTGGGGGTCTAGAGGGTGCAGCTCGGGTAGTTTCTGTGGTTGGAGAGAGTGCAGCTTGGACAGTTTTTGTGGTTGGACAGTGTGCAGCTCGGACAGTTTCTGTGGTTGGAGAGGGTGCAGCTCGGGCAGTTTCTGGGGATGGAGAGGGTGCAGCTCGGGTAGTTTCAGGGATGGAGAGGGTGCAGCTCGGGTATTTTCTGGGGTTGGAGAGGGTGCAGTTTGGACAGTTTCTGGGGATGGAGAGGGTGCAGCTCGGACAGTTTCTGGTGTTGGAGAGGGTGCAGTTCAGACAGTTTCTGGGGGTGGAGAAGGTGCATCTCGGGGAGTTTCTGGGGATGGAGATGGTGCAGCTCGGGTAGTTTCTATGGATGGAGAGGGTGCAGCTCAGGTAGTTTCTGGGGATGGAGAGGGTGCATCTCGGGAAGTTTATGGGGCTGGAGAGGGTGCAGCTCAGGTAGTTTCTGGGGATGGAGACCGTGCATCTCAGACTGTTTCTGGTTGGAGAGGGTGCAGCTCAGTTAGTTTCTAGTGAGCGAGAGGTGCAGCTCGGGTTTTTTCTAGGGTTGGAGAGGGTGCAGTTCGGGTAGTTTTTGCGGTTGGAGAGGGTGCAGCTCGGGTATTTTCTGGGGGTGGATAGGGTGCAGCTCGGGTAGTAACTGTTGTTGGAGAGGGTGCAGCTCGGGTAGATTCTGGGGATGGATAGGGTGCAGCTCGGGTAGATTCTGGGGATGGAGAGGGTGCAGCTCGGGTAGTTTCTGGGTGGAGAGGTGCAGCTCTGGAAGTTTCTGGTTTTGGAGAGGGTGCAGCTCGGGTAGTTTGTGGGGTTGGAGAGGGTTCCGCTCGGGTAGTTTCTGGGGGTGGAGAGGGTGCAGCTCGGGCAGTTTCTGGGGATGGAGAGGGTGCAGCTCGGGTATTTTCTGGGGTTGGAGATGGTGCAGCTCGGGTAGCTTCTGGGGATGGTGACTGTGCGGCTGGAGTAGTTTCTGGGGATGGAGAGGGTGCAGCTCGGGTAGTTTCTGGTTGGAGAGGGTGCAGCTCGGGTATTTTCTGGGTTTGGAGAGGGTGCAGCTCGGGTAGTTTCTGCGGTTGGAGCGGGTGCAGCTCGCGTATTTTCTGGGGGTGGATAGGGTGCAGCTCGGGTAGTAACTGTTGTTGGAGAGGGTGCAGCTCGGGTAGATTCTGGGGATGGAGAGGGTGCAGCTTGGGTAGATTCTAGGGATGGAGAGGGTGCAGCTTGTATAGTTTCTAGTTGGAGAGGGTGCAGCTCGTACACTTTCTGGGGTTGGAGAGGGTGCAGCTCGGGTAGATTCTGGGGTTGGAGAGGGTGCAGCTCGGGTAGTTTCTTTGGGTCTAGAGGGTGCAGTTCAGGTAGTTTCTGTGGTTGGAGAGGGTGCAGCTCGGCTAGTTTCTTGGGTGGAGAGTGTGCAGCTCCGTCAGTTTTTGTAGTTGGAGAGGGTGCATCTCGGGTAGTTTCAGGGGATGGAGAGGTTGCAGCTCGGGTAGTTTCTGGTTGGAAAGGGTGCAGTTTTCACAGTTTCTGGGGGTGGAGAGGCTGCAGCTCGGGCAGTTTCTGGGGTTGGAGAGGGTGCAGTTCGGACAGTTTCTGGGGATGGAGAGGGTGCAGCTCGGACAGTTTCTGGTGTTGGAGAGGGTGCAGTTCGGACAGTTTCTGGGGATGGAGAGGGTGCAGCTCGGGTAGTTTATGGGGGTGGAGAGGGTGCAGCTCGGGTAGTTTCTGGGGATGGAGATGGTGCAGCTCGGGTAGTTTCTGGGTTTGGAGTCGGTGCAGCTCGAGTAGTTTCTGGTGTTGTCGAGGGTGCAGCTCGGGTCGTTTCTGGGGGTGGAGAGGGTGCAGCTCGGGTAGTTTCTGGGGGTGGAGAGGGTTCAGCTCGGGTAGTTTCTGGGCATGGAGATGGTGCAGCTCGGACAGTTTCTGGGGATGGAGAGGGTGCAGCTCGGGCAGTTTCTGGTTGGGGAGGCTGCAGCTCGTGTAGTTTCTTGGGGTGGAGAGGGTGCAGCTCGGGTAGTTTCTTTGGGTGGAGAGGGTGCAGCTCGGGTAGTTACTGGTTGGGGAGGGTGCAGCTCAGACAGTTTCTGCGGATGGAGAGGGTGCCGCTCGGGTAGTTCCTGGGTGGAGAGGTGCACCTCGGGTAGTTTCTGGGGATGGAGAGGGTGCAGCTCGGGTAGTTTCTGGTTGGAGAGGGTGCAGCTCGGGTAGTTTCTGGTAGGGGAGGGTGCAGCTCGGGCAGGTTCTGGGGTTGGAGAGGGTGCAGCTCGGGTAGTTTCTGGGGATGGAGAGCGTGCAGCTCGGGTAGTTTCTGGGGATGGAGAGGGTGCAGCTCGGGTATTTTCTGGGGTTGGAGAGGGTGCATCTCGGGTAGCTTCTGGGGATGGTGACTGTGCGGCTGGAGTAGTTTCTGGGGTTGGAGAGGGTGCAGCTCGGGTGGTTTCAGGTTGGAGAGTTTGCTGCTCGGGTATTTTCTGAGGTTGGAGAGGGTGCAGCTCGGGTAGATTCTGGTTGGAAAGGGTGCAGCTTGTGTAATTTCTGGTTGGAGAGCGTGCAGCTTGGGTAGTTTCTGGGGGTGGAGAGAGTGCAGCTTGGTTAGTTCCTGGGGATGCAGATGGTGCAGCTCGGACAGTTTATGGGTGTGGAGAGGGTGCAGCTCGGGTAGTTTCTTGGGGTGGAGAGGGTGCAGCTCGGGTAGTTTCTGGTTGGGGAGGGTGCAGCTCGGACAGTTTCTGGGGATGGTGAGGGTGCAGCTCGTGTAGTTCCTGGGTGGAGAGGTGCAGCTCGGGTAGTTTCTGGTTGGGGAGGGTGCTGCTCGGACAGTTTCTGGGGATGGAGAGGGTGCAGCTCGGGTAGTTCCTGGGTGGAGAGGTGCAGCTCGGGTAGTTTCTGGGGATGGAGAGGGTGCAGCTCGGGTAATTTCTGGCTGGAGAGGGTGCAGCTCGGGTAGTTTCTGGTTGGGGAGGGTGGAGCTCCGGCAGGTTCTGGTGTTGGAGAGGGTGCAGCTCGGGTAGTTTCTGGGGTTGGAGAGGGTGCAGCTCGGGTAGTTTCTGGGGATGGAGAGGGTGCAGCTCGTGTAGTTTCTGGGGGTGGAGAGGGTGCAGCTAGGGTATTTTCTGGTGTTGGAGAGGGTGCAGCTCAGGTAGCTTCTGGGGATGGTGACTGTGCGGCTGGAGTAATTTCTGGGCTTGGAGAGGGTGCAGCTTGGGTATTTTCTGGGGGTGGAGAGGGGGCAGCTCGGGTTGTTTCTGGGGTTGGAGCGGGTGCAGCTCGGGTATCTTCTGGGGTTGGAGAGGGTGCAGCTCGGGTAGTAACTGGTGGTGGAGAGGGTGCAGTTCGGTTAGATACTGGGGATGGAGACGGTGCAGCTCGGGTAATTTCTGGTTGGGGACGGTGCAGCTCGGATAGTTTCTAGTTGGAGATTGTGCAACTCGTGCAGTTTCTGGGGTTGGAGAGGGTGCAGCTCGGGTAGATTCTGGGGTTGGAGAGGCTGCAGCTCGTGTAGTTTCTGGGGGTCTAGAGGGTGCAGCTCGGGTAGTTTCTGTGGTTGGAGAGAGTGCAGCTTGGACAGTTTTTGTGGTTGGACAGTGTGCAGCTCGGACAGTTTCTGTGGTTGGAGAGGGTGCAGCTCGGGCAGTTTCTGGGGATGGAGAGGGTGCAGCTCGGGTAGTTTCAGGGGATGGAGAGGGTGCAGCTCGGGTATTTTCTGGGGTTGGAGAGGGTGCAGTTTGGACAGTTTCTGGGGATGGAGAGGGTGCAGCTCGGACAGTTTCTGGTGTTGGAGAGGGTGCAGTTCAGACAGTTTCTGGGGGTGGAGAAGGTGCATCTCGGGGAGTTTCTGGGGATGGAGATGGTGCAGCTCGGGTAGTTTCTATGGATGGAGAGGGTGCAGCTCAGGTAGTTTCTGGGGATGGAGAGGGTGCATCTCGGGAAGTTTATGGGGCTGGAGAGGGTGCAGCTCAGGTAGTTTCTGGGGATGGAGACCGTGCATCTCAGACTGTTTCTGGTTGGCGAGGGTGCAGCTCAGTTAGTTTCTAGTGAGCGAGAGGGTGCAGCTCGGGTTTTTTCTGGGGTTGGAGAGGGTGCAGTTCGGGTAGTTTTTGCGGTTGGAGAGGGTGCAGCTCGGGTATTTTCTGGGGGTGGATAGGGTGCAGCTCGGGTAGTAACTGTTGTTGGAGAGGGTGCAGCTCGGGTAGATTCTGGGGATGGATAGGGTGCAGCTCGGGTAGATTCTGGGGATGGAGAGGGTGCAGCTCGGGTAGTTTCTGGGTGGAGAGGTGCAGCTCTGGAAGTTTCTGGTTTTGGAGAGGGTGCAGCTCGGGTAGTTTGTGGGGTTGGAGAGGGTTCCGCTCGGGTAGTTTCTGGGGGTGGAGAGGGTGCAGCTCGGGCAGTTTCTGGGGATGGAGAGGGTGCAGCTCGGGTATTTTCTGGGGTTGGAGATGGTGCAGCTCGGGTAGCTTCTGGGGATGGTGACTGTGCGGCTTGATTAGTTTCTGGGGTTGGAGCGGGTGCAGCTCGGGTAGTTTCTGGTTGGAGAGGGTGCAGCTCGGGTATTTTCTGGGTTTGGAGAGGGTGCAGCTCGGGTAGTTTCTGCGGTTGGAGCGGGTGCAGCTCGGGTATTTTCTGGGGGTGGATAGGGTGCAGCTCGGGTAGTAACTGTTGTTGGAGAGGGTGCAGCTCGGGTAGATTCTGGGGATGGAGAGGGTGCAGCTCGGGTAGTTTCTGGTTGGAGAGGGTGCAGCTCGGGTAGTTTCTGGTAGGGGAGGGTGCAGCTCGGGCAGGTTCTGGGGTTGGAGAGGGTGCAGCTCGGGTAGTTTCTGGGGATGGAGAGTGTGCAGCTCGGGTAGTTTCTGGGGATGGAGAGGGTGCAGCTCGGGTATTTTCTGGGGTTGGAGAGGGTGCATCTCGGGTAGCTTCTGGGGATGGTGACTGTGCGGCTGGAGTAGTTTCTGGGGTTGGAGAGGGTGCAGCTCGAGTGGTTTCAGGTTGGAGAGTTTGCTGCTCGGGTATTTTCTGGGGTTGGAGAGGGTGCAGCTCGGGTAGATTCTGGTTGGAAAGGGTGCAGCTTGTGTAATTTCTGGTTGGAGAGCGTGCAGCTTGGGTAGTTTCTGGGGGTGGCGAGAGTGCAGCTTGGTTAGTTCCTGGGGATGCAGATGGTGCAGCTCGGACAGTTTCTGGGGGTGGAGAGGGTGCAGTTCGGACAGTTTCTCGGGGTGGAGAAGGTGCATCTCGGGGAGTTTCTGGGGATGGAGATAGTGCAGCTCGGGTCGTTTCTATTGATGGAGATGGTGCAGCTCGTGTAGTTTCTGGGGATGGAGAGGGTGCAGCTCGGGTAGTTTCTGGGGATGGAGAGGGTGCAGCTCGGGTAGTTTCTGGGGATGGAGATGGTGCAGATCCGGTAGTTTCTGGGGGTGGAGAGGGTGCAGCTTGGGCAGGTTCTGGGGTTGGAGAGGGTGCAGCTCGGGTAGTTTTTTGGGGATGGAGAGTGTGCAGCTCGGGTAGTTTCTGGGGGTGGAGAGGGTGTAGCTAGGGTATTTTCTGGGGTTGGAGAGGGTGCAGCTCGGTTAGCTTCTGGGGATGGTGACTGTGCGGCTGGAATAGTTTCTGGGGATGGAGAGGGTGCAGCTCGGGTGGTTTCGGGTTGTAGAGGGTGCAGCTCGGGTATTTTCTGGGGTTGGAGATTGTGCAGCTCGGGTAGTTTCTGGGGTTGGAGAGGGTGCAGCTATGGTATCTTCTGGGGATGGAGAGGGTGCAGCTCGTGTAATTTCTGGTTGGGGAGGGTGCAGCTTGGATTGTTTCTAGTTGGAGAGGATGCAGCTCGTACAGTTTCTGGGGTTGGAGAGGGTGCAGCTCGGGTAGATTCTGGGGTTGGAGAGGGTGCAGCTCGGGTAGATTCTGGGGATGGAGAGGGTGCAGCTCGGGTAGTTTCTGGTTGGAGTGGGTGCAGCTCGGGTAGTTTCTGGTAGGGGAGGGTGCAGCTCGGGCAGGTTCTGGGGTTGGAGAGGGTGCAGCTCGGGTAGTTTCTGGGGATGGAGAGTGTGCAGCTCGGGTAGTTTCTGGGGATGGAGAGGGTGCAGCTCGGGTATTTTCTGGGGTTGGAGAGGGTGCATCTCGGGTAGCTTCTGGGGATGGTGACTGTGCGGCTGGAGTAGTTTCTGGGGTTGGAGAGGGTGCAGCTCGAGTGGTTTCAGGTTGGAGAGTTTGCTGCTCGGGTATTTTCTGGGGTTGGAGAGGGTGCAGCTCGGGTAGATTCTGGTTGGAAAGGGTGCAGCTTGTGTAATTTCTGGTTGGAGAGCGTGCAGCTTGGGTAGTTTCTGGGGGTGGAGAGAGTGCAGCTTGGTTAGTTCCTGGGGATGCAGATGGTGCAGCTCGGACAGTTTCTGGGGGTGGAGAGGGTGCAGTTCGGACAGTTTCTCGGGGTGGAGAAGGTGCATCTCGGGGAGTTTCTGGGGATGGAGATGGTGCAGCTCGGGTCGTTTCTATTGATGGAGATGGTGCAGCTCGTGTAGTTTCTGGGGATGGAGAGGGTGCAGCTCGGGTAGTTTCTGGGGATGGAGAGGGTGCAGCTCGGGTAGTTTCTGGGGATGGAGATGGTGCAGATCCGGTAGTTTCTGGGGGTGGAGAGGGTGCAGCTTGGGCAGGTTCTGGGGTTGGAGAGGGTGCAGCTCGGGTAGTTTTTGGGGATGGAGAGTGTGCAGCTCGGGTAGTTTCTGGGGGTGGAGAGGGTGTAGCTAGGGTATTTTCTGGGGTTGGAGAGGGTGCAGCTCGGTTAGCTTCTGGGGATGGTGACTGTGCGGCTGGAATAGTTTCTGGGGATGGAGAGGGTGCAGCTCGGGTGGTTTCGGGTTGTAGAGGGTGCAGCTCGGGTATTTTCTGGGGTTGGAGATTGTGCAGCTCGGGTAGTTTCTGGGGTTGGAGAGGGTGCAGCTATGGTATCTTCTGGGGATGGAGAGGGTGCAGCTCGTGTAATTTCTGGTTGGGGAGGGTGCAGCTTGGATTGTTTCTAGTTGGAGAGGATGCAGCTCGTACAGTTTCTGGGGTTGGAGAGGGTGCAGCTCGGGTAGATTCTGGGGTTGGAGAGGGTGCAGCTCGGGTAGTTTCTGGGGGTTTAGAGGGTGCAGCTTGGGTAGTTTCTGTGGTTGGAGAGGGTGCAGCTTGGACAGTTTTTGTGGTTGGACAGTGTGCAGCTCGGACAGTTTCTGTGGTTGGAGAGGGTGCAGCTCGGGTAGTTTCAGGGGATGGAGAGGGTGCAGCTCGGGTAGTTTCTGGTTGGAAAGTGTGCAGCTCGTGTAATTTCTGGTTGGAGAGCGTGCAGCTTGGGTCATTTCTGGGGTTGGAGAGGGTGCAGTTTGGTTAGTTCCTGGCGATGGAGATGGTGCAGCTCGGACAGTTTCTGGGGGTGGAGAGGGTGCCGCTTGGGCAGTTTCTGGGGTTGGAGAGGGTGCAGTTCGGACAGTTTCTGGGGATGGAGAGGGTGCAGCTCGGACAGTTTCTGGTGTTGGAGAGGGTGCAGTTCGGACAGTTTCTGGGGGTGGAGAAGGTGCATCTCGGGGAGTTTCTGGGGATGGAGATGTTGCAGCTCGGGTAGTTTCTATGGATGTAGATGGTGCAGCTCGGGTAGTTTCTGGGGGTGGAGAGGGTGCCGCTCGGGCAGTTTCTGTGGTTGGAGATGGTGCAGTTCGGACAGTTTCTGGGGATGGAGAGGGTGCAGCTCGGACAGTTTCTGGTGTTGGAGAGGGTGCAGTTCGGACAGTTCCTGGTGTTGGAGATGGTGCAGTTCGCACAGTTTCTATGGATGGAAATGGTGCAGCTCGGGTAGTTTCTGGGGGTGGAGAGGGTGCAGGTCAGGTAGTTTCTGGGGATGGAGAGGGTGCATCTGGGGAAGTTACTGGGTCTGGAGAGGGTGCAGCTCGGGTAAGTTCTGTGGATGCAGACTGTGCTGCTCAGACTGTTTCTAGTTGGATAGGGTGCAGCTCGGTTAGTTTCTAGCCGGGGAGAGGGTGCAGCTCAGGTAGTTTCTGTGGTTGGAGAGGGTGCAGCTCGGACAGTTTCTGGGGATGGAGAGGGTGCAGGTTGGACATTTTCTGGGGATGGAGAGGGTGCAGCTCAGGTAGTTTCTGGGGAGGGAGAGGGTGCAGCTCGGGTAGTTTCTGGGTGGAGAGGTGCAGCTCGGGTAGTTTCTGGGGATGGAGAGTGTGCAGCTCGGGTAGTTTCTGTGTGGAGAGGGTGCAGCTCGGGCAGCTTCTGGGGTTGGAGAGGGTGCAGCTCGGGTAGTTTCTGGGGATGGAGAGTGTGCAGCTCGTGCAGTTTCTGGGGATGGAGAGTGTGCAGCTCGGGTAGTTTCTGGGGTTGGAGAGGGCGTATCTCGGGTAGCTTCTGGGGATGGTGACTGTGTGGCTGGAGTAGTTTCTGGGGTTGGGGAGGGTGCAGCTCGGGTATTTTCTGGGGTTGGAGAGGGTGTATCTCGTGTAGCTTCTGGGGATGGTGACTGTGTGGCTGGAGTAGTTTCTGGGGTTGGAGTGGGTGCAGCTCGGCTAGTTTCTGGGGATGGAGAGGGTGCAGCTCGGACAGTTTCTGGTGTTGGAGAGGGTGCAGTTCGGACAGTTTCTGGGGATGGAGAGGGTGCAGCTCCGTCAGTTTTTGTGGTTGGAGAGGGTGCAGCTCGGGTAGTTTCAGGGGATGGAGAGGGTGCAGCTCGGGCAGTTTCTGGGGTTGGAGAGGGTGTAGTTCGGACAGTTTCTGGGGATGGAGAGGGTGCAGTTCGGACAGTTTCTTGTGTTGGAGAGGGTGCAGTTCGGACAGTTTCTGGGGGTGGAGAGGGTGCAGCTCCGTCAGTTTTTGTGGTTGGAGAGGGTGCAGCTCGGGTAGTTTCAGTGGATGGAGAGGGTGCAGCTCGGGCAGTTTCTGGGGTTGGAGAGGGTGCATTTCGGACAGTTTCTGGGGATGGAGAGGGTGCAGCTCGGACAGTTTCTGGTGTTGGAGAGGGTGCAGTTCGGACAGTTTCTGGGGATGGAGAGGGTGCAGCTCGGGTAGTTTATGGGGGTGGAGAAGGTGCATCTCGATTAGTTTCTGGGGGTGGAGATGGTGCAGCTCGGGTAGTTTCTGGGTTTGGAGTCAGTGCAGCTCTAGTAGTTTCTGGTGTTGTCGAGGGTGCAGCTCGGGTAGTTTCTGGGGGTGGAGAGGGGGCAGCTCGGGTAGTTTCTGGGGGTGGAGAGGGTTCAGCTCGGGTAGTTTTTGGGCATGGAGATGGTGCAGCTCGGACAGTTTCTGGGGATGGAGAGGGTGCAGCTCGGGCAGTTTCTGGTTGGGGAGGCTGCAGCTCGTGTAGTTTCTTGGGGTGGAGAGGGTGCAGCTCGGGTAGTTTCTTTGGGTGGAGAGGGTGCAGCTCGGATAGTTACTGGTTGGGGAGGGTGCAGCTCAGACAGTTTCTGGGGATGGAGAGGGTGCCGCTCGGGTAGTTCCTGGGTGGAGAGGTGCAGCTCGGGTAGTTTCTGGGGATGGAGAGGGTCCAGCTCGGGTAGTTTCTGGTTGGAGAGGGTGCAGCTCGGGTAGTTTCTGGTTGGGGAGGGTGCAGTTCGGGCAGGTTCTGGGGTTGGAGAGGGTGCAGCTCGGGTAGTTTCTGGGGATGGAGAGTGTGCAGCTCGGGTAGTTTCTGGGGATGGAGAGGGTGCAGCTCGGGTATTTTCTGGGTTTGGAGAGGGTGCATCTCGGGTAGCTTCTGGGGATGGTGACTGTGCGGCTGGAGTAGTTTCTGGGGTTGGAGAGGGTGCAGCTCGGGTGGTTTCTGGTTGGAGAGGGTGCAGCTCGGGTATTTTCTGGGGTTGGAGAGGGTGCAGCTCGGGTAGATTCTGGTTGGAAAGGGTGCAGCTCGTGTAATTTCCGGTTGGAGAGCGTGCAGCTTGGGTAGTTTCTGGGGGTGGAGAGAGTGCAGCTTGGTTAGTTCCTGGGGCTGCAGATGGTGCAGCTCGGACAGTTTCTGGCGGTGGAGAGGGTGCAGTTCGGACAGTTTCTCGGGGTGGAGAAGGTGCATCTCTGGGAGTTTCTGGGGATGGAGATGGTGCAGCTCGGGTCGTTTCTATTGATGGAGATGGTGCAGATCGTGTACTTTCTGGGGATGGAGAGGGTGCAGCTCGGGTAGTTTCTGGGGATGGAGAGGGTGCAGCTCGGGTAGTTTCTGGGGATGGAGAGGGTGCAGCTCGTGTAGTTTCTGGGGATGGAGAGGGTGCAGCTCGGGTAGTTTCTGGGGATGGAGAGGGTGCAGCTCGGGTAGTTTCTGGGGGTGGAGAGGGTGCAGCTCGGGTATTTTCTGGGGGTGGAGAGGGTTCAGCTCGGGTAGTTTCTGGGCATGGAGATGGTGCAGCTCGGACAGTTTCTGGGGATGGAGAGGGTGCAGCTCGGGCAGTTTCTGGTTGGGGAGGCTGCAGCTCGTGTAGTTTCTTGGGGTGGAGAGGGTGCAGCTCGGGTAGTTTCTTTGGGTGGAGAGGTTGCAGCTCGGGTAGTTACTAGTTGGGGAGGGTGCAGCTCAGACAGTTTATGCGGATGGAGAGGGTGCCGCTCGGGTAGTTCCTGGGTGGAGAGGTGCAGCTCGGGTAGTTTCTGGGGATGGAGAGGGTGCAGCTCGGGTAGTTTCTGGGGTTGGAGAGGGTGCAGCTCGGGTGGTTTCAGGTTGGAGAGGGTGCTGTTCGGGTATTTTCTGGGGTTGGAGAGGGTGCAGCTCGGGTAGATTCTGGTTGGAAAGGGTGCAGCTTGTGTAATTTCTGGTTGGAGAGCGTGCAGCTTGGGTAGTTTCTGGGGGTGGAGAGAGTGCAGCTTGGATAGTTCCTGGGGATGCAGATGGTGCAGCTCGGACAGTTTCTGGGGGTGGAGAAGGTGCAGTTCGGACAGTTTCTCGGGGTGGAGACGGTGCATCTCGGGGAGTTTCTGGGGATGCAGATGGTGCAGCTCGGGTCGTTTCTATTGATGGAGATGGTGCATCTCGTGTAGTTTCTGGGGATGGAGAGGGTGCAGCTCGGGTAGTTTCTGGGGATGGAGAGGGTGCAGCTCGGGTAGTTTCTGGGGTTGGAGAGGGTGCAGCTCGTGTAGTTTCTGGGGATGGCGAGGGTGCAGCTCGGGTAGTTTCTGGGGATGGAGAGGGTGCAGCTCGGGTAGTTTCTGGGGATGTAGAGGGTGCAGCTCGTGCAGTTTCTGGGGTTGGAGAGGGAGCAGCTCGGGCAGTGTCTGGGGATGGAGATGGTGCAGCTCGGGTAGTTTCTGGGGGTGGAGAGGGTGCAGCTCGGGCAGGTACTGGGGTTGGAGAGGGTGCAGCTCGGGTAGTTTCTGGGGATGGAGAGGGTGCAGCTCGGGTATTTTCTGGGGTTGGAGAGGGTGCAGCTCGTTTAACTTCTGGGGATGGTGACTGTGCGGCTGGAATAGTTTCTGGGGTTGGATAGGGTGCAGCTCGGGTGGTTTCTGGTTGTAGAGGGTGCAGCCCGGGTATTTTCTGGGGTTGGAGATTGTGCAGCTCGGGTAGTTTCTGGGGTTGGAGAGGGTGCAGCTCGGGTATCTTCTGGTTGGGGAGGGTGCAGCTTGGATTGTTTCTAGTTGGAGAGGATGCAGCTCGTACAGTTTCTGGGGTTGGAGAGGGTGCAGCTCGGGTAGATTCTGGGGTTGGAGAGGGTGCAGCTCGGGTAGTTTCTGGGGGTTTAGAGGGTGCAGCTTGGGTAGTTTCTGTGGTTGGAGAGGGTGCAGCTTGGACAGTTTTTGTGGTTGGACAGTGTGCAGCTCGGACAGTTTCTGTGGTTGGAGAGGGTGCAGCTCGGGTAGTTTCAGGGGATGGAGAGGGTGCAGCTCGGGTAGTTTCTGGCTGGAAAGTGTGCAGCTCGTGTAATTTCTGGTTGGAGAGCGTGCAGCTTGGGTCATTTCTGGGGTTGGAGAGGGTGCAGCTCGGGCAGTTTCTGGGGGTGGAGAGGGTGCAGCTCGGGTAGTTTCTTTGGGTGGAGAGGGTGCAGCTCGGGTAGTTACTGGTTGGGGAGGGTGCAGTCAGACAGTTTCTGGGGATGGAGAGGGTGCCGCTCGGGTAGGTCCTGGGTGGAGAGGTGCAGCTCGGGTAGTTTCTGGGGATGGAGAGGGTGCAGCTCGGGTAGTTTCTGGTTGGAGAGGGTGCAGCTCGGGTAGTTTCTGGTTGGCGAGGGTGCAGTTCGGGCAGGTTCTGGGGTTGGAGAGGGTGCAGCTCGGGTAGTTTCTGGGGATGGAGAGTGTGCAGCTCGGGTAGTTTCTGGGGATGGAGAGGGTGCAGCTCGGGTATTTTCTGGGGTTGGAGAGGGTGCATCTCGGGTAGCTTCTGGGGATGGTGACTGTGCGGCTGGAGTAGTTTCTGGGGTTGGAGAGGTGCAGCTCGGGTGGTTTCAGGTTGGAGAGGGTGCTGCTCGGGTATTTTCTGGGGTTGAGAGGGTGCAGCTCGGGTAGATTCTGGTTGGAAAGGGTGCAGCTTGTGTAATTTCTGGTTGGAGAGCGTGCAGCTTGGGTAGTTTCTGGGGGTGGAGAGAGTGCAGCTTGGTTAGTTCCTGGGGATGCAGATGGTGCAGCTCGGACAGTTTCTGGGGGTGGAGAGGGTGCAGTTCGGACAGTTTCTCGGGGTGGAGAAGGTGCATCTCGGGGAGTTTCTGGGGATGGAGATGGTGCAGCTCGGGTCGTTTCTATTGATGGAGATGGTGCAGCTCGTGTAGTTTCTGGGGATGGAGAGGGTGCAGCTCGGGTAGTTTCTGGGGATGGAGAGGGTGCAGCTTGGGTAATTTCTGGGGATGGAGAGGGTGCAGCTCGTGTAGTTTCTGGGGATGGCGAGGGTGCAGCTCGGGTAGTTTCTGGGGATGGAGAGGGTGCAGCTCGGGTAGTTTCTGGGGATGGAGAGGGTGCAGCTCGTGCAGTTTCTGGGGTTGGAGAGGGAGCAGCTCGGGCAGTTTCTGGGGATGGAGATGGTGCAGCTCGGGTAGTTTCTGGGGGTGGAGAGGGTGCAGCTCGGGCAGGTACTGGGGTTGGAGAGGGTGCAGCTCGGGTAGTTTCTGGGGATGGAGAGGGTGCAGCTCGGGTATTTTCTGGGGTTGGAGAGGGTGCAGCTCGGGTAGCTTCTGGGGATGGTGACTGTGCGGCTGGAATAGTTTCTGGGGTTGGAGAGGGTGCAGCTCGGGTGGTTTCTGGTTGTAGAGGGTGCAGCTCGGGTATTTTCTGGGGTTTGAGATTGTGCAGCTCGGGTAGTTTCTGGGGTTGGAGAGGGTGCAGCTCGGGTATCTTCTGGTTGGGGAGGGTGCAGCATGGATTGTTTCTAGTTGGAGAGGATGCAGCTCGTACAGTTTCTGGGGTTGGAGAGGGTGCAGCTCGGGTAGATTCTGGGGTTGGAGAGGGTGCAGCTAGGGTAGTTTCTGGGGGTTTAGAGGGTGCAGCTTGGGTAGTTTCTGTGGTTGGAGAGGGTGCAGCTTGGACAGTTTTTGTGGTTGGACAGTGTGCAGCTCGGACAGTTTCTGTGGTTGGAGAGGGTGCAGCTCGGGTAGTTTCAGGGGATGGAGAGGGTGCAGCTCGTGCAGTTTCTGGGGTTGGAGAGGGAGCAGCTCGGGTAGTTTCTGGGGATGGAGAGGGTGCAGCTCGGGTAGTTTCTGGGGATGGAGAGGGTGCAGCTCGTGCAGTTTCTGGGGTTGGAGAGGGAGCAGCTCGGGCAGTTTCTGGGGATGGAGATGGTGCAGCTCGGGTAGTTTCTGGGGGTGGAGAGGGTGCAGCTCGGGCAGGTACTGGGGTTGGAGAGGGTGCAGCTCGGGTAGTTTCTGGGGATGGAGAGGGTGCAGATCGGGTATTTTCTGGGGTTGGAGAGGGTGCAGCTCGGGTAGCTTCTGGGGATGGTGACTGTGCGGCTGGAATAGTTTCTGGGGTTGGAGAGGGTGCAGCTCGGGTGGTTTCTTGTTGTAGAGGGTGCAGCTCGGGTATTTTCTGGGGTTGGAGATTGTGCAGCTCGGGTAGTTTCTGGGGTTGGAGAGGGTGCAGCTCGGGTATCTTCTGGTTGGGGAGGGTGCAGCTTGGATTGTTTCTAGTTGGAGAGGATGCAGCTCGTACAGTTTCTGGGGTTGGAGAGGGTGCAGGTCGGGTAGATTCTGGGGTTGGAGAGGGTGCAGCTCGGGTAGTTTGTGGGGGTCTAGAGGGTGCAGCTTGGGTAGTTTCTGTGGTTGGAGAGGGTGCAGCTTGGACAGTTTTTGTGGTTGGACAGTGTGCAGCTCGGACAGTTTCTGTGGTTGGAGAGGGTGCAGCTCGGGTAGTTTCAGGGGATGGAGAGGGTGCAGCTCGGGTAGTTTCTGGTTGGAAAGTGTGCAGCTCGTGTAATTTCTGGTTGGAGAGCGTGCAGCTTGGGTCATTTCTGGGGTTGGAGAGGGTGCAGTTTGGTTAGTTCCTGGCGATGGAGATGGTGCAGCTCGGACAGTTTCTGGGGGTGGAGAGGGTGCCGCTCGGGCAGTTTCTGGGGTTGGAGAGGGTGCAGTTCGGACAGTTTTCTCGGGATGGAGAGGGTGCAGCTCGGACAATTTCTGGTGTTGGAGAGGGTGCAGTTCGGACAGTTTCTGGGGGTGGAGAAGGTGCATCTCAGGGAGTTTCTGGGGATGGAGATGGTGCAGCTCAGGTAGTTTCTATGGATGGAGATGGTGCAGCTCGGGTAGTTTCTGGGGGTGGAGAGGGTGCAGCTCGGGCAGGTACTGGGGTTGGAGAGGGTGCAGCTCGGGTAGTTTCTGGGGATGGAGAGGGTGCAGCTCGGGTATTTTCTGGGGTTGGAGAGGGTGCAGCTCGGGTAGCTTCTGGGGATGGTGACTGTGCGGCTGGAATAGTTTCTGGGGTTGGAGAGGGTGCAGCTCGGGTAGATTCTGGGGTTGGAGAGGGTGCAGCTCGGGTAGTTTCTGGGGGTTTAGAGGGTGCAGCTTGGGTAGTTTCTGTGGTTGGAGAGGGTGCAGCTTGGACAGTTTTTGTGGTTGGACAGTGTGCAGCTCGGACAGTTTCTGTGGTTGGAGAGGGTGCAGCTCGGGTAGTTTCAGGGGATGGAGAGGGTGCAGCTCGTGCAGTTTCTGGGTTGGAGAGGGAGCAGCTCGGGTAGTTTCTGGGGATGGAGAGGGTGCAGCTCGGGTAGTTTCTGGGGATGGAGAGGGTGCAGCTCGTGCAGTTTCTGGGGTTGGAGAGGGAGCAGCTCGGGCAGTTTCTGGGGATGGAGATGGTGCAGCTCGGGTAGTTTCTGGGGGTGGAGAGGGTGCAGCTCGGGCAGGTACTGGGGTTGGAGAGGGTGCAGCTCGGGTAGTTTCTGGGGATGGAGAGGGTGCAGATCGGGTATTTTCTGGGGTTGGAGGGGGTGCAGCTCGGGTAGCTTCTGGGGATGGTGACTGTGCGGCTGGAATAGTTTCTGGGGTTGGAGAGGGTGCAGCTCGGGTGGTTTCTTGTTGTAGAGGGTGCAGCTCGGGTATTTTCTGGGGTTGGAGATTGTGCAGCTCGGGTAGTTTCTGGGGTTGGAGAGGGTGCAGCTCGGGTATCTTCTGGTTGGGGAGGGTGCAGCTTGGATTGTTTCTAGTTGGAGAGGATGCAGCTCGTACAGTTTCTGGGGTTGGAGAGGGTGCAGGTCGGGTAGATTCTGGGGTTGGAGAGGGTGCAGCTCGGCTAGTTTCTGGGGGTCTAGAGGGTGCAGCTTGGGTAGTTTCTGTGGTTGGAGAGGGTGCAGCTTGGACAGTTTTTGTGGTTGGACAGTGTGCAGCTCGGACAGTTTCTGTGGTTGGAGAGGGTGCAGCTCGGGTAGTTTCAGGGGATGGAGAGGGTGCAGCTCGGGTAGTTTCTGGTTGGAAAGTGTGCAGCTCGTGTAATTTCTGGTTGGAGAGCGTGCAGCTTGAGTCATTTCTGGGGTTGGAGAGGGTGCAGTTTGGTTAGTTCCTGGCGATGGAGATGGTGCAGCTCGGACAGTTTCTGGGGGTGGAGAGGGTGCCGCTCGGGCAGTTTCTGGGGTTGGAGAGGGTGCAGTTCGGACAGTTTCTGGGGATGGAGAGGGTGCAGCTCGGACAATTTCTGGTGTTGGAGAGGGTGCAGTTCGGACAGTTTCTGGGGGTGGAGAAGGTGCATCTCAGGGAGTTTCTGGGGATGGAGATGGTGCAGCTCAGGTAGTTTCTATGGATGGAGATGGTGCAGCTCGGGTAGTTTATGGGGGTGGAGAAGGTGCATCTCGGGTAGTTTCTGGGGATGGAGATGGTGCAGCTCGGGTAGTTTCTGGGTTTGGAGTCGTTGCAGCTCGAGTAGTTTCTGGTGTTGTCGAGGGTGCAGCTCGGGTAGTTTCTGGGGGTGGAGAGGGGGCAGCTCGGGTAGTTTCTGGGCATGGAGATGGTGCAGCTCGGACAGTTTCTGGGGATGGAGAGGGTGCAGCTCGGGCAGTTTCTGGTTGGGGAGGCTGCAGCTCGTGTAGTTTCTTGGGGTGGAGAGGGTGCAGCTCGGGTAGTTTCTTTGGGTGGAGAGGGTGCAGCTCGGGTAGTTACTGGTTGGGGAGGGTGCAGTCAGACAGTTTCTGGGGATGGAGAGGGTGCCGCTCGGGTAGGTCCTGGGTGGAGAGGTGCAGCTCGGGTAGTTTCTGGGGATGGAGAGGGTGCAGCTCGGGTAGTTTCTGGTTGGAGAGGGTGCAGCTCGGGTAGTTTCTGGTTGGCGAAGGTGCAGTTCGGGCAGGTTCTGGGGTTGGAGAGGGTGCAGCTCGGGTAGTTTCTGGGGATGGAGAGTGTGCAGCTCGGGTAGTTTCTGGGGATGGAGAGGGTGCAGCTCGGGTATTTTCTGGGGTTGGAGAGGGTGCATCTCGGGTAGCTTCTGGGGATGGTGACTGTGCGGCTGGAGTAGTTTCTGGGGTTGGAGAGGGTGCAGCTCGGGTGGTTTCAGGTTGGAGAGGGTGCTGCTCGGGTATTTTCTGGGGTTGGAGAGGGTGCAGCTCGGGTAGATTCTGGTTGGAAAGGGTGCAGCTTGTGTAATTTCTGGTTGGAGAGCGTGCAGCTTGGGTAGTTTCTGGGGGTGGAGAGAGTGCAGCTTGGTTAGTTCCTGGGGATGCAGATGGTGCAGCTCGGACAGTTTCTGGGGGTGGAGAGGGTGCAGTTCGGACAGTTTCTCGGGGTGGAGAAGGTGCATCTCGGGGAGTTTCTGGGGATGGAGATGGTGCAGCTCGGGTCGTTTCTATTGATGGAGATGGTGCAGCTCGTGTAGTTTCTGGGGATGGAGAGGGTGCAGCTCGGGTAGTTTCTGGGGATGGAGAGGGTGCAGCTCGGGTAATTTCTGGGGATGGAGAGGGTGCAGCTCGTGTAGTTTCTGGGGATGGCGAGGGTGCAGCTCGGGTAGTTTCTGGGGATGGAGAGGGTGCAGCTCGGGTAGTTTCTGGGGATGGAGAGGGTGCAGCTCGTGCAGTTTCTGGGGTTGGAGAGGGAGCAGCTCGGGCAGTTTCTGGGGATGGAGATGGTGCAGCTCGGGTAGTTTCTGGGGGTGGAGAGGGTGCAGCTCGGGCAGGTACTGGGGTTGGAGAGGGTGCAGCTCGGGTAGTTTCTGGGGATGGAGAGGGTGCAGCTCGGGTATTTTCTGGGGTTGGAGAGGGTGCAGCTCGGGTAGCTTCTGGGGATGGTGACTGTGCGGCTGGAATAGTTTCTGGGGTTGGAGAGGGTGCAGCTCGGGTGGTTTCTGGTTGTAGAGGGTGCAGCTCGGGTATTTTCTGGGTTTGAGATTGTGCAGCTCGGGTAGTTTCTGGGGTTGGAGAGGGTGCAGCTCGGGTATCTTCTGGTTGGGGAGGGTGCAGCATGGATTGTTTCTAGTTGGAGAGGATGCAGCTCGTACAGTTTCTGGGGTTGGAGAGGGTGCAGCTCGGGTAGATTCTGGGGTTGGAGAGGGTGCAGCTAGGGTAGTTTCTGGGGGTTTAGAGGGTGCAGCTTGGGTAGTTTCTGTGGTTGGAGAGGGTGCAGCTTGGACAGTTTTTGTGGTTGGACAGTGTGCAGCTCGGACAGTTTCTGTGGTTGGAGAGGGTGCAGCTCGGGTAGTTTCAGGGGATGGAGAGGGTGCAGCTCGTGCAGTTTCTGGGGTTGGAGAGGGAGCAGCTCGGGTAGTTTCTGGGGATGGAGAGGGTGCAGCTCGGGTAGTTTCTGGGGATGGAGAGGGTGCAGCTCGTGCAGTTTCTGGGGTTGGAGAGGGAGCAGCTCGGGCAGTTTCTGGGGATGGAGATGGTGCAGCTCGGGTAGTTTCTGGGGGTGGAGAGGGTGCAGCTCGGGCAGGTACTGGGGTTGGAGAGGGTGCAGCTCGGGTAGTTTCTGGGGATGGAGAGGGTGCAGATCGGGTATTTTCTGGGGTTGGAGAGGTTGCAGCTCGGGTAGCTTCTGGGGATGGTGACTGTGCGGCTGGAATAGTTTCTCGGGTTGGAGAGGGTGCAGCTCGGGTGGTTTCTTGTTGTAGAGGGTGCAGCTCGGGTATTTTCTGGGGTTGGAGATTGTGCAGCTCGGGTAGTTTCTGGGGTTGGAGAGGGTGCAGCTCGGGTATCTTCTGGTTGGGGAGGGTGCAGCTTGGATTGTTTCTAGTTGGAGAGGATGCAGCTCGTACAGTTTCTGGGGTTGGAGAGGGTGCAGGTCGGGTAGATTCTGGGGTTGGAGAGGGTGCAGCTCGGGTAGTTTGTGGGGGTCTAGAGGGTGCAGCTTGGGTAGTTTCTGTGGTTGGAGAGGGTGCAGCTTGGACAGTTTTTGTGGTTGGACAGTGTGCAGCTCGGACAGTTTCTGTGGTTGGAGAGGGTGCAGCTCGGGTAGTTTCAGGGGATGGAGAGGGTGCAGCTCGGGTAGTTTCTGGTTGGAAAGTGTGCAGCTCGTGTAATTTCTGGTTGGAGAGCGTGCAGCTTGGGTCATTTCTGGGGTTGGAGAGGGTGCAGTTTGGTTAGTTCCTGGCGATGGAGATGGTGCAGCTCGGACAGTTTCTGGGGGTGGAGAGGGTGCCGCTCGGGCAGTTTCTGGGGTTGGAGAGGGTGCAGTTCGGACAGTTTCTCGGGATGGAGAGGGTGCAGCTCGGACAATTTCTGGTGTTGGAGAGGGTGCAGTTCGGACAGTTTCTGGGGGTGGAGAAGGTGCATCTCAGGGAGTTTCTGGGGATGGAGATGGTGCAGCTCAGGTAGTTTCTATGGATGGAGATGGTGCAGCTCGGGTAGTTTCTGGGGGTGGAGAGGGTGCAGCTCGGGCAGGTACTGGGGTTGGAGAGGGTGCAGCTCGGGTAGTTTCTGGGGATGGAGAGGGTGCAGCTCGGGTATTTTCTGGGGTTGGAGAGGGTGCAGCTCGGGTAGCTTCTGGGGATGGTGACTGTGCGGCTGGAATAGTTTCTGGGGTTGGAGAGGGTGCAGCTCGGGTAGATTCTGGGGTTGGAGAGGGTGCAGCTCGGGTAGTTTCTGGGGGTTTAGAGGGTGCAGCTTGGGTAGTTTCTGTGGTTGGAGAGGGTGCAGCTTGGACAGTTTTTGTGGTTGGACAGTGTGCAGCTCGGACAGTTTCTGTGGTTGGAGAGGGTGCAGCTCGGGTAGTTTCAGGGGATGGAGAGGGTGCAGCTCGTGCAGTTTCTGGGGTTGGAGAGGGAGCAGCTCGGGTAGTTTCTGGGGATGGAGAGGGTGCAGCTCGGGTAGTTTCTGGGGATGGAGAGGGTGCAGCTCGTGCAGTTTCTGGGGTTGGAGAGGGAGCAGCTCGGGCAGTTTCTGGGGATGGAGATGGTGCAGCTCGGGTAGTTTCTGGGGGTGGAGAGGGTGCAGCTCGGGCAGGTACTGGGGTTGGAGAGGGTGCAGCTCGGGTAGTTTCTGGGGATGGAGAGGGTGCAGATCGGGTATTTTCTGGGGTTGGAGGGGGTGCAGCTCGGGTAGCTTCTGGGGATGGTGACTGTGCGGCTGGAATAGTTTCTGGGGTTGGAGAGGGTGCAGCTCGGGTGGTTTCTTGTTGTAGAGGGTGCAGCTCGGGTATTTTCTGGGGTTGGAGATTGTGCAGCTCGGGTAGTTTCTGGGGTTGGAGAGGGTGCAGCTCGGGTATCTTCTGGTTGGGGAGGGTGCAGCTTGGATTGTTTCTAGTTGGAGAGGATGCAGCTCGTACAGTTTCTGGGGTTGGAGAGGGTGCAGGTCGGGTAGATTCTGGGGTTGGAGAGGGTGCAGCTCGGCTAGTTTCTGGGGGTCTAGAGGGTGCAGCTTGGGTAGTTTCTGTGGTTGGAGAGGGTGCAGCTTGGACAGTTTTTGTGGTTGGACAGTGTGCAGCTCGGACAGTTTCTGTGGTTGGAGAGGGTGCAGCTCGGGTAGTTTCAGGGGATGGAGAGGGTGCAGCTCGGGTAGTTTCTGGTTGGAAAGTGTGCAGCTCGTGTAATTTCTGGTTGGAGAGCGTGCAGCTTGAGTCATTTCTGGGGTTGGAGAGGGTGCAGTTTGGTTAGTTCCTGGCGATGGAGATGGTGCAGCTCGGACAGTTTCTGGGGGTGGAGAGGGTGCCGCTCGGGCAGTTTCTGGGGTTGGAGAGGGTGCAGTTCGGACAGTTTCTGGGGATGGAGAGGGTGCAGCTCGGACAATTTCTGGTGTTGGAGAGGGTGCAGTTCGGACAGTTTCTGGGGGTGGAGAAGGTGCATCTCAGGGAGTTTCTGGGGATGGAGATGGTGCAGCTCAGGTAGTTTCTATGGATGGAGATGGTGCAGCTCGGGTAGTTTATGGGGGTGGAGAAGGTGCATCTCGGGTAGTTTCTGGGGATGGAGATGGTGCAGCTCGGGTAGTTTCTGGGTTTGGAGTCGTTGCAGCTCGAGTAGTTTCTGGTGTTGTCGAGGGTGCAGCTCGGGTAGTTTCTGGGGGTGGAGAGGGGGCAGCTCGGGTAGTTTCTGGGGGTGGAGAGGGTTCAGCTCGGGTAGTTTCTGGGCATGGAGATGGTGCAGCTCGGACAGTTTCTGGGGATGGAGAGGGTGCAGCTCGGGCAGTTTCTGGTTGGGGAGGCTGCAGCTCGTGTAGTTTCTTGGGGTGGAGAGGGTGCAGCTCGGGTAGTTTCTTTGGGTGGAGAGGGTGCAGCTCGGGTAGTTACTGGTTGGGGAGGGTGCATCTCAGACAGTTTCTGGGGATGGAGAGGGTGCCGCTCGGGTAGTTCCTGGGTGGAGAGGTGCAGCTCGGGTATTTTCTGGGGATGGAGAGGGTGCAGCTCGGGTAGTTCCTGGGTGGAGAGGGGTGCAAGCTCGGGTAGTTTCTCTGGTTGGGGGAGGGTGCAGTCAGTTCGGCAGGTTCTGGGGTTGGAGAGGGTGCAGCTCGGGTAGTTTCTGGGAATGGAGAGTGTGCAGCTCGGGTAGTTTCTGGGGATGGAGAGGGTGCAGCTCGGGGGTATTTTCTGGGTTTGCAGAGGGTGCATCTGGGTAGCTTCTGGGGATGGTGACTGTGCGGCTGGACAGTTTCTGGGGTTGGAGAGGGTGCAGCTCGGGTAGTTCTGGGTTGGAGAGGTGCAGCTCGGGTATTTTCTGGGGTTGGAGAGGGTGCAGCTCGGGTAGTTTCTGGGTGGAGAGGGTGCAGCTCGTGTAGTTTCTGGTTGGAGAGGGTGCAGCTCGGGCAGGTTTCTGGGGTTGGAGAGGGTGCAGCTCGGGTAGTTTCTGGGGGGGAGAGGTGCAGCTCGGGTAGTTTCTGGGGATGGAGAGGGTGCAGCTTGGGTATTTTCTGGGGTTGGAGAGGGTGCAGCTCGGGTAGTTTCTGGGGATGGAGATGTGCAGCTCGGGTAGTTTCTGGGGTGGAGAGGGTGCAGCTCGGGTGTTTCTGGTTGGAGAGGGTGCAGCTCGGGTATTTTCTGGGGTTGGAGAGGGTGCAGCTCGGTAGTTTCTGGTTGGAGAGGGTGCAGCTCGGGTAATTTTGGGGTGGAGAGGGTGCAGCTCGGGTAGTATTGGGTGGGGAGGAGAGGTGCAGCTCGGGTAGTTACTTGTTGGGGAGGGTGCAGCTCAGACAGTTTCTGCGGATAGAGATGGTGCCGCTCGGGTAGTTCCTGGGTGGAGAGGTGCAGCTCGGGTAGTTTCTGGGGATGGAGAGGGTGCATCTCGGGTAGCTTCTGGGGATGGTGACAGTGCGGCTGGAGTAGTTTCTGGGGTTGGAGATGGTGCAGCTCGGGTGGTTTCAGGTTGGAGAGGGTGCAGCTCGGGTATTTTCTGGGGTTGGAGAGGGTGCAGCTCGGGTAGATTCTGGTTGGAAAGGGTGCAGCTCGTGTAATTTCCGGTTGGAGAGCGTGCAGCTTGGGTAGTTTCTGGGGGTGGAGAGAGTGCAGCTTGGTTAGTTCCTGGGGATGCAGATGGTGCAGCTCGGACAGTTTCTGGGGGTGGAGAGGGTGCAGTTCGGACAGTTTCTCGGGGTGGAGAAGGTGCATCTCGGGGAGTTTCTGGGGATGGAGATGGTGCAGCTCGGGTCGTTTCTATTGATGGAGATGGTGCAGATCGTGTAGTTTCTGGGGTTGGAGAGGGTGCAGCTCGGGTAGTTTCTGGGGATGGAGAGGGTGCAGCTCGGGTAGTTTCTGGGGATGGAGAGGGTGCAGCTCGTGTAGTTTCTGGGGATGGAGAGGGTTCAGCTCGGGTAGTTTCTGGGGATGGAGAGGGTGCAGCTCGGGTAGTTTCTGGGGGTGGAGAGGGTGCAGCTCGGGTAGTTTCTGGTGGTGGAGAGGGTTCAGCTCGGGTAGTTTCTGGGCATGGAGATGGTGCAGCTCGGACAGTTTCTGGGGATGGAGAGGGTGCAGCTCGGGCAGTTTCTGGTTGGGGAGGCTGCAGCTCGTGTAGTTTCTTGGGGTGGAGAGGGTGCAGCTCGGGTAGTTTCTTTGGGTGGAGAGGGTGCAGCTCGGGTAGTTACTGGTTGGGGAGGGTGCAGCTCAGACAGTTTCTGCGGATAGAGTGTGTGCCGCTCGGGTAGGTCCTGGGTGGAGAGGTGCAGCTCGGGTAGTTTCTGGGGATGGAGAGGGTGCAGCTCGGGTAGTTTCTGGTTGGAGAGGGTGCAGCTCGGGTAGTTTCTGGTTGGGGAGGGTGCAGCTCGGGCAGGTTCTGGGGTTGGAGAGGGTGCAGCTCGGGTAGTTTCTGGGGATGGAGAGTGTGCAGCTCGGGTAGTTTCTGGGGATGGAGAGGGTGCAGCTCGGGTATTTTCTGGGGTTGGAGAGGGTGCATCTCGGGTAGCTTCTGGGGATCTTGACTGTGCGGCTGGAGTAGTTTCTGGGGTTGGAGAGGGTGCAGCTCGGGTGGTTTCAGGTTGGGGAGGGTGCTGCTCGGGTATTTTCTGGGGTTGGAGAGGGTGCAGCTCGGGTAGATTCTGGTTGGAAAGGGTGCAGCTTGTGTAATTTCTGGTTGGAGAACGTGCAGCTCGGGTAGTTTCTGGGTGGAGAGGGTGCAGCTCGGGTAGTTTCTGGTTGGGGAGGGTGCAGTTCGGGCAGGTTCTGGGGTTGGAGAGGGTGCAGCTCGGGTAGTTTCTGGGGATGGAGAGTGTGCAGCTCGGGTAGTTTCTGGGGATGGAGAGGGTGCAGCTCGGGTATTTTCTGGGTTTGCAGAGGGTGCATCTCGGGTAGCTTCTGGGGATGGTGACTGTGCGGCTGGAGTAGTTTCTGGGGTTGGAGAGGGTGCAGCTCGGGTGGTTTCTGGTTGGAGAGGGTGCAGCTCGGGTATTTTCTGGGGTTGGAGAGGGTGCAGCTCGGGTAGATTCTGGTTGGAAAGGGTGCAGCTCGTGTAATTTCCGGTTGGCGAGCGTGCAGCTCGGGTAGTTTCTTTGGGTGGAGAGGGTGCAGCTCGGGTAGTTACTTGTTGGGGAGGGTGCAGCTCAGACAGTTTCTGCGGATAGAGATGGTGCCGCTCGGGTAGTTCCTGGGTGGAGAGGTGCAGCTCGGGTAGTGTCTGGGGATGGAGAGGGTGCATCTCGGGTAGCTTCTGGGGATGGTGACAGTGCGGCTGGAGTAGTTTCTGGGGTTGGAGATGGTGCAGCTCGGGTGGTTTCAGGTTGGAGAGGGTGCAGCTCGGGTATTTTCTGGGGTTGGAGAGGGTGCAGCTCGGGTAGATTCTGGTTGGAAAGGGTGCAGCTCGTGTAATTTCCGGTTGGAGAGCGTGCAGCTTGGGTAGTTTCTGGGGGTGGAGAGAGTGCAGCTTGGTTAGTTCCTGGGGATGCAGATGGTGCAGCTCGGACAGTTTCTGGGGGTGGAGAGGGTGCAGTTCGGACAGTTTCTCGGGGTGGAGAAGGTGCATCTCGGGGAGTTTCTGGGGATGGAGATGGTGCAGCTCGGGTCGTTTCTATTGATGGAGATGGTGCAGATCGTGTAATTTCTGGGGTTGGAGAGGGTGCAGCTCGGGTAGTTTCTGGGGATGGAGAGGGTGCAGCTCGGGTAGTTTCTGGGGATGGAGAGGGTGCAGCTCGTGTAGTTTCTGGGGATGGAGAGGGTTCAGCTCGGGTAGTTTCTGGGGATGGAGAGGGTGCAGCTCGGGTAGTTTCTGGGGGTGGAGAGGGTGCAGCTCGGGTAGTTTCTGGGGGTGGAGAGGGTTCAGCTCGGGTAGTTTCTGGGCATGGAGATGGTGCAGCTCGGACAGTTTCTGGGGATGGAGAGGGTGCAGCTCGGGCAGTTTCTGGTTGGGGAGGCTGCAGCTCGTGTAGTTTCTTGGGGTGGAGAGGGTGCAGCTCGGGTAGTTTCTTTGGGTGGAGAGGGTGCAGCTCGGGTAGTTACTGGTTGGGGAGGGTGCAGCTCAGACAGTTTCTGCGGATAGAGTGTGTGCCGCTCGGGTAGGTCCTGGGTGGAGAGGTGCAGCTCGGGTAGTTTCTGGGGATGGAGAGGGTGCAGCTCGGGTAGTTTCTGGTTGGAGAAGGTGCAGCTCGGGTAGTTTCTGGTTGGGGATGGTGCAGCTCGGGCAGGTTCTGGGGTTGGAGAGGGTGCAGCTCGGGTAGTTTCTGGGGATGGAGAGTGTGCAGCTCGGGTAGTTTCTGGTTGGGGAGGGTGCAGCTCGGGCAGGTTCTGGGGATGGAGAGGGTGCAGCTCGGGTAGTTTCTGGGGATGGAGAGTGTGCAGCTCGGGTAGTTTCTGGGGATGGAGAGGGTGCAGCTCGGGTATTTTCTGGGGTTGGAGAGGGTGCATCTCGGGTAGCTTCTGGGGATGGTGACTGTGCGGCTGGAGTAGTTTCTGGGGTTGGAGAGGGTGCAGCTCGGGTGGTTTCAGGTTGGGGAGGGTGCTGCTCGGGTATTTTCTGGGGTTGGAGAGGGTGCAGCTCGGGTAGATTCTGGTTGGAAAGGGTGCAGCTTGTGTAATTTCTGGTTGGAGAACGTGCAGCTTGGGTAGTTTCTGGGGGTGGAGAGAGTGCAGCTTGGTTAGTTCCTGGGGATGCAGATGGTGCAGCTCGGACAGTTTCTGGGGGTGGAGAGGGTGCAGTTCGGACAGTTTCTCGGGGTGGAGAAGGTGCATCTCGGGGAGTTTCTGGGGATGGAGATGGTGCAGCTCGGGTAGTTTCTATTGATGGAGATGGTGCAGCTCGTGCAGTTTCTGGGGTTGGAGAGGGAGCAGCTCGGGCAGTTTCTGGGGATGGATAGGGTGCAGCTCGGGTAGTTTCTGGGGATGGAGAGGGTGCAGCTCGTGTAGTTTCTGGGGATGGAGAGGGTTCAGCTCGGGTAGTTTCTGGGGATGGAGAGGGTGCAGCTCGGGTAGTTTCTGGGGGTGGAGAGGGTGCAGCTCGGGTAGTTTCTGGGGGTGGAGAGGGTTCAGCTCGGGTAGTTTCTGGGCATGGAGATGGTGCAGCTCGGACAGTTTCTGGGGATGGAGAGGGTGCAGCTCGGGCAGTTTCTGGTTGGGGAGGCTGCAGCTCGTGTAGTTTCTTGGGGTGGAGAGGGTGCAGCTCGGGTAGTTTCTTTGGGTGGAGAGGGTGCAGCTCGGGTAGTTACTGGTTGGGGAGGGTGCAGCTCAGACAGTTTCTGCGGATAGAGAGTGTGCCGCTCGGGTATGTCCTGGGTGGAGAGGTGCAGCTCGGGTAGTTTCTGGGATGGAGAGGGTGCAGCTCGGGTAGTTTCTGGTTGGAGAGGGTGCAGCTCGGGTAGTTCTGGTTGGGGAGGGTGCAGCTCGGGCAGGTTTCTGGGGTTGGAGAGGGTGCAGCTCGGGTAGTTTCTGGGATGGAGAGGGTGCAGCTCGGGTAGTTTCTGGTTGGGGAGGGTGCAGCTCGGGCAGGTTCTGGGGATGGAGATGGTGCAGCTCGGGTAGTTTCTGGGGATGGAGAGTGTGCAGCTCGGGTAGTTTCTGGGGATGGAGAGGGTGCAGCTCGGGTATTTTCTGGGGTTGGAGAGGGTGCATCTCGGGTAGCTTCTGGGGATGGTGACTGTGCGGCTGGAGTAGTTTCTGGGGTTGGAGAGGGTGCAGCTCCGGTGGTTTCAGGTTGGGGAGGGTGCTGCTCGGGTATTTTCTGGGGTTGGAGAGGGTGCAGCTCGGGTAGATTCTGGTTGGAAAGGGTGCAGCTTGTGTAATTTCTGGTTGGAGAGCGTGCAGCTTGGGTAGTTTCTGGGGGTGGAGAGAGTGCAGCTTGGTTAGTTCCTGGGGATGCAGATGGTGCAGCTCGGACAGTTTCTGGGGGTGGAGAGGGTGCAGTTCGGACAGTTTCTCGGGGTGGAGAAGGTGCATCTCGGGGAGTTTCTGGGGATGGAGATGGTGCAGCTCGGGTAGTTTCTATTGATGGAGATGGTGCAGCTCGTGTAGTTTCTGGGGATGGAGAGGGTGCAGCTCGGGTAGTTTCTGGGGATGGAGAGGGTGCAGCTCGGGTAGTTTCTGGGGATGGAGAGGGTGCTGCTCGTGTAGTTTCTGGGGATGGCGAGGGTGCAGCTCGGGTAGTTTCTGGGGATGGAGAGGGTGCAGCTCAGGCAGTTTCTGGGGATGGAGAGGGTGCAGCTCGTGCAGTTTCTGGGGTTGGAGAGGGAGCAGCTCGGGCAGTTTCTGGGGATGGAGATGGAGCAGCTCGGGTAGTTTCTAGCGGGGGAGAGTGTGCAGCTCGGGTAGTTTCTGGGGATGGAGAGGGTGCAGCTCGTGCAGTTTCTGGGGTTGGAGAGGGAGCAGCTCGGGCAGTTTCTGGGGATGGAGATGGTGCAGCTCGGGTAGTTTCTGGGGGTGGAGAGGGTGCAGCTCGTGTAGTTTCTGGGGATGGTGAGGGTGCAGCTCGGGTAGTTTCTGGGGATGGAGCGGGTGCAGCTCGGGTAGTTTCTGGGGATGGAGAGGTTGCAGCTCGTGCAGTTTCTGGGGATGGAGATGGTGCAGCTCGGGTAGTTTCTGGGGGTGGAGAGGGTGCAGCTCGGGCAGGTACTGGGGTTGGAGAGGGTGCAGCTCGGGTAGTTTCTGGGGATGGAGAGGGTGCAGCTCGGGTATTTTCTGGGGTTGGAGAGGGTGCAGCTCGGGTAGCTTCTGGGGATGGTGACTGTGCGGCTGGAATAGTTTATGGGGTTGGAGAGGGTGCAGCTCGGGTGGTTTCTGGTTGTAGAGGGTGCAGCTCGGGTATTTTCTGGGGTTGGAGATTGTGCAGCTCGGGTAGTTTCTGGGGTTGGAGAGGGTGCAGCTCGGGTATCTTCTGGTTGGGGAGGGTGCAGCTTGGATTGTTTCTAGTTGGAGAGGATGCAGCTCGTAAAGTTTCTGAGGTTGGAGTGGGTGCATGCGGGTAGATTCTGGGGTTGGAGATGTTGCAGCTCGGCTAGTTTCTGGGGGTTTAGAGGGTGCAGCTTGGGTAGTTTCTGTGGTTGGAGAGGGTTCAGCTTGGACAGTTTTTGTGGTTGGACAGTGTGCAGCTTGGACAGTTTCTGTGGTTGGAGAGGGTGCAGCTCGGGTACTTACTGGTTGGGGAGGGTGCAGCTCAGACAGTTTCTGGGGATGGAGAGGGTGCCGCTCGGGTAGTTCCTGGGTGGAGAGGTGCAGCTCGGGTATTTTCTGGGGATGGAGAGGGTGCAGTTCTGGTAGTTTCTGGGTGGAGAGGGTGCAGCTCGGGTAGTTTCTGGTTGGGGAGGGTGCAGTTCGGGCAGGTTCTGGGGTTGGAGAGGGTGCAGCTCGGGTAGTTTCTGGGGATGGAGAGTGTGCAGCTCGGGTAGTTTCTGGGGATGGAGAGGGTGCAGCTCGGGTATTTTCTGGGTTTGCAGAGGGTGCATCTCGGGTTGCTTCTGGGGATGGTGACTGTGCGGCTGGAGTAGTTTCTGGGGTTGGCGAGGGTGCAGCTCGGGTGGTTTCTGGTTGGAGAGGGTGCAGCTCGGGTATTTTCTGGGGTTGGAGAGGGTGCAGCTCGGGTAGATTCTGGTTGGAAAGGGTGCAGCTCGTGTAATTTCCGGTTGGAGAGCGTGCAGCTCGGGTAGTTTCTTTGGGTGGAGAGGGTGCAGCTCGGGTAGTTACTTGTTGGGGAGGGTGCAGCTCAGACAGTTTCTGCGGATAGAGATGGTGCCGCTCGGGTAGTTCCTGGGTGGAGAGGTGCAGCTCGGGTAGTTTCTGGGGATGGAGAGGGTGCAGCTCGGGTAGTTTCTGGTTGGAGAGGGTGCAGCTCGGGTAGTTTCTGGTTGGGGAGGGTGCAGTTCGGGCAGGTTCTGGGGTTGGAGAGGGTGCAGCTCGGGTAGTTTCTGGGGATGGAGAGTGTGCAGCTCGGGTAGTTTCTGGGGATGGAGAGGGTGCAGCTCGGGTATTTTCTGGGTTTGGAGAGGGTGCATCTCGGGTAGCTTCTGGGGATGGTGACAGTGCGGCTGGAGTAGTTTCTGGGGTTGGAGAGGGTGCAGCTCGGGTGGTTTCAGGTTGGAGAGGGTGCAGCTCGGGTATTTTCTGGGGTTGGAGAGGGTGCAGCTCGGGTAGATTCTGGTTGGAAAGGGTGCAGCTCGTGTAATTTCCGGTTGGAGAGCGTGCAGCTTGGGTAGTTTCTGGGGGTGGAGAGAGTGCAGCTTGGTTAGTTCCTGGGGATGCAGATGGTGCAGCTCGGACAGTTTCTGGGGGTGGAGAGGGTGCAGTTCGGACAGTTTCTCGGGGTGGAGAAGGTGCATCTCGGGGAGTTTCTGGGGATGGAGATGGTGCAGCTCGGGTCGTTTCTATTGATGGAGCTGGTGCAGATCGTGTAGTTTCTGGGGATGGAGAGGGTGCAGCTCGGGTAGTTTCTGGGGATGGAGAGGGTGCAGCTCGGGTAGTTTCTGGGGATGGAGAGGGTGCAGCTCGTGTAGTTTCTGGGGATGGAGAGGGTTCAGCTCGGGTAGTTTCTGGGGATGGAGAGGGTGCAGCTCGGGTAGTTTCTGGGGGTAGAGAGGGTGCAGCTCGGGTAGTTTCTGGGGGTGGAGAGGGTTCATTTCGGGTAGTTTCTGGGCATGGAGATGGTGCAGCTCGGACAGTTTCTGGGGATGGAGAGGGTGCGGCTCGGGCAGTTTCTGGTTGGGGAGGCTGCAGCTCGTGTAGTTTCTTGGGGTGGAGAGGGTGCAGCTCGGGTAGTTTCTTTGGGTGGAGAGGGTGCAGCTCGGGTAGTTACTGGTTGGGGAGGGTGCAGCACAGACAGTTTCTGCGGTTGGAGAGGGTGCCGCTCGGGTAGGTCCTGGGTGGAGAGGTGCAGCTCGGGTAGTTTCTGGGGATGGAGAGGGTGCAGCTCGGGTAGTTTCTGGTTGGAGAGGGTGCAGCTCGGGTAGTTTCTGGTTGGGGAGGGTGCAGCTCGGGCAGGTTCTGGGGTTGGAGAGGGTGCAGCTCGGGTAGTTTCTGGGGATGGAGAGTGTGCAGCTCGGGTAGTTTCTGGTTGGGGAGGGTGCAGCTCGGGCAGGTTCTGGGGATGGAGAGGGTGCAGCTCGGGTAGTTTCTGGGGATGGAGAGTGTGCAGCTCGGGTAGTTTCTGGGGATGGAGAGGGTGCAGCTCGGGTATTTTCTGGGGTTGGAGAGGGTGCATCTCGGGTAGCTTCTGGGGATGGTGACTGTGCGGCTGGAGTAGTTTCTGGGGTTGGAGAGGGTGCAGGTCGGGTGTTTTCAGGTTGGAGAGGGTGCTGCTCGGGTATTTTCTGGGGTTGGAGAGGGTGCAGCTCGGGTAGATTCTGGTTGGAAAGGGTGCAGCTTGTGTAATTTCTGGTTGGAGAGCGTGCAGCTTGGGTAGTTTCTGGGGGTGGAGAGAGTGCAGCTTGGTTAGTTCCTGGGGATGCAGATGGTGCAGCTCGGACAGTTTCTGGGGGTGGAGAGGGTGCAGTTCGGACAGTTTCTCGGGGTGGAGAAGGTGCATCTCGGGGAGTTTCTGGGGATGGAGATGGTGCAGCTCGGGTAGTTTCTATTGATGGAGATGGTGCAGCTCGTGTAGTTTCTGGGGATGGAGAGGGTGCAGCTCGGGTAGTTTCTGGGGATGGAGAGGGTGCAGCTCGGGTAGTTTCTGGGGATGGAGAGGGTGCTGCTCGTGTAGTTTCTGGGGATGGCGAGGGTGCAGCTCGGGTAGTTTCTGGGGATGGAGAGGGTGCAGCTCAGGCAGTTTCTGGGGATGGAGAGGGTGCAGCTCGTGCAGTTTCTGGGGTTGGAGAGGGAGCAGCTCGGGCAGTTTCTCGGGATGGAGATGGTGCAGCTCGGGTAGTTTCTAGCGGGGTAGAGTGTGCTGCTCGGGTAGTTTCTGGGGATGGAGAGGGTGCAGCTCGTGCAGTTTCTGGGGTTGGAGAGGGAGCAGCTCGGGCAGTTTCTGGGGATGGAGATGGTGCAGCTCGGGTAGTTTCTGGGGGTGGAGAGGGTGCAGCTCGTGTAGTTTCTGGGGATGGCGAGGGTGCAGCTCGGGTAGTTTCTGGGGATGGAGAGGGTGCAGCTCGGGTAGTTTCTGGGGATGGAGAGGTTGCAGCTCGTGCAGTTTCTGGGGTTGGAGAGGGAGCAGCTCGGGCAGTTTCTGGGGATGGAGATGGTGCAGCTCGGGTAGTTTCTGGGGGTGGAGAGGGTGCAGCTCGGGCAGGTACTGGGGTTGGAGAGGGTGCAGCTCGGGTAGTTTCTGGGGATGGAGAGGGTGCAGCTCGGGTATTTTCTGGGGTTGGAGAGGGTGCAGCTCGGGTAGCTTCTGGGGATGGTGACTGTGCGGCTGGAATAGTTTCTGGGGTTGGAGAGGGTGCAGCTCGGGTGGTTTCTGATTGTAGAGGGTGCAGCTCGGGTATTTTCTGGGGTTGGAGATTGTGCAGCTCGGGTAGTTTCTGGGGTTGGAGAGGGTGCAGCTCGGGTATCTTCTGGTTGGGGAGGGTGCAGCTTGGATTGTTTCTAGTTGGAGAGGACGCAGCTCGTACAGTTTCTGGGGTTGGAGAGGGTGCAGCTCGGGTAGATTCTGGGGTTGGAGAGGTTGCAGCTCGGCTAGTTTCTGGGGGTTTAGAGGGTGCAGCTTGGGTAGTTTCTGTGGTTGGAGAGGGTGCAGCTTGGACAGTTTTTGTGGTTGGACAGTGTGCAGCTCGGACAGTTTCTGTGGTTGGAGAGGGTGCAGCTCGGGTAGTTTCAGGGGATGGAGAGGGTGCAGCTCGGGTAGTTTCTGGTTGGAAAGTGTGCAGCTCGTGTAATTTCTGGTTGGAGAGCGTGCAGCTTGGGTCATTTCTGGGGTTGGAGAGGGTGCAGTTTGGTTAGTTCCTGGCGATGGAGATGGTGCAGCTCAGACAGTTTCTGGGGGTGGAGAGGGTGCAGCTCGGGTAGTTTCTAGCGGGGGAGAGTGTGCAGCTCGGGTAGTTTCTGGGGATGGAGAGGGTGCAGCTCGTGCAGTTTCTGGGGTTGGAGAGGGAGCAGCTCGGGCAGTTTCTGGGGATGGATAGGGTGCAGCTCGGGTAGTTTCTGGGGATGGAGAGGGTGCAGCTCGTGTAGTTTCTGGGGATGGAGAGGGTTCAGCTCGGGTAGTTTCTGGGGATGGAGAGGGTGCAGCTCGGGTAGTTTCTGGGGGTGGAGAGGGTGCAGCTCGGGTAGTTTCTGGGGGTGGAGAGGGTTCAGCTCGTGTAGTTTCTGGGCATGGAGATGGTGCAGCTCGGACAGTTTCTGGGGATGGAGAGGGTGCAGCTCGGGCAGTTTCTGGTTGGGGAGGCTGCAGCTCGTGTAGTTTCTTGGGGTGGAGAGGGTGCAGCTCGGGTAGTTTCTTTGGGTGGAGAGGTTGCAGCTCGGGTAGTTACTGGTTGGGGAGGGTGCAGCTCAGACAGTTTCTGCGGATAGAGAGTGTGCCGCTCGGGTAGGTCCTGGGTGGAGAGGTGCAGCTCGGGTAGTTTCTGGGGATGGAGAGGGTGCAGCTCGGGTAGTTTCTGGTTGGAGAGGGTGCAGCTCGGGTAGTTTCTGGTTGGGGAGGGTGCAGCTCGGGCAGGTTCTGGGGTTGGAGAGGGTGCAGCTCGGGTAGTTTCTGGGGATGGAGAGTGTGCAGCTCGGGTAGTTTCTGGTTGGGGAGGGTGCAGCTCGGGCAGGTTCTGGGGATGGAGATGGTGCAGCTCGGGTAGTTTCTGGGGATGGAGAGTGTGCAGCTCGGGTAGTTTCTGGGGATGGAGAGGGTGCAGCTCGGGTATTTTCTGGGGTTGGAGAGGGTGCATCTCGGGTAGCTTCTGGGGATGGTGACTGTGCGGCTGGAGTAGTTTCTGGGGTTGGAGAGGGTGCAGCTCCGGTGGTTTCAGGTTGGGGAGGGTGCTGCTCGGGTATTTTCTGGGGTTGGAGAGGGTGCAGCTCGGGTAGATTCTGGTTGGAAAGGGTGCAGCTTGTGTAATTTCTGGTTGGAGAGCGTGCAGCTTGGGTAGTTTCTGGGGGTGGAGAGAGTGCAGCTTGGTTAGTTCCTGGGGATGCAGATGGTGCAGCTCGGACAGTTTCTGGGGGTGGAGAGGGTGCAGTTCGGACAGTTTCTCGGGGTGGAGAAGGTGCATCTCGGGGAGTTTCTGGGGATGGAGATGGTGCAGCTCGGGTAGTTTCTATTGATGGAGATGGTGCAGCTCGTGTAGTTTCTGGGGATGGAGAGGGTGCAGCTCGGGTAGTTTCTGGGGATGGAGAGGGTGCAGCTCGGGTAGTTTCTGGGGATGGAGAGGGTGCTGCTCGTGTAGTTTCTGGGGATGGCGAGGGTGCAGCTCGGGTAGTTTCTGGGGATGGAGAGGGTGCAGCTCAGGCAGTTTCTGGGGATGGAGAGGGTGCAGCTCGTGCAGTTTCTGGGGTTGGAGAGGGAGCAGCTCGGGCAGTTTCTGGGGATGGAGATGGAGCAGCTCGGGTAGTTTCTAGCGGGGGAGAGTGTGCAGCTCGGGTAGTTTCTGGGGATGGAGAGGGTGCAGCTCGTGCAGTTTCTGGGGTTGGAGAGGGAGCAGCTCGGGCAGTTTCTGGGGATGGAGATGGTGCAGCTCGGGTAGTTTCTGGGGGTGGAGAGGGTGCAGCTCGTGTAGTTTCTGGGGATGGTGAGGGTGCAGCTCGGGTAGTTTCTGGGGATGGAGCGGGTGCAGCTCGGGTAGTTTCTGGGGATGGAGAGGTTGCAGCTCGTGCAGTTTCCGGGGTTGGAGAGGGAGCAGCTCGGGCAGTTTCTGGGGATGGAGATGGTGCAGCTCGGGTAGTTTCTGGGGGTGGAGAGGGTGCAGCTCGGGCAGGTACTGGGGTTGGAGAGGGTGCAGCTCGGGTAGTTTCTGGGGATGGAGAGGGTGCAGCTCGGGTATTTTCTGGGGTTGGAGAGGGTGCAGCTCGGGTAGCTTCTGGGGATGGTGACTGTGCGGCTGGAATAGTTTCTGGGGTTGGAGAGGGTGCAGCTCGGGTGGTTTCTGGTTGTAGAGGGTGCAGCTCGGGTATTTTCTGGGGTTGGAGATTGTGCAGCTCGGGTAGTTTCTGGGGTTGGAGAGGGTGCAGCTCGGGTATCTTCTGGTTGGGGAGGGTGCAGCTTGGATTGTTTCTAGTTGGAGAGGATGCAGCTCGTAAAGTTTCTGAGGTTGGAGAGGGTGCAGCTCGGGTAGATTCTGGGGTTGGAGATGTTGCCGCTCGGCTAGTTTCTGGGGGTTTAGAGGGTGCAGCTTGGGTAGTTTCTGTGGTTGGAGAGGGTTCAGCTTGGACAGTTTTTGTGGTTGGACAGTGTGCAGCTTGGACAGTTTCTGTGGTTGGAGAGGGTGCAGCTCGGGTACTTACTGGTTGGGGAGGGTGCAGCTCAGACAGTTTCTGGGGATGGAGAGGGTGCCGCTCGGGTAGTTCCTGGGTGGAGAGGTGCAGCTCGGGTATTTTCTGGGGATGGAGAGGGTGCAGTTCTGGTAGTTTCTGGGTGGAGAGGGTGCAGCTCGGGTAGTTTCTGGTTGGGGAGGGTGCAGTTCGGGCAGGTTCTGGGGTTGGAGAGGGTGCAGCTCGGGTAGTTTCTGGGGATGGAGAGTGTGCAGCTCGGGTAGTTTCTGGGGATGGAGAGGGTGCAGCTCGGGTATTTTCTGGGTTTGCAGAGGGTGCATCTCGGGTTGCTTCTGGGGATGGTGACTGTGCGGCTGGAGTAGTTTCTGGGGTTGGCGAGGGTGCAGCTCGGGTGGTTTCTGGTTGGAGAGGGTGCAGCTCGGGTATTTTCTGGGGTTGGAGAGGGTGCAGCTCGGGTAGATTCTGGTTGGAAAGGGTGCAGCTCGTGTAATTTCCGGTTGGAGAGCGTGCAGCTCGGGTAGTTTCTTTGGGTGGAGAGGGTGCAGCTCGGGTAGTTACTTGTTGGGGAGGGTGCAGCTCAGACAGTTTCTGCGGATAGAGATGGTGCCGCTCGGGTAGTTCCTGGGTGGAGAGGTGCAGCTCGGGTAGTTTCTGGGGATGGAGAGGGTGCAGCTCGGGTAGTTTCTGGTTGGAGAGGGTGCAGCTCGGGTAGTTTCTGGTTGGGGAGGGTGCAGTTCGGGCAGGTTCTGGGGTTGGAGAGGGTGCAGCTCGGGTAGTTTCTGGGGATGGAGAGTGTGCAGCTCGGGTAGTTTCTGGGGATGGAGAGGGTGCAGCTCGGGTATTTTCTGGGTTTGGAGAGGGTGCATCTCGGGTAGCTTCTGGGGATGGTGACAGTGCGGCTGGAGTAGTTTCTGGGGTTGGAGAGGGTGCAGCTCGGGTGGTTTCAGGTTGGAGAGGGTGCAGCTCGGGTATTTTCTGGGGTTGGAGAGGGTGCAGCTCGGGTAGATTCTGGTTGGAAAGGGTGCAGCTCGTGTAATTTCCGGTTGGAGAGCGTGCAGCTTGGGTAGTTTCTGGGGGTGGAGAGAGTGCAGCTTGGTTAGTTCCTGGGGATGCAGATGGTGCAGCTCGGACAGTTTCTGGGGGTGGAGAGGGTGCAGTTCGGACAGTTTCTCGGGGTGGAGAAGGTGCATCTCGGGGAGTTTCTGGGGATGGAGATGGTGCAGCTCGGGTCGTTTCTATTGATGGAGCTGGTGCAGATCGTGTAGTTTCTGGGGATGGAGAGGGTGCAGCTCGGGTAGTTTCTGGGGATGGAGAGGGTGCAGCTCGGGTAGTTTCTGGGGATGGAGAGGGTGCAGCTCGTGTAGTTTCTGGGGATGGAGAGGGTTCAGCTCGGGTAGTTTCTGGGGATGGAGAGGGTGCAGCTCGGGTAGTTTCTGGGGGTAGAGAGGGTGCAGCTCGGGTAGTTTCTGGGGGTGGAGAGGGTTCATTTCGGGTAGTTTCTGGGCATGGAGATGGTGCAGCTCGGACAGTTTCTGGGGATGGAGAGGGTGCAGCTCGGGCAGTTTCTGGTTGGGGAGGCTGCAGCTCGTGTAGTTTCTTGGGGTGGAGAGGGTGCAGCTCGGGTAGTTTCTTTGGGTG
The DNA here is from genome assembly GCF_017639515.1 of Carcharodon carcharias. Classification (NCBI taxonomy): domain Eukaryota; kingdom Metazoa; phylum Chordata; class Chondrichthyes; order Lamniformes; family Lamnidae; genus Carcharodon; species Carcharodon carcharias. The sequence goes on along the minus strand of NC_054472.1, from coordinate 3,366,341 downwards.
GAGAGGGTGCAGCTCGGGTAGTTACTGGTTGGGGAGGGTGCAGCACAGACAGTTTCTGCGGTTGGAGAGGGTGCCGCTCGGGTAGGTCCTGGGTGGAGAGGTGCAGCTCGGGTAGTTTCTGGGGATGGAGAGGGTGCAGCTCGGGTAGTTTCTGGTTGGAGAGGGTGCAGCTCGGGTAGTTTCTGGTTGGGGAGGGTGCAGCTCGGGCAGGTTCTGGGGTTGGAGAGGGTGCAGCTCGGGTAGTTTCTGGGGATGGAGAGTGTGCAGCTCGGGTAGTTTCTGGTTGGGGAGGGTGCAGCTCGGGCAGGTTCTGGGGATGGAGAGGGTGCAGCTCGGGTAGTTTCTGGGGATGGAGAGTGTGCAGCTCGGGTAGTTTCTGGGGATGGAGAGGGTGCAGCTCGGGTATTTTCTGGGGTTGGAGAGGGTGCATCTCGGGTAGCTTCTGGGGATGGTGACTGTGCGGCTGGAGTAGTTTCTGGGGTTGGAGAGGGTGCAGGTCGGGTGTTTTCAGGTTGGAGAGGGTGCTGCTCGGGTATTTTCTGGGGTTGGAGAGGGTGCAGCTCGGGTAGATTCTGGTTGGAAAGGGTGCAGCTTGTGTAATTTCTGGTTGGAGAGCGTGCAGCTTGGGTAGTTTCTGGGGGTGGAGAGAGTGCAGCTTGGTTAGTTCCTGGGGATGCAGATGGTGCAGCTCGGACAGTTTCTGGGGGTGGAGAGGGTGCAGTTCGGACAGTTTCTCGGGGTGGAGATGGTGCATCTCGGGGAGTTTCTGGGGATGGAGATGGTGCAGCTCGGGTAGTTTCTATTGATGGAGATGGTGCAGCTCGTGTAGTTTCTGGGGATGGAGAGGGTGCAGCTCGGGTAGTTTCTGGGGATGGAGAGGGTGCAGCTCGGGTAGTTTCTGGGGATGGAGAGGGTGCTGCTCGTGTAGTTTCTGGGGATGGAGAGGGTGCAGCTCGGGTAGTTTCTGGGGATGGAGAGGGTGCAGCTCAGGCAGTTTCTGGGGATGGAGAGGGTGCAGCTCGTGCAGTTTCTGGGGTTGGAGAGGGAGCAGCTCGGGCAGTTTCTCGGGATGGAGATGGTGCAGCTCGGGTAGTTTCTAGCGGGGGAGAGTGTGCAGCTCGGGTAGTTTCTGGGGATGGAGAGGGTGCAGCTCGTGCAGTTTCTGGGGTTGGAGAGGGAGCAGCTCGGGCAGTTTCTGGGGATGGAGATGGTGCAGCTCGGGTAGTTTCTGGGGGTGGAGAGGGTGCAGCTCGTGTAGTTTCTGGGGATGGCGAGGGTGCAGCTCGGGTAGTTTCTGGGGATGGAGAGGGTGCAGCTCGGGTAGTTTCTGGGGATGGAGAGGTTGCAGCTCGTGCAGTTTCTGGGGTTGGAGAGGGAGCAGCTCGGGCAGTTTCTGGGGATGGAGATGGTGCAGCTCGGGTAGTTTCTGGGGGTGGAGAGGGTGCAGCTCGGGCAGGTACTGGGGTTGGAGAGGGTGCAGCTCGGGTAGTTTCTGGGGATGGAGAGGGTGCAGCTCGGGTATTTTCTGGGGTTGGAGAGGGTGCAGCTCGGGTAGCTTCTGGGGATGGTGACTGTGCGGCTGGAATAGTTTCTGGGGTTGGAGAGGGTGCAGCTCGGGTGGTTTCTGGTTGTAGAGGGTGCAGCTCGGGTATTTTCTGGGGTTGGAGATTGTGCAGCTCGGGTAGTTTCTGGGGTTGGAGAGGGTGCAGCTCGGGTATCTTCTGGTTGGGGAGGGTGCAGCTTGGATTGTTTCTAGTTGGAGAGGATGCAGCTCGTACAGTTTCTGGGGTTGGAGAGGGTGCAGCTCGGGTAGATTCTGGGGTTGGAGAGGTTGCAGCTCGGCTAGTTTCTGGGGGTTTAGAGGGTGCAGCTTGGGTAGTTTCTGTGGTTGGAGAGGGTGCAGCTTGGACAGTTTTTGTGGTTGGACAGTGTGCAGCTCGGACAGTTTCTGTGGTTGGAGAGGGTGCAGCTCGGGTAGTTTCAGGGGATGGAGAGGGTGCAGCTCGGGTAGTTTCTGGTTGGAAAGTGTGCAGCTCGTGTAATTTCTGGTTGGAGAGCGTGCAGCTTGGGTCATTTCTGGGGTTGGAGAGGGTGCAGTTTGGTTAGTTCCTGGCGATGGAGATGGTGCAGCTCGGACAGTTTCTGGGGGTGGAGAGGGTGCCGCTCGGGCAGTTTCTGGGGTTGGAGAGGGTGCAGTTCGGACAGTTTCTGGGGATGGAGAGGGTGCAGCTCGGACAATTTCTGGTGTTGGAGAGGGTGCAGTTCGGACAGTTTCTGGGGGTGGAGAAGGTGCATCTCAGGGAGTTTCTGGGGATGGAGATGGTGCAGCTCAGGTAGTTTCTATGGATGGAGATGGTGCAGCTCGGGTAGTTTATGGGTGTGGAGAAGGTGCATCTCGGGTAGTTTCTGGGGATGGAGATGGTGCAGCTCGGGTAGTTTCTGGGTTTGGAGTCGTTGCAGCTCGAGTAGTTTCTGGTGTTGTCGAGGGTGCAGCTCGGGTAGTTTCTGGGGGTGGAGAGGGGGCAGCTCGTGTAGTTTCTGGGGGTGGAAAGGGTTCAGCTCGGGTAGTTTCTGGGCATGGAGATGGTGCAGCTCGGACAGTTTCTGGGGATGGAGAGGGTGCAGCTCGGGCAGTTTCTGGTTGGGAGGCTGCAGCTCGTGTAGTTTCTTGGGGTGGAGAAGGTGCAGCTCGGGTAGTTTCTTTGGGTGGAGAGGGTGCAGCTCGGGTAGTTACTGGTTGGGGAGGGTGCAGCTCAGACAGTTTCTGGGGATGGAGAGGGTGCCGCTCGGGTAGTTCCTGGGTGGAGAGGTGCAGCTCGGGTAGTTTCTGGGGATGGAGAGGGTGCAGCTCGGGTAGTTTCTGGTTGGAGAGGGTGCAGCTCGGGTAGTTTCTGGTTGGGGAGGGTGCAGTTCGGGCAGGTTCTGGGGTTGGAGAGGGTGCAGCTCGGGTAGTTTCTGGGGATGGATAGTGTGCAGCTCGGGTAGTTTCTGGGGATGGAGAGGGTGCAGCTCGGGTATTTTCTGGGGTTGGAGAGGGTGCATCTCGGGTAGCTTCTGGGGATGGTGACTGTGCGGCTGGAGTAGTTTCTGGGGTTGGAGAGGGTGCAGCTCGGGTATTTTCTGGGGTTGGAGAGGGTGCAGCTCGGGTAGATTCTGGTTGGAAAGGGTGCAGCTCGTGTAATTTCTGGTTGGAGAGCGTGCAGCTTGGGTAGTTTCTGGGGGTGGAGAGAGTGCAGCTTGGTTAGTTCCTGGGGATGCAGATGGTGCAGCTCGGACAGTTTCTGGGGGTGGAGAGGATGCAGTTCGGACAGTTTCTCGGGGTGGAGAAGGTGCATCTCGGGGAGTTTCTGGGGATGGAGATGGTGCAGCTCGGGTCATTTCTATTGATGGAGATGGTGCAGCTCGTGTAGTTTCTGGGGATGGAGAGGGTGCAGCTCGGGTAGTTTCTGGGGATGGAGAGGGTGCAGCTCGGGTAGTTTCTGGGGATGGAGAGGGTGCAGCTCGTGTAGTTTCTGGGGATGGCGAGGGTGCAGCTCGGGTAGTTTCTGGGGTTGGAGAGGGTGCAGCTCGGGTAGCTTCTGGGGATGGTGACTGTGCGGCTGGAATAGTTTCTGGGGTTGGAGAGGGTGCAGCTCGGGTGGTTTCTGGTTGTAGAGGGTGCAGCTCGGGTATTTTCTGGGGTTGGAGATTGTGCAGCTCGGGTAGTTTCTGGGGTTGGAGAGGGTGCAGCTCGGGTATCTTCTGGTTGGGGAGGGTGCAGCTTGGATTGTTTCTAGTTGGAGAGGATGCAGCTCGTACAGTTTCTGGGGTTGGAGAGGGTGCAGCTCGGGTAGATTCTGGGGTTGGAGAGGGTGCAGCTCGGGTAGTTTCTGGGGGTTTAGAGGGTGCAGCTTGGGTAGTTTCTGTGGTTGGAGAGGGTGCAGCTTGGACAGTTTTTGTGGTTGGACAGTGTGCAGCTCGGACAGTTTCTGTGGTTGGAGAGGGTGCAGCTCGGGTAGTTTCAGGGGATGGAGAGGGTGCAGCTCGGGTAGTTTCTGGTTGGAAAGTGTGCAGCTCGTGTAATTTCTGGTTGGAGAGCGTGCAGCTTGGGTCATTTCTGGGGTTGGAGAGGGTGCAGTTTGGTTAGTTCCTGGCGATGGAGATGGTGCAGCTCGGACAGTTTCTGGGGGTGGAGAGGGTGCCGCTCGGGCAGTTTCTGGGGTTGGAGAGGGTGCAGTTCGGACAGTTTCTGGGGATGGAGAGGGTGCAGCTCGGACAATTTCTGGTGTTGGAGAGGGTGCAGTTCGGACAGTTTCTGGGAGTGGAGAAGGTGCATCTCAGGGAGTTTCTGGGGATGGAGATGGTGCAGCTCAGGTATTTTCTATGGATGGAGATGGTGCAGCTCGGATAGTTTATGGGGGTGGAGAAGGTGCATCTCGGGTAGTTTCTGGGGATGGAGATGGTGCAGCTCGGGTAGTTTCTGGGTTTGGAGTCGTTGCAGCTCGAGTAGTTTCTGGTGTTGTCGAGGGTGCAGCTCGGGTAGTTTCTGGGGGTGGAGAGGGTGCAGTTCGGACAGTTTCTCGGGGTGGAGAAGGTGCATCTCGGGGAGTTTCTGGGGATGGAGATGGTGCAGCTCGGGTCATTTGTATTGATGGAGATGGTGCAGCTCGTGTAGTTTCTGGGGATGGAGAGGGTGCAGCTCGGGTAGTTTCTGGGGATGGAGAGGGTGCAGCTCGGGTAGTTTCTGGGGATGGAGAGGGTGCAGCTCGTGTAGTTTCTGGGGATGGCGAGGGTGCAGCTCGGGTAGTTTCTGGGGTTGGAGAGGGTGCAGCTCGGTTAGCTTCTGGGGATGGTGACTGTGCGGCTGGAATAGTTTCTGGGGTTGGAGAGGGTGCAGCTCGGGTGGTTTCTGGTTGTAGAGGGTGCAGCTCGGGTATTTTCTGGGGTTGGAGATTGTGCAGCTCGGGTAGTTTCTGGGGTTGGAGAGGGTGCAGCTCGGGTATCTTCTGGTTGGGGAGGGTGCAGCTTGGATTGTTTCTAGTTGGAGAGGATGCAGCTCGTACAGTTTCTGGGGTTGGAGAGGGTGCAGCTCGGGTAGATTCTGGGGTTGGAGAGGGTGCAGCTTGGACAGTTTTTGTGGTTGGACAGTGTGCAGCTCGGACAGTTTCTGTGGTTGGAGAGGGTGCAGCTCGGGTAGTTTCAGGTTGGAAAGTGTGCAGCTCGTGTAATTTCTGGTTGGAGAGCGTGCAGCTTGGGTCATTTCTGGGGTTGGAGAGGGTGCAGTTTGGTTAGTTCCTGGCGATGGAGATGGTGCAGCTCGGACAGTTTCTGGGGGTGGAGAGGGTGCCGCTCGGGCAGTTTCTGGGGTTGGAGAGGGTGCAGTTCGGACAGTTTCTGGGGATGGAGAGGGTGCAGCTCGGACAATTTCTGGTGTTGGAGAGGGTGCAGTTCGGACAGTTTCTGGGGGTGGAGAAGGTGCATCTCAGGGAGTTTCTGGGGATGGAGATGGTGCAGCTCAGGTAGTTTCTATGGATGGAGATGGTGCAGCTCGGGTAGTTTATGGGGGTGGAGAAGGTGCATCTCGGGTAGTTTCTGGGGATGGAGATGGTGCAGCTCGGGTAGTTTCTGGGTTTGGAGTCGTTGCAGCTCGAGTAGTTTCTGGTGTTGTCGAGGGTGCAGCTCGGGTAGTTTCTGGGGGTGGAGAGGGGGCAGCTCGGGTAGTTTCTGGGGGTGGAGAGGGTTCAGCTCGGGTAGTTTCTGGGCATGGAGATGGTGCAGCTCGGACAGTTTCTGGGGATGGAGAGGGTGCAGCTCGGGCAGTTTCTGGTTGGGGAGGCTGCAGCTCGTGTAGTTTCTTGGGGTGGAGAGGGTGCAGCTCGGGTAGTTTCTTTGGGTGGAGAGGGTGCAGCTCGGGTAGTTACTGGTTGGGGAGGGTGCAGCTCAGACAGTTTCTGGGGATGGAGAGGGTGCCGCTCGGGTAGTTCCTGGGTGGAGAGGTGCAGCTCGGGTATTTTCTGGGGATGGAGAGGGTGCAGCTCGGGTAGTTTCTGGGTGGAGAGGGTGCAGCTCGGGTAGTTTCTGGTTGGGGAGGGTGCAGTTCGGGCAGGTTCTGGGGTTGGAGAGGGTGCAGCTCGGGTAGTTTCTGGGGATGGAGAGTGTGCAGCTCGGGTAGTTTCTGGGGATGGAGAGGGTGCAGCTCGGGTATTTTCTGGGTTTGCAGAGGGTGCATCTCGGGTAGCTTCTGGGGATGGTGACTGTGCGGCTGGAGTAGTTTCTGGGGTTGGAGAGGGTGCAGCTCGGGTGGTTTCTGGTTGGAGAGGGTGCAGCTCGGGTATTTTCTGGGGTTGGAGAGGGTGCAGCTCGTGTAGATTCTGGTTGGAAAGGGTGCAGCTCGTGTAATTTCCGGTTGGAGAGCGTGCAGCTTGGGTAGTTTCTGGGGGTGGAGAGAGTGCAGCTTGGTTAGTTCCTGGGGATGCAGATGGTGCAGCTCGGACAGTTTCTGGGTGTGGATAGGGTGCAGTTCGGACAGTTTCTCGGGGTGGAGAAGGTGCATCTCGGGGAGTTTCTGGGGATGGAGATGGTGCATCTCGGGTCGTTTCTATTGATGGAGATGGTGCAGCTCGTGTAGTTTCTGGGGATGGAGAGGGTGCAGCTCGGGTAGTTTCTGGGGATGGAGAGGGTGCAGCTCGGGTAGTTTCTGGGGATGGAGAGGGTGCAGCTCGTGTAGTTTCTGGGGATGGAGAGGGTGCAGCTCGGGTAGTTTCTGGGGATGGAGAGGGTGCAGCTCGGGTAGTTTCTGGGGGTGGAGATGGTGCAGCTCGGGTAGTTTCTGGGGGTGGAGAGGGTTCAGCTCGGGTAGTTTCTGGGCATGGAGATGGTGCAGCTCGGACAGTTTCTGGGGATTGGAAGGGTGCAGCTCGGGCAGTTTCTGGTTGGGGAGGCTGCAGCTCGTGTAGTTTCTTGGGGTGGAGAGGGTGCAGCTAGGGTAGTTTCTTTGGGTGGAGAGGGTGCAGCTCGGGTAGTTACTTGTTGGGGAGGGTGCAGCTCAGACAGTTTCTGCGGATAGAGAGGGTGCCGCTCGGGTAGTTCCTGGGTGGAGAGGTGCAGCTCGGGTAGTTTCTGGGGATGGAGAGGGTGCAGCTCGGGTAGTTTCTGGTTGGGGAGTGTGCAGCTCGGGTAGTTTCTGGTTGGGGAGGGTGCAGTTCGGGCAGGTTCTGGGGTTGGAGAGGGTGCAGCTCGGGTAGTTTCTGGGGATGGAGAGTGTGCAGCTCGGGTAGTTTCTGGGTTTGGAGTCGTTGCAGCTCGAGTAGTTTCTGGTGTTGTCGAGGGTGCAGCTCGGGTAGTTTCTGGGGGTGGAGAGGGTGCAGTTCGGACAGTTTCTCGGGGTGGAGAAGGTGCATCTCGGGGAGTTTCTGGGGATGGAGATGGTGCAGCTCGGGTCATTTCTATTGATGGAGATGGTGCAGCTCGTGTAGTTTCTGGGGATGGAGAGGGTGCAGCTCGGGTAGTTTCTGGGGATGGAGAGGGTGCAGCTCGTGTAGTTTCTGGGGATGGCGAGGGTGCAGCTCGGGTAGTTTCTGGGGTTGGAGAGGGTGCAGCTCGGGTAGCTTCTGGGGATGGTGACTGTGCGGCTGGAATAGTTTCTGGGGTTGGAGAGGGTGCAGCTCGGGTGGTTTCTGGTTGTAGAGGGTGCAGCTCGGGTATTTTCTGGGGTTGGAGATTGTGCAGCTCGGGTAGTTTCTGGGGTTGGAGAGGGTGCAGCTCGGGTATCTTCTGGTTGGGGAGGGTGCAGCTTGGATTGTTTCTAGTTGGAGAGGATGCAGCTCGTACAGTTTCTGGGTTGGAGAGGGTGCAGCTCGGGTAGATTCTGGGGTTGGAGAGGGTGCAGCTCGGGTAGTTTCTGGGGGTTTAGAGGGTGCAGCTCGGGTAGTTTCTGTGGTTGGAGAGGGTGCAGCTTGGACAGTTTTTGTGGTTGGACAGTGTGCAGCTCGGACAGTTTCTGTGGTTGGAGATGGTGCAGCTCGGGTAGTTTCAGGTTGGGAAAGTGTGCAGCTCGTGTAATTTCTGGTTGGAGAGGCGTGCAGCTTGGGTCATTTCTGGGTTGGAGAGGGTGCTGTTTGGTTAGTTCCTGGCGATGGAGATGGTGCAGCTCTGGACAGTTTCTGGGGGTGGAGAGGGTGCCGCTCGGCAGTTTCTGGGGTTGGAGAGGGTGCAGTTCGGACAGTTTCTGGGGATGGAGAGGGTGCAGCTCGGACAATTTCTGGTGTTGGAGAGGGTGCAGTTCGGACAGTTTCTGGGGGTGGAGAAGGTGCATCTCAGGGAGTTTCTGGGGATGGAGATGGTGCAGATCAGGTAGTTTCTATGGATGGAGATGGTGCAGCTCGGGTAGTTTATGGGGGTGGAGAAGGTGCATCTCGGGTAGTTTCTGGGGATGGAGATGGTGCAGCTCGGGTAGTTTCTGGGTTTGGAGTCGTTGCAGCTCGAGTAGTTTCTGGGTGTTGTCGAGGGGTGCAGCTCGGGTAGTTTCTGGGGTGGAGAGGGGGCAGCTCGGGTAGTTTCTGGGGGTGGAGAGGGTTCAGCTCGGGTAGTTTCTGGGCATGAGATGGTGCAGCTCGGACAGTTTCTGGGGATGGAGAGGGTGCAGCTCGGGCAAGTTTCTGGTTGGGGAGGTGCAGCTCGGGTAGTTTCTGGGGATGGAGAGGGTGCAGCTCGGGTAGTTTCTGGTTGGAGAGGGTGCAGCTCGGGTATTTTCTGGGGATGGAGAGGGTGCAGCTCGGGTAGTTTCTGGGTGGAGAGGGTGCAGCTCGGGTAGTTTCTGGTTGGGGAGGGTGCAGTTCGGGCAGGTTCTGGGGTTGGAGAGGGTGCAGCTCGGGTAGTTTCTGGGGATGGAGAGTGTGCAGCTCGGGTAGTTTCTGGGGATGGAGAGGGTGCAGCTCGGGTATTTTCTGGGTTTGCAGAGGGTGCATCTCGGGTAGCTTCTGGGGATGGTGACTGTGCGGCTGGAGTAGTTTCTGGGGTTGGAGAGGGTGCAGCTCGGGTGGTTTCTGGTTGGAGAGGGTGCAGCTCGGGTATTTTCTGGGGTTGGAGAGGGTGCAGCTCGTGTAGATTCTGGTTGGAAAGGGTGCAGCTCGTGTAATTTCCGGTTGGAGAGCGTGCAGCTTGGGTAGTTTCTGGGGGTGGAGAGAGTGCAGCTTGGTTAGTTCCTGGGGTTGCAGATGGTGCAGCTCGGACAGTTTCTGGGTGTGGATAGGGTGCAGTTCGGACAGTTTCTCGGGGTGGAGAAGGTGCATCTCGGGGAGTTTCTGGGGATGGAGATGGTGCATCTCGGGTCGTTTCTATTGATGGAGATGGTGCAGCTCGTGTAGTTTCTGGGGATGGAGAGGGTGCAGCTCGGGTAGTTTCTGGGGATGGAGAGGGTGCAACTCGGGTAGTTTCTGGGGATGGAGAGGGTGCAGCTCGTGTAGTTTCTGGGGATGGAGAGGGTGCAGCTCGGGTAGTTTCTGGGGATGGAGAGGGTGCAGCTCGGGTAGTTTCTGGGGGTGGAGATGGTGCAGCTCGGGTAGTTTCTGGGGGTGGAGAGGGTTCAGCTCGGGTAGTTTCTGGGCATGGAGATGGTGCAGCTCGGACAGTTTCTGGGGATTGGAAGGGTGCAGCTCGGGCAGTTTCTGGTTGGGGAGGCTGCAGCTCGTGTAGTTTCTTGTGGTGGAGAGGGTGCAGCTTGGGTAGTTTCTTTGGGTGGAGAGGGTGCAGCTCGGGTAGTTACTTGTTGGGGAGGGTGCAGCTCAGACAGTTTCTGCGGATAGAGAGGGTGCCGCTCGGGTAGTTCCTGGGTGGAGAGGTGCAGCTCGGGTAGTTTCTGGGGATGGAGAGGGTGCAGCTCGGGTAGTTTCTGGTTGGGGAGTGTGCAGCTCGGGTAGTTTCTGGTTGGGGAGGGTGCAGTTCGGGCAGGTTCTGGGGTTGGAGAGGGTGCAGCTCGGGTAGTTTCTGGGGATGGAGAGTGTGCAGCTCGGGTAGTTTCTGGGTTTGGAGTCGTTGCAGCTCGAGTAGTTTCTGGTGTTGTCGAGGGTGCAGCTCGGGTAGTTTCTGGGGGTGGAGAGGGTGCAGTTCGGACAGTTTCTCGGGGTGGAGAAGGTGCATCTCGGGGAGTTTCTGGGGATGGAGATGGTGCAGCTCGGGTCATTTCTATTGATGGAGATGGTGCAGCTCGTGTAGTTTCTGGGGATGGAGAGGGTGCAGCTCGGGTAGTTTCTGGGGATGGAGAGGGTGCAGCTCGTGTAGTTTCTGGGGATGGCGAGGGTGCAGCTCGGGTAGTTTCTGGGGTTGGAGAGGGTGCAGCTCGGGTAGATTCTGGGGATGGTGACTGTGCGGCTGGAATAGTTTCTGGGGTTGGAGAGGGTGCAGCTCGGCTGGTTTCTGGTTGTAGAGGGTGCAGCTCGGGTATTTTCTGGGGTTGGAGATTGTGCAGCTCGGGTAGTTTCTGGGGTTGGAGAGGGTGCAGCTCGGGTATCTTCTGGTTGGGGAGGGTGCAGCTTGGATTGTTTCTAGTTGGAGAGGATGCAGCTCGTACAGTTTCTGGGTTTGGAGAGGGTGCAGCTCGGGTAGATTCTGGGGTTGGAGAGGGTGCAGCTCGGGTAGTTTCTGGGGGTTTAGAGGGTGCAGCTTGGGTAGTTTCTGTGGTTGGAGAGGGTGCAGCTTGGACAGTTTTTGTGGTTGGACAGTGTGCAGCTCGGACAGTTTCTGTGGTTGGAGAGGGTGCAGCTCGGGTAGTTTCAGGTTGGAAAGTGTGCAGCTCGTGTAATTTCTGGTTGGAGAGCGTGCAGCTTGGGTCATTTCTGGGGTTGGAGAGGGTGCTGTTTGGTTAGTTCCTGGCGATGGAGATGGTGCAGCTCGGACAGTTTCTGGGGGTGGAGAGGGTGCCGCTCGGGCAGTTTCTGGGGTTGGAGAGGGTGCAGTTCGGACAGTTTCTGGGGATGGAGAGGGTGCAGCTCGGACAATTTCTGGTGTTGGAGAGGGTGCAGTTCGGACAGTTTCTGGGGGTGGAGAAGGTGCATCTCAGGGAGTTTCTGGGGATGGAGATGGTGCAGATCAGGTAGTTTCTATGGATGGAGATGGTGCAGCTCGGGTAGTTTATGGGGGTGGAGAAGGTGCATCTCGGGTAGTTTCTGGGGATGGAGATGGTGCAGCTCGGGTAGTTTCTGGGTTTGGAGTCGTTGCAGCTCGAGTAGTTTCTGGTGTTGTCGAGGGTGCAGCTCGGGTAGTTTCTGGGGGTGGAGAGGGGGCAGCTCGGGTAGTTTCTGGGGGTGGAGAGGGTTCAGCTCGGGTAGTTTCTGGGCATGGAGATGGTGCAGCTCGGACAGTTTCTGGGGATGGAGAGGGTGCAGCTCGGGCAGTTTCTGGTTGGGGAGGCTGCAGCTCGTGTAGTTTCTTGGGGTGGAGAGGGTGCAGCTCGGGTAGTTTCTTTGGGTGGAGAGGGTGCAGCTCGGGTAGTTACTGGTTGGGGAGGGTGCAGCTCAGACAGTTTCTGGGGATGGAGAGGGTGCCGCTCGGGTAGTTCCTGGGTGGAGAGGGTGCAGCTCGGGTAGTTTCTGGTTGGGGAGGGTGCAGTTCGGGCAGGTTCTGGGTTTGGAGAGGGTGCAGCTCGGGTAGTTTCTGGGGATGGAGAGTGTGCAGCTCGGGTAGTTTCTGGGGATGGAGAGGGTGCAGCTCGGGTATTTTCTGGGTTTGCAGAGGGTGCATCTCGGGTAGCTTCTGGGGATGGTGACTGTGCGGCTGGAGTAGTTTCTGGGGTTGGAGAGGGTGCAGCTCGGGTGGTTTCTGGCTGGAGAGGGTGCAGCTCGGGTATTTTCTGGGGTTGGAGAGGGTGCAGCTCGTGTAGATTCTGGTTGGAAAGGGTGCAGCTCGTGTAATTTCCGGTTGGAGAGCGTGCAGCTTGGGCAGTTTCTGGGGGTGGAGAGAGTGCAGCTTGGTTAGTTCCTGGGGATGCAGATGGTGCAGCTCGGTCAGTTTCTGGGTGTGGATAGGGTTGCAGTTCGGACAGTTTCTCGGGGTGGAGAAGGTGCATCTCGGGGAGTTTCTGGGGATGGAGATGGTGCATCTCGGGTCGTTTCTATTGATGGAGATGGTGCAGCTCGTGTAGTTTCTGGGGATGGAGAGGGTGCAGCTCGGGTAGTTTCTGGGGATGGAGAGGGTGCAGCTCGGGTAGTTTCTGGGGATGGAGAGGGTGCAGCTCGTGTAGTTTCTGGGGATGGAGAGGGTGCAGCTCGGGTAGTTTCTGGGGATGGAGAGGGTGCAGCTCGGGTAGTTTCTGGGGGTGGAGATGGTGCAGCTCGGGTAGTTTCTGGGGGTGGAGAGGGTTCAGCTCGGGTAGTTTCTGGGCATGGAGATGGTGCAGCTCGGACAGTTTCTGGGGATTGGAAGGGTGCAGCTCGGGCAGTTTCTGGTTGGGGAGGCTGCAGCTCGTGTAGTTTCTTGGGGTGGAGAGGGTGCAGCTCGGGTAGTTTCTTTGGGTGGAGAGGGTGCAGCTCGGGTAGTTACTTGTTGGGGAGGGTGCAGCTCAGACAGTTTCTGCGGATAGAGAGGGTGCCGCTCGGGTAGTTCCTGGGTGGAGAGGTGCAGCTCGGGTAGTTTCTGGGGATGGAGAGGGTGCAGCTCGGGTAGTTTCTGGTTGGAGAGGGTGCAGCTCGGGTAGTTTCTGGTTGGGGAGGGTGCAGTTCGGGCAGGTTCTGGGGTTGGAGAGGGTGCAGCTCGGGTAGTTTCTGGGGATGGAGAGTGTGCAGCTCGGGTAGTTTCTGGGGATGGAGAGGGTGCAGCTCGGGTATTTTCTGGGTTTGGAGAGGGTGCATCTCGGGTAGCTTCTGGGGATGGTGACAGTGCGGCTGGAGTAGTTTCTGGGGTTGGAGAGGGTGCAGCTCGGGTGGTTTCTGGTTGGAGTGGGTGCAGCTCGGGTATTTTCTGGGGTTGGAGAGGGTGCAGCTCGGGTAGATTCTGGTTGGAAAGGGTGCAGCTCGTGTAATTTCCGGTTGGAGAGCGTGCAGCTTGGGTAGTTTCTGGGGGTGGAGAGAGTGCAGCTTGGTTAGTTCCTGGGGATGCAGATGGTGCAGCTCGGACAGTTTCTGGGTGTGGAGAGGGTGCAGTTCGGACAGTTTCTCGGGGTGGAGAAGGTGCATCTCGGGGAGTTTCTGGGGATGGAGATGGTGCAGCTCGGGTCATTTCTATTGATGGAGCTGGTGCAGATCGTGTAATTTCTGGGGATGGAGAGGGTGCAGCTCGGGTAGTTTCTGGGGATGGAGAGGATGCAGCTCGGGTAGTTTCTGGGGATGGAGAGGGTGCAGCTCGTGTAGTTTCTGGGGATGGAGAGGGTTCAGCTCGGGTAGTTTCTGGGGATGGATAGGGTGCAGCTCGGGCAGTTTCTGGTTGGTGAGGCTGCAGCTCGTGTAGTTTCTTGGGGAGAAGAGAGGGTGCAGCTCGGGTAGTTTCTTTGGGTGGAGAGGGTGCAGCTCGGGTAGTTACTTGTTGGGGAGGGTGCAGCTCAGACAGTTTCTGCGGATAGAGAGGTTGCCGCTCGGGTAGTTCCTGGGTGGAAAGGTGCAGCTCGGGTAGTTTCTGGGTATGGAGAGGGTGCAGCTCGGGTAGTTTCTGGTTGGGGAGTGTGCAGCTCGGGTAGTTTCTGGTTGGGGAGGGTGCAGTTCGGGCAGGTTCTGGGGTTGGAGAGGGTGCAGCTCGGGTAGTTTCTGGGGATGGAGAGTGTGCAGCTCGGGTAGTTTCTGGGGATGGAGAGGGTGCAGCTCGGGTATTTTCTGGGTTTGGAGAGGGTGCATCTCGGGTAGCTTCTGGGGATGGTGACAGTGCGGCTGGAGTAGTTTCTGGGGTTGGAGAGGGTGCAGCTCGGTTGGTTTCTGGTTGGAGAGGGTGCAGCTCGGGTATTTTCTGGGGTTGGAGAGGGTGCAGCTCGGGTAGATTCTGGTTGGAAAGGGTGCAGCTCGTCTAATTTCCGGTTGGAGAGCGTGCAGCTTGGGTAGTTTCTGGGGGTGGAGAGAGTGCAGCTTGGTTAGTTCCTGGGGATGCAGATGGTGCAGCTCGGACAGTTTCTGGGGGTGGAGAGGGTGCAGTGCCGACAGTTTCTCGGGGTGGAGAAGGTGCATCTCGGGGAGTTTCTGGGGATGGAGATGGTGCAGCTCGGGTCGTTTCTATTGATGGAGCTGGTGCAGATCGTGTATTTTCTGGGGATGGAGAGGGTGCTGCTCCGGTAGTTTCTGGGGATGGAGAGGGTGCAGCTCGGGTAGTTTCTGGGGATGGAGAGGGTGCAGCTCATGTAGTTTCTGGGGATGGAGAGGGTTCAGCTCGGGTAGTTTCTGGGGATGGATAGGGTGCAGCTCGGGTAGTTTCTGGGGGTGGAGAGGGTGCAGCTCGGGTAGTTTCTGGGGGTGGAGAGGGTTCAGCTCGGGTAGTTTCTGGGCATGGAGATGGTGCAGCTCGGACAGTTTCTGGGGATGGAGAGGGTGCAGCTCGGGCAGTTTCTGGTTGGGGAGGCTGCAGCTCGTGTAGTTTCTTGGGGTGGAGAGGGTGCAGCTCGGGTAGTTTCTTTGGGTGGAGAGGGTGCAGCTCGGGTAGTTACTGGTTGGGGAGGGTGCAGCTCAGACTGTTTCTGCGGATGGAGAGAGTGCCGCTCGGGTAGTTCCTGGGTGGAGAGGTGCAGCTCGGGTAGTTTCTGGGGATGGAGAGGGTGCAGCTCGGGTAGTTTCTGGTTGGAGAGGGTGCAGCTCGGGTAGTTTCTGGTTGGGGAGGGTGCAGCTCGGGCAGGTTCTGGGGTTGGAGAGGGTGCAGCTCGGGTAGTTTCTGGGGATGGAGAGTGTGCAGCTCGGGTAGTTTCTGGGGTTGGAGAGGGTGCAGCTCGGGTATTTTCTGGGTTTGGAGAGGGTGCATCTCGGGTAGCTTCTGGGGATGGTGACTGTGCGGCTGGAGTAGTTTCTGGGGTTGGAGAGGGTGCAGCTCGGGTGGTTTCAGGTTGGAGAGGGTGCTGCTCGGGTATTTTCTGGGGTTGGAGATTGTGCAGCTCGGGTAGATTCTGGTTGGAAAGGGTGCAGCTTGTGTAATTTCTGGTTGGAGAGCGTGCAGCTTGGGTAGTTTCTGGGGGTGGAGAGAGTGCAGCTTGGTTAGTTCCTGGGGATGCAGATGGTGCAGCTCGGACAGTTTCTGGGGGTGGAGAGGGTGCAGTTCGGTCAGTTTCTCGGGGTGGAGAAGGTGCAGCTCGTGTAGTTTCTGGGGATGGAGAGGGTGCAGCTCGGGTAGTTTCTGGGGATGGAGAGGGTGCAGCTCGGGTAGTTTCTGGGGATGGAGAGGGTGCAGCTCGTGTAGTTTCTGGGGATGGCGAGGGTGCAGCTCGGGTAGTTTCTGGGGATGGAGAGGGTGCAGCTCAGGCAGTTTCTGGGGATGGAGAGGGTGCAGCTCGTGCAGTTTCTGGGGTTGGAGAGGGAGCAGCTCGGGCAGTTTCTGGGGATGGAGATAGTGCAGCTCGGGTAGTTTCTGGGGGTGGAGAGGGTGCAGCTCGTGTAGTTTCTGGGGATGGCGAGGGTGCAGCTCGGGTAGTTTCTGGGGATGGAGAGGGTGCAGCTCGGGTAGTTTCTGGGGATGGAGAGGGTGCAGCTCGTGCAGTTTCTGGGGTTGTAGAGGGAGCAGCTCGGGCAGTTTCTGGGGATGGAGATGGTGCAGCTCGGGTAGTTTCTGGGGGTGGAGAGGGTGCAGCTCGGGCAGGTACTGGGGTTGGAGAGGGTGCAGCTCGGGTAGTTTCTGGGGATGGAGAGGGTGCAGCTCGGGTATTTTCTGGGGTTGGAGAGGGTGCAGCTCGGGTAGCTTCTGGGGATGGTGACTGTGCGGCTGGAATAGTTTCTGGGGTTGGAGAGGGTGCAGCTCGGGTGGTTTCTGGTTGTAGAGGGTGCAGCTCGGGTATTTTCTGGGGTTGGAGATTGTGCAGCTCGGGTAGTTTCTGGGTTGGAGAGGGTGCAGCTCGGGTATCTTCTGGTTGGGGAGGGTGCAGCTTGGATTGTTTCTAGTTGGAGAGGATGCAGCTCGTACAGTTTCTGGGGTTGGAGAGGGTGCAGCTCGGGTAGATTCTGGGTTTGGAGAGGTTGCAGCTCGGGTAGTTTCTGGGGGTTTAGAGGGTGCAGCTTGGGTAGTTTCTGTGGTTGGAGAGGGTGCAGCTTGGACAGTTTTTGTGGTTGGACAGTGTGCAGCTCGGACAGTTTCTGTGGTTGGAGAGGGTGCAGCTCGGGTAGTTTCTGGTTGGAAAGTGTGCAGCTCGTGTAATTTCTGGTTGGAGAGCGTGCAGCTTGGGTCATTTCTGGGGTTGGAGAGGGTGCAGTTTGGTTAGTTCCTGGCGATGGAGATGGTGCAGCTCGGACAGTTTCTGGGGGTGGAGAGGGTGCCGCTCGGGCAGTTTCTGGGGTTGGAGAGGGTGCAGTTCGGACAGTTTCTGGGGTTGGAGAGGGTGCAGTTTGGTTAGTTCCTGGCGATGGAGATGGTGCAGCTCGGACAGTTTCTGGGGGTGGAGAGGGTGCCGCTCGGGCAGTTTCTGGGGTTGGAGAGGGTGCAGTTCGGACAGTTTCTGGGGGTGGAGAAGGTGCATCTCAGGGAGTTTCTGGGGATGGAGATGGTGCAGCTCAGGTAGTTTCTATGGATGGAGATGGTGCAGCTCGGGTAGTTTATGGGTGTGGAGAAGGTGCATCTCGGGTAGTTTCTGGGGATGGAGATGGTGCAGCTCGGGTAGTTTCTGGGTTTGGAGTCGTTGCAGCTCGAGTAGTTTCTGGTGTTGTCGAGGGTGCAGCTCGGGTAGTTTCTGGGGGTGGAGAGGGGGCAGCTGGGGTAGTTTCTGGGGGTGGAAAGGGTTCAGCTCGGGTAGTTTCTGGGCATGGAGATGGTGCAGCTCGGACAGTTTCTGGGGATGGAGAGGGTGCAGCTCGGGCAGTTTTTGGTTGGGGAGGCTGCAGCTCGTGTAGTTTCTTGGGGTGGAGAGGGTGCAGCTCGGGTAGTTTCTTTGGGTGGAGAGGGTGCAGCTCAGGTAGTTACTGGTTGGGGAGGGTGCAGCTCAGACAGTTTCTGGGGATGGAGAGGGTGCCGCTCGGGTAGTTCCTGGGTGGAGAGGTGCAGCTCGGGTAGTTTCTGGGGATGGAGAGGGTGCAGCTCGGGTAGTTTCTGGTTGGAGAGGGTGCAGCTCGGGTAGTTTCTGGTTGGGGAGGGTGCAGTTCGGGCAGGTTCAGGGGTTGGAGAGGGTGCAGCTCGGGTTGTTTCTGGGGATGGATAGTGTGCAGCTCGGGTAGTTTCTGGGGATGGAGAGGGTGCAGCTCGGGTATTTTCTGGGGTTGGAGAGGGTGCATCTCGGGTAGCTTCTGGGGATGGTGACTGTGCGGCTGGAGTAGTTTCTGGGGTTGGAGAGGGTGCAGCTCGGGTGGTTTCAGGTTGGAGAGGGTGCTGCTCGGGTATTTTCTGGTGTTGGAGAGGGTGCAGCTCGGGTAGATTCTGGTTGGAAAGGGTGCAGCTCGTGTAATTTCTGGTTGGAGAGCGTGCAGCTTGGGTAGTTTCTGGGGGTGGAGAGAGTGCAGCTTGGTTAGTTCCTGTGGATGCAGATGGTGCATCTCGGACAGTTTCTGGGGGTGGAGAGGGTGCAGTTCGGACAGTTTCTCGGGGTGGAGAAGGTGCATCTCGGGAAGTTTCTGGGGATGGAGATGGTGCAGCTCGGGTCATTTCTATTGATGGAGATGGTGCAGCTCGTGTAGTTTCTGGGGATGGAGAGGGTGCAGCTCGGGTAGTTTCTGGGGATGGAGAGGGTGCAGCTCGGGTAGTTTCTGGGGATGGAGAGGGTGCAGCTCGTGTAGTTTCTGGGGATGGCGAGGGTGCAGCTCGGGTAGTTTCTGGGGATGGAGAGGGTGCAGCTCGGGTAGTTTCTGGGGATGGAGAGGGTGCAGCTCGTGCAGTTTCTGGGGTGGGAGTGGGAGCAGCTCGGGCAGTTTCTGGGGATGGAGATGGTGCAGCTCGGGTAGTTTCTGGGGGTGGAGAGGGTGCAGCTCGGGCAGGTACTGGGGTTGGAGAGGGTGCAGCTCGGGTAGTTTCTGGGGATGGGGAGGTTGCAGCTCGGGTATTTTCTGGGGTTGGAGAGGGTGCAGCTCGGGTAGCTTCTGGGGATGGTGACTGTGCGGCTGGAATAGTTTCTGGGGTTGGAGAGGGTGCAGCTCGGGTGGCTTCTGGTTGTAGAGGGTGCAGCTCGGGTATTTTCTGGGGTTGGAGATTGTGCAGCTCGGGTAGTTTCTGGGGTTGGAGAGGCTGCAGCTCGGGTATCTTTTGGTTGGGGAGGGTGCAGCTTGGATTGTTTCTAGTTGGAGAGGATGCAGCTCGTACAGTTTCTGGGGTTGGAGAGGGTGCAGCTCGGGTAGATTCTGGGGTTGGAGAGGGTGCAGCTCGGGTAGTTTCTGTGGTTGGAGAGGGTGCAGCTTGGACAGTTTTTGTGGTTGGACAGTGTGCAGCTCGGACAGTTTCTGTGGTTGGAGAGGGTGCAGCTCGGGTAGTTTCAGGGGATGGAGAGGGTGCAGCTCGGGTAGTTTCTGGTTGGAAAGTGTGCAGCTCGTGTAATTTCTGGTTGGAGAGCGTGCAGCTTGGGTCATTTCTGGGGTTGGAGAGGGTGCAGTTTGGTTAGTTCCTGGCGATGGAGATGGTGCAGCTCAGACAGTTTCTGGGGGTGGAGAGGGTGCCGCTCGGGCAGTTTCTGGGGTTGGAGAGGGTGCAGTTCGGACAGTTTCTGGGGATGGAGAGGGTGCAGCTCGGACAATTTCTGGTGTTGGAGAGGGTGCAGTTCCGACAGTTTCTGGGGGTGGAGACGGTGCATCTCAGGGAGTTTCTGGGGATGGAGATGGTGCAGCTCGGGTAGTTTCTATGGATGGAGATGGTGCAGCTCGGGTAGTTTATGGGTGTGGAGAAGGTGCATCTCGGGTAGTTTCTGGGGATGGAGAGGGTGCAGCTCGGGTAGTTTCTGGGGATGGAGAGGTTGCAGCTCGGGTATTTTCTGGGGTTGGAGAGGGTGCAGCTCGGGTAGCTTCTGGGGATGGTGACTGTGCGGCTGGAATAGTTTCTGGGGTTGGAGAGGGTGCAGCTCGGGTGGTTTCAGGTTGGAGAGGGTGCTGCTCGGGTAGTTTCTGGGGGTTTAGAGGGTGCAGCTTGGGTAGTTTCTGTGGTTGGAGAGCGTGCAGCTTGGACAGTTTTTGTGGTTGGACAGTGTGCAGCTCGGACAGTTTCTGTGGTTGGAGAGGGTGCAGCTCGGGTAGTTTCTGGTTGGAAAGTGTGCAGCTCGTGTAATTTCTGGTTGGAGAGCGTGCAGCTTGGGTCATTTCTGGGGTTGGAGAGGGTGCAGTTTGGTTAGTTCCTGGCGATGGAGATGGTGCAGCTCGGACAGTTTCTGGGGGTGGAGAGGGTGCCGCTCGGGCAGTTTCTGGGGTTGGAGAGGGTGCAGTTCGGACAGTTTCTGGGGTTGGAGAGGGTGCAGTTTGGTTAGTTCCTGGCGATGGAGATGGTGCAGCTCGGACAGTTTCTGGGGGTGGAGAGGGTGCCGCTCGGGCAGTTTCTGGGGTTGGAGAGGGTGCAGTTCGGACAGTTTCTGGGGGTGGAGAAGGTGCATCTCAGGGAGTTTCTGGGGATGGAGATGGTGCAGCTCAGGTAGTTTCTATGGATGGAGATGGTGCAGCTCGGGTAGTTTATGGGTGTGGAGAAGGTGCATCTCGGGTAGTTTCTGGGGATGGAGATGGTGCAGCTCGGCTAGTTTCTGGGTTTGGAGTCGTTGCAGCTCGAGTAGTTTCTGGTGTTGTCGAGGGTGCAGCTCGGGTAGTTTCTGGGGGTGGAGAGGGGGCAGCTGGGGTAGTTTCTGGGGGTGGAAAGGGTTCAGCTCGGGTAGTTTCTGGGCATGGAGATGGTGCAGCTCGGACAGTTTCTGGGGATGGAGAGGGTGCAGCTCGGGCAGTTTCTGGTTGGGGAGGCTGCAGCTCGTGTAGTTTCTTGGGGTGGAGAGGGTGCAGCTCGGGTAGTTTCTTTGGGTGGAGAGGGTGCAGCTCGGGTAGTTACTGGTTGGGGAGGGTGCAGCTCAGACAGTTTCTGGGGATGGAGAGGGTGCCGCTCGGGTAGTTCCTGGGTGGAGAGGTGCAGCTCGGGTAGTTTCTGGGGATGGAGAGGGTGCAGCTCGGGTAGTTTCTGGTTGGGGAGGGTGCAGTTCGGGCAGGTTCAGGGGTTGGAGAGGGTGCAGCTCGGGTTGTTTCTGGGGATGGATAGTGTGCAGCTCGGGTAGTTTCTGGGGATGGAGAGGGTGCAGCTCGGGTATTTTCTGGGGTTGGAGAGGGTGCATCTCGTGTAGCTTCTGGGGATGGTGACTGTGCGGCTGGAGTAGTTTCTGGGGTTGGAGAGGGTGCAGCTCGGGTGGTTTCAGGTTGGAGAGGGTGCTGCCCGGGTATTTTCCGGTGTTGGAGAGGGTGCAGCTCGGGTAGATTCTGGTTGGAAAGGGTGCAGCTCGTGTAATTTCTGGTTGGAGAGCGTGCAGCTTGGGTAGTTTCTGGGGGTGGAGAAAGTGCAGCTTGGTTAGTTCCTGGGGATGCAGATGGTGCAGCTCGGACAGTTTCTGGGGGTGGAGAGGGTGCAGTTCGGACAGTTTCTCGGGGTGGAGAAGTGCATCTCGGGAAGTTTCTGGGGATGGAGATGGTGCAGCTCGGGTCATTTCTATTGATGGAGATGGTGCAGCTCGTGTAGTTTCTGGGGATGGAGAGGGTGCTGCTCGGGTAGTTTCTGGGGATGGAGAGGGTGCAGCTCGGGTAGTTTCTGGGGATGGAGAGGGTGCAGCTCGTGTAGTTTCTGGGGATGGCGAGGGTGCAGCTCGGGTAGTTTCTGGGGATGGAGAGGGTGCAGCTCGGGTAGTTTCTGGGGATGGAGAGGGTGCAGCTCGTGCAGTTTCTGGTGTGGGAGAGGGAGCAGCTCGGGCAGTTTCTGGGGATGGAGATGGTGCAGCTCGGGTAGTTTCTGGGGGTGGAGAGGGTGCAGCTCGGGTAGTTTCTGGTTGGAAAGTGTGCAGCTCGTGTAATTTCTGGTTGGAGAGCGTGCAGCTTGGGTCATTTCTGGGGTTGGAGAGGGTGCAGTTTGGTTAGTTCCTGGCGATGGAGATGGTGCAGCTCAGACAGTTTCTGGGGGTGGAGAGGGTGCCGCTCGGGCAGTTTCTGGGGTTGGAGAGGGTGCAGTTCGGACAGTTTCTGGGGATGGAGAGGGTGCAGCTCGGACAATTTCTGGTGTTGGAGAGGGTGCAGTTCCGACAGTTTCTGGGGGTGGAGACGGTGCATCTCAGGGAGTTTCTGGGGATGGAGATGGTGCAGCTCGGGTAGTTTCTATGGATGGAGATGGTGCAGCTCGGGTAGTTTATGGGTGTGGAGAAGGTGCATCTCGGGTAGTTTCTGGGGATGGAGAGGGTGCAGCTCGGGTAGTTTCTGGGGATGTAGAGGTTGCAGCCCGGGTATTTTCTGGGGTTGGAGAGGGTGCAGCTCGGGTAGCTTCTGGGGATGGTGACTGTGCGCCTGGAATAGTTTCTGGGGTTGGAGAGGGTGCAGCTCGGGTGGTTTCTGGTTGTAGAGGGTGCAGCTCGGGTATTTTCTGGGGTTGGAGATTGTGCAGCTCGGGTAGTTTCTGGGCATGGAGAGGGTGCAGCTCGGGTGGTTTCTGGTTGTAGAGGGTGCAGCTCGGGTATTTTCTGGGGTTGGAGATTGTGCAGCTCGGGTAGTTTCTGGGCATGGAGATGGTGCAGCTCGGACAGTTTCTGGGGATGGAGAGGGTGCAGCTCGGGCAGTTTTTGGTTGGGGAGGCTGCAGCTCGTGTAGTTTCTTGGGGTGGAGAGGGTGCAGCTCGGGTAGTTTCTTTGGGTGGAGAGGGTGCAGCTCAGGTAGTTACTGGTTGAGGAGGGTGCAGCTCAGACAGTTTCTGGGGATGGAGAGGGTGCCGCTCGGGTAGTTCCTGGGTGGAGAGGTGCAGCTCGGGTAGTTTCTGGGTTTGGAGTCGTTGCAGCTCGAGTAGTTTCTGGTGTTGTCGAGGGTGCAGCTCGGGTAGTTTCTGGGGGTGGAGAGGGGGCAGCTGGGGTAGTTTCTGGGGGTGGAAAGGGTTCAGCTCGGGTAGTTTCTGGGCATGGAGATGGTGCAGCTCGGACAGTTTCTGGGGATGGAGAGGGTGCAGCTCGGGCAGTTTTCTGGTTGGGGAGGCTGCAGCTCGTGTTGTTTCTTGGGGTGGAGAGGGTGCAGCTCGGGTAGTTTCTTTGGGTGGAGAGGGTGCAGCTCAGGTAGTTACTGGTTGGGGAGGGTGCAGCTCAGACAGTTTCTGGGGATGGAGAGGGTGCCGCTCGGGTAGTTCCTGGGTGGAGAGGTGCAGCTCGGGTAGTTTCTGGGGATGGAGAGGGTGCAGCTCGGGTAGTTTCTGGTTGGAGAGGGCACAGCTCGGGTAGTTTCTGGTTGGGGAGGGTGCATTTCGGGCAGGTTCAGGGGTTGGAGAGGGTGCAGCTCGGGTTGTTTCTGGGGATGGATAGTGTGCAGCTCGGGTAGTTTCTGGGGATGGAGAGGGTGCAGCTCGGGTATTTTCTGGGGTTGGAGAGGGTGCATCTCGGGTAGCTTCTGGGGATGGTGACTGTGCGGCTGGAGTAGTTTCTGGGGTTGGAGAGGGTGCAGCTCGGGTGGTTTCAGGTTGGAGAGGGTGCTGCTCGGGTATTTTCTGGGGTTGGAGAGGGTGCAGCTCGGGTAGATTCTGGTTGGAAAGGGTGCAGCTCGTGTAATTTCTGGTTGGAGAGCGTGCAGCTTGGGTAGTTTCTGGGGGTGGAGAGAGTGCAGCTTGGTTAGTTCCTGGGGATGCAGATGGTGCAGCTCGGACAGTTTCTGGGGGTGGAGAGGGTGCAGTTCGGACAGTTTCTCGGGGTGGAGAAGGTGCATCTCGGGGAGTTTCTGGGGATGGAGATGGTGCAGCTCGGGTCATTTCTATTGATGGAGATGGTGCAGCTCGTGTAGTTTCTGGGGATGGAGAGGGTGCAGCTCGGGTAGTTTCTGGGGATGGAGAGGGTGCAGCTCGGGTAGTTTCTGGGGATGGAGAGGGTGCAGCTCGTGTAGTTTCTGGGGATGGCGAGGGTGCAGCTCGGGTAGTTTCTGGGGATGGAGAGGGTGCAGCTCGGGTAGTTTCTGGGGATGGAGAGGGTGCAGCTCGTGCAGTTTCTGGGGTGGGAGAGGGAGCAGCTCGGGCAGTTTCTGGGGATGGAGATGGTGCAGCTCGGGTAGTTTCTGGGGGTGGAGAGGGTGCAGCTCGGGCAGGTACTGGGGTTGGAGAGGGTGCAGCTCGGGTAGTTTCTGGGGATGGGGAGGTTGCAGCTCGGGTATTTTCTGGGGTTGGAGAGGGTGCAGCTCGGGTAGCTTCTGGGGATGGTGACTGTGCGGCTGGAATAGTTTCTGGGGTTGGAGAGGGTGCAGCTCGGGTGGCTTCTGGTTGTAGAGGGTGCAGCTCGGGTATTTTCTGGGGTTGGAGATTGTGCAGCTCGGGTAGTTTCTGGGGTTGGAGAGGCTGCAGCTCGGGTATCTTTTGGTTGGGGAGGGTGCAGCTTGGATTGTTTCTAGTTGGAGAGGATGCAGCTCGTACAGTTTCTGGGGTTGGAGAGGGTGCAGCTCGGGTAGATTCTGGGGTTGGAGAGGGTGCAGCTCGGGTAGTTTCTGTGGTTGGAGAGGGTGCAGCTTGGACAGTTTTTGTGGTTGGACAGTGTGCAGCTCGGACAGTTTCTGTGGTTGGAGAGGGTGCAGCTCGGGTAGTTTCAGGGGATGGAGAGGGTGCAGCTCGGGTAGTTTCTGGTTGGAAAGTGTGCAGCTCGTGTAATTTCTGGTTGGAGAGCGTGCAGCTTGGGTCATTTCTGGGGTTGGAGAGGGTGCAGTTTGGTTAGTTCCTGGCGATGGAGATGGTGCAGCTCAGACAGTTTCTGGGGGTGGAGAGGGTGCCGCTCGGGCAGTTTCTGGGGTTGGAGAGGGTGCAGTTCGGACAGTTTCTGGGGATGGAGAGGGTGCAGCTCGGACAATTTCTGGTGTTGGAGAGGGTGCAGTTCGGACAGTTTCTGGGGGTGGAGACGGTGCATCTCAGGGAGTTTCTGGGGATGGAGATGGTGCAGCTCGGGTAGTTTCTATGGATGGAGATGGTGCAGCTCGGGTAGTTTATGGGTGTGGAGAAGGTGCATCTCGGGTAGTTTCTGGGGATGGAGAGGGTGCAGCTCGGGTAGTTTCTGGGGATGGAGAGGTTGCAGCTCGGGTATTTTCTGGGGTTGGAGAGGGTGCAGCTCGGGTAGCTTCTGGGGATGGTGACTGTGCGGCTGGAATAGTTTCTGGGGTTGGAGAGGGTGCAGCTCGGGTGGTTTCTGGTTGTAGAGGGTGCAGCTCGGGTATTTTCTGGGGTTGGAGGTTGTGCAGCTCGGGTAGTTTCTGGGGTTGGAGAGGGTGCAGCTCGGGTATCTTCTGGTTGGGGAGGGTGCAGCTTGGATTGTTTCTAGTTGGAGAGGATGCAGCTCGTACAGTTTCTGGGGTTGGAGAGGGTGCAGCTCGGGTAGATTCTGGGGTTGGAGAGGTTGCAGCTCGGGTAGTTTCTGGGGGTTTAGAGGGTGCAGCTTGGGTAGTTTCTGTGGTTGGAGAGCGTGCAGCTTGGACAGTTTTTGTGGTTGGACAGTGTGCAGCTCGGACAGTTTCTGTGGTTGGAGAGGGTGCAGCTCGGGTAGTTTCTGGTTGGAAAGTGTGCAGCTCGTGTAATTTCTGGTTGGAGAGCGTGCAGCTTGGGTCATTTCTGGGGTTGGAGAGGGTGCAGTTTGGTTAGTTCCTGGCGATGGAGATGGTGCAGCTCGGACAGTTTCTGGGGGTGGAGAGGGTGCCGCTCGGGCAGTTTCTGGGGTTGGAGAGGGTGCAGCTCGGACAGTTTCTGGGGTTGGAGAGGGTGCAGTTTGGTTAGTTCCTGGCGATGGAGATGGTGCAGCTCGGACAGTTTCTGGGGGTGGAGAGGGTGCCGCTCGGGCAGTTTCTGGGGTTGGAGAGGGTGCAGTTCGGACAGTTTCTGGGGGTGGAGAAGGTGCATCTCAGGGAGTTTTTGGGGGATGGAGATGGTGCAGCTCAGGTAGTTTCTATGGATGGAGATGGTGCAGCTCGGTAGTTTATGGGTGTGGAGAAGGTGCATCTCGGGTAGTTTCTGGGGATGGAGATGGTGCAGCTCGGCTAGTTTCTGGGTTGGAGTCGTTGCAGCTCGAGTAGTTTCTGGTGTTGTCGAGGGTGCAGCTCGGGTAGTTTCTGGGGGTGGAGAGGGGGCAGCTGGGGTAGTTTCTGGGGGTGGAAAGGGTTCAGCTCGGGTAGTTTCTGGGCATGGAGATGGTGCAGCTCGGACAGTTTCTGGGGATGGAGAGGGTGCAGCTCGGGCAGTTTCTGGTTGGGGAGGCTGCAGCTCGTGTAGTTTCTTGGGGTGGAGAGGGTGCAGCTCGGGTAGTTTCTTTGGGTGGAGAGGGTGCAGCTCGGGTAGTTACTGGTTGGGGAGGGTGGCAGCTCAGACAGTTTCTGGGGATGGAGAGGGTGCCGCTCGGGTAGTTCCTGGGTGGAGAGGTGCAGCTCGGGTAGTTTCTGGGGATGGAGAGGGTGCAGCTCGGGTAGTTTCTGGTTGGGGAGGGTGCAGTTCGGGCAGGTTCTGGGGTTGGAGAGGGTGCAGCTCGGGTAGTTTCTGGGGATGGAGAGTGTGCAGCTCGGGTAGTTTCTGGGGATGGAGAGGGTGCAGCTCGGGTATTTTCTGGGTTTGGAGAGGGTGCATCTCGGGTAGCTTCTGGGGATGGTGACTGTGCGGCTGGAGTAGTTTATGGGGTTGGAGAGGGTACAGCTCGGGTGGTTTCTGGTTGGAGAGGGTGCAGCTCGGGTATTTTCTGCGTTGGAGAGGGTTTAGCTCGGGTAGATTCTGGTTGGAAAGGGTGCAGCTCGTGTAATTTCTGGTTGGAGAGCATGCAGCTTGGGTAGTTTCTGGGGGTGGAGAGAGTGCAGCTTGGTTAGTTCCTGGGGATGCAGATGGTGCAGCTCGGACAGTTTCTGGGTGTGGAGAGGGTGCAGTTCGGACAGTTTCTCGGGGTGGAGAAGGTGCATCTCGGGGAGTTTCTGGGGATGGAGATGGTGCATCTCGGGTCGTTTCTATTGATGGAGATGGTGCAGCTCGTGTAGTTTCTGGGGATGGAGAGGGTGCAGCTCGGGTAGTTTCTGGGGATGGAGAGGGTGCAGCTCGGGTAGTTTCTGGGGATGGAGAGGGTGCAGCTCGCTAGTTTCTGGGGATGGTGAGGGTGCAGCTCGGGTAGTTTCTGGGGATGGAGAGGGTGCAGCTCGGGTAGTTTCTGGGGGTGGAGAGGGTGCAGCCCGGGTAGTTTCTGGGGGTGGAGAGGGTTCAGCTCGGGTAGTTTCTGGGCATGGAGATGGTGCAGCTCGGACAGTTTCTAGGGATTGGGAGGGTGCAGCTCGGGCAGTTTCTGGTTGGGGAGGCTGCAGCTCGTGTAGTTTCTTGGGGTGGAGAGGGTGCAGCTCGGGTAGTTTCTTTGGGTGGAGAGGGTGCAGCTCGGGTAGTTACTGGTTGGGGAGGGTGCAGCTCAGACAGTTTCTGCGGATAGAGAGGGTGCCGCTCGGGTAGTTCCTGGGTGGAGAGGTGCAGCTCCTGTAGTTTCTGGGGATGGAGAGGGTGCAGCTCGGGTAGTTTCTGGTTGGGGAGGGTGCAGTTCGGGCAGGTTCTGGGGTTGGAGAGGGTGCAGCTCGGGTAGTTTCTGGGGATGGAGAGTGTGCAGCTCGGGTAGTTTCTGGGGATGGAGAGGGTGCAGCTCGGGTATTTTCTGGGTTTGGAGAGGCTGCATCTCGGGTAGCTTCTGGGGATGGTGACTGTGCGGCTGGAGTAGTTTCTGGGGTTGGAGAGGGTGCAGCTCGGGTGGTTTCTGGTTGGAGAGGGTGCAGCTCGGGTATTTTCTGGGGTTGGAGAGGGTGCAGCTCGTGTAGATTCTGGTTGGAAAGGGTGCAGCTCGTGTAATTTCCGGCTGGAGAGCGTGCAGCTTGGGTAGTTTCTGGGGGTGGAGAGGGTGCAGTTCGGACAGTTTCTCGGGGTGGAGAAGGTGCATCTCGGGGAGTTTTTGGGGATGGAGATGGTGCAGCTCGGGTCGTTTCTATTGATGGAGATGGTGCAGATCGTGTAGTTTCTGGGGATGGAGAGGGTGCAGCTCGGGTAGTTTCTGGGGATGGAGAGGGTGCAGCTCGGGTAGTTTCTGGGGATGGAGAGGGTGCAGCTCGTGTAGTTTCTGGGGATGGAGAGGGTGCAGCTTGGGTAGTTTCTGGGGATGGAGAGGGTGCAGCTCGGGTAGTTTCTGGGGGTGGAGAGGGTGCAGCTCGGGTAGTTTCTGGGGGTGGAGAGGGTTCAGCTCGGGTAGTTTCTGGGCATGGAGATGGTGCAGCTCGGACAGTTTCTGGGGATGGAGAGGGTGCAGCTCGGGCAGTTTCTGGTTGGGGAGGCTACAGCTCGTGTAGTTTCTTGGGGTGGAGAGGGTGCAGCTCGGGTAGTTTCTTTGGGTGGAGAGGGTGCAGCTCGGGTAGTTACTGGTTGGGGAGGGTGCAGCTAAGACAGTTTCTGCGGATGGAGAGGGTGCCGCTCGGGTAGTTCCTGGGTGGAGAGGTGCAGCTCGGGTAATTTCTGGGGATGGAGAGGGTGCAGCTCGGGTATTTTCTGGGGTTGGAGAGGGTGCATCTCGGGTAGCTTCTGGGGATGGTGACTGTGCGGCTGGAGTAGTTTCTGGGGTTGGAGAGGGTGCAGCTCGGGTGGTTTCTGGTTGGAGAGGGTGCAGCTCGGGTATTTTCTGTGTTGGACAGGGTGCAGCTCGGGTACATTCTGGTTGGAAAGGGTGCAGCTCGTGTAATTTCCGTTTGGAGAGCGTGCAGCTTGGGTAGTTTCTGGGGGTGGAGAGATTGCAGCTTGGTTAGTTCCTGGGGATGCAGATGGTGCAGCTCGGACAGTTTCTGGGTGTGGAGAGGGTGCAGTTCGGACAGTTTCTCGGGGTGGAGAAGGTGCATCTCGGGGAGTTTCTGGGGATGGAGATGGTGCATCTCGGGTCGTTTCTATTGATGGAGATGGTGCAGCTCGTGTAGTTTCTGGGGATGGAGAGGGTGCAGCTCGGGTAGTTTCTGGGGATGGAGAGGGTGCAGCTCGCTAGTTTCTGGGGATGGTGAGGGTGCAGCTCGGGTAGTTTCTGGGGGTGGAGAGGGTGCAGCTCGGGTAGTTTCTGGGGGTGGTGAGGGTGCAGCTCGGGTAGTTTCTGGGGGTGGAGAGGGTTCAGCTCGGGTAGTTTCTGGGCATGGAGATGGTGCAGCTCGGACAATTTCTAGGGATTGGGAGGGTGCAGCTCGGGCAGTTTCTGGTTGGGGAGGCTGCAGCTCGTGTAGTTTCTTGGGGTGGAGAGGGTGCAGCTCGGGTAGTTTCTTTGGGTGGAGAGGGTGCAGCTCGTGTAGTTACTGGTTGGGGAGGGTGCAGCTCAGACAGTTTCTGCGGATAGAGAGGGTGCCGCTCGGGTAGTTCCTGGGTGGAGAGGTGCAGCTCGGGTAGTTTCTGGGGATGGAGAGGGTGCAGCTCGGGTAGTTTCTGGTTGGAGAGGGTGCAGCTCGGTTAGTTTCTGGTTGGGGAGGGTGCAGTTCGGGCAGGTTCTGGGGTTGGAGAGGGTGCAGCTCGGGTAGTTTCTGGGGATCTAGAGTGTGCAGCTCGGGTAGTTTCTGGGGATGGAGAGGGTAAAGCTCGGGTATTTTCTGGGTTTGGAGAGGCTGCATCTCGGGTAGCTTCTGGGGATGGTGACTGTGCGGCTGGAGTAGTTTCTGGGGTTGGAGAGGGTGCAGCTTGGGTGGTTTCTGGTTGGAGAGGGTGCAGCTCGGGTATTTTCTGGGGTTGGAGAGGGTGCAGCTCGTGTAGATTCTGGTTGGAAAGGGTGCAGCTCGTGTAATTTCCGGTTGGAGAGCGTGCAGCTTGGGTAGTTTCTGGGGGTGGAGAGAGTGCAGCTTGGTTAGTTCCTGGGGATGCAGATGGTGCAGCTCGGACAGTTTCTGGGGGTGGAGAGGGTGCAGTTCGGACAGTTTCTCGGGGTGGAGAAGGTGCATCTCGGGGATTTTCTGGGGATGGAGATGGTGCAGCTCGGGTCGTTTCTATTGATGGAGATGGTGCAGATCGTGTAGTTTCTGGGGATGGAGAGGGTGCAGCTCGGGTAGTTTCTGGGGATGGAGAGGGTGCAGCTCGGGTAGTTTCTGGGGATGGAGAGGGTGCAGCTCGTGTAGTTTCTGGGGATGGAGAGGGTGCAGCTTGGGTAGTTTCTGGGGATGGAGAGGGTGCAGCTCGGGTAGTTTCTGGGGGTGGAGAGGGTGCAGCTCGGGTAGTTTCTGGGGGTGGAGAGGGTTCAGCTTGGGTAGTTTTTGGGCATGGAGATGGTGCAGCTCGGACAGTTTCTGGGGATGGAGAGGGTGCAGCTCGGGCAGTTTCTGGTTGGGGAGGCTGCAGCTCGTGTAGTTTCTTGGGGTGGAGAGGGTGCAGCTCGGGTAGTTTCTTTGGGTGGAGAGGGTGCAGCTCGGGTAGTTACTGGTTGGGGAGGGTGCAGCTCAGACAGTTTCTGCGGATGGAGAGGGTGCCGCTCGGGTAGTTCCTGGGTGGAGATGTGCAGCTCGGGTAGTTTCTGGGGATGGAGAGGGTGCAGCTCGGGTAGTTTCTGGTTGGAGAGGGTGCAGCTCGGGTAGTTTCTGGTTGGGGAGGGTGCAGCTCGGGCAGGTTCTGGGGTTGGAGAGGGTGCAGCTCGGGTAGTTTCTGGGGATGGAGAGTGTGCAGCTCGGGTAGTTTCTGGGGATGGAGAGGGTGCAGCTCGGGTATTTTCTGGGGTTGGAGAGGGTGCATCTCGGGTAGCTTCTGGGGATGGTGACTGTGCGGCTGGAGTAGTTTCTGGGGTTGGAGAGGGTGCAGCTCGGGTGGTTTCAGGTTGGAGAGGGTGCTGCTCGGGTATTTTCTGGGGTTGGAGAGGGTGCAGCTCGGGTAGATTCTGGTTGGAAAGGGTGCAGCTTGTGTAATTTCTGGTTGGAGAGCGTGTAGCTTGGGTAGTTTCTGGGGGTGGAGAGAGTGCAGCTTCGTTAGTTCCTGGGGATGCAGATGGTGCAGCTCGGACAGTTTCTGGGGGTGGAGAGGGTGCAGTTCGGACAGTTTCTCGGGGTGGAGAAGGTGCATCTCGGGGAGTTTC
Source organism: Carcharodon carcharias (assembly GCF_017639515.1). Classification (NCBI taxonomy): domain Eukaryota; kingdom Metazoa; phylum Chordata; class Chondrichthyes; order Lamniformes; family Lamnidae; genus Carcharodon; species Carcharodon carcharias. The sequence goes on along the minus strand of NC_054472.1, from coordinate 3,336,049 downwards.
TGGGGATGGAGATGGTGCAGCTCGGGTCGTTTCTATTGATGGAGATGGTGCAGCTCGTGTAGTTTCTGGGGATGGAGAGGGTGCAGCTCGGGTAGTTTCTGGGGATGGAGAGGGTGCAGCTCGGGTAGTTTCTGGGGATGGAGAGGGTGCAGCTCGTGTAGTTTCTGGGGATGGCGAGGGTGCAGCTCGGGTAGTTTCTGGGGATGGAGAGGGTGCAGCTCGGGTAGATTCTGGGGATGGAGAGGGTGCAGCTCGTGCAGTTTCTGGGGTTGGAGAGGGAGCAGCTCGGGCAGTTTCTGGGGATGGAGATGGTGCAGCTCGGGTAGTTTCTGGGGGTGGAGAGGGTGCAGCTCGGGCAGGTTCTGGGGTTGGAGAGGGTGCAGCTCACGTAGTTTCTGGGGATGGAGAGTGTGCAGCTCGGGTAGTTTCTGGGGGTGGAGAGGGTGTAGCTAGGGTATTTTCTGGGGTTGGAGAGGGTGCAGCTCGGTTAGCTTCTGGGGATGGTGACTGTGCGGCTGGAATAGTTTCTGGGGTTGGAGAGGGTGCAGCTCGGGTGGTTTCTGGTTGTAGAGGGTGCAGCTCGGGTATTTTCTGGGGTTGGAGATTGTGCAGCTCGGGTAGTTTCTTGGGTTGGAGAGGGTGCAGCTCGGGTATCTTCTGGGGATGGAGAGGGTGCAGCTCGGGCAATTTCTGGTTGGGGAGGTTGCAGCTTGGATTGTTTCTAGTTGGAGAGGATGCAGCTCGTACAGTTTCTGGGGTTGGAGAGGGTGCAGCTCGGGTAGGTTCTGGGGTTGGAGAGGGTGCAGCTCGGGTAGTTTCTGGGTTTTAGAGGGTGCAGCTTGGGTAGTTTCTGTGGTTGGAGAGGGTGCAGCTTGGACAGTTTTTGTGGTTGGACAGTGTGCATCTCGGACAGTTTCTGTGGTTGGAGAGGGTGCAGCTCGGGTAGTTTCAGGGGATGGAGAGGGTGCAGCTGGGGTAGTTTCTGGTTGGAAAGTGTGCAGCTCGTGTAATTTCTGGTTGGAGAGCGTGCAGCTTGGGTCATTTCTGGGGTTGGAGAGGGTGCAGTTTGGTTAGTTCCTGGCGATGGAGATGGTGCAGCTCAGACAGTTTCTGGGGGTGGAGAGGGTGCCGCTCGGGCAGTTTCTGGGTTTGGAGAGGGTGCAGTTCGGACAGTTTCTGGGGATGGAGAGGGTGCAGCTCGGACAGTTTCTGGTGTTGGAGAGGGTGCAGTTCGGACAGTTTCTGGGGGTGGAGAAGGTGCATCTCGGGGAATTTCTGGGGATGGAGATGGTGCAGCTCGGGTAGTTTCTATGGATGGAGATGGTGCAGATCGGGTAGTTTCTGGGGGTGGAGAGGGTGCAGGTCAGGTAGTTTCTGGCGATGGAGAGGGTGCATTTCGGGAAGTTACTGGGTCTGGAGAGGGTGCAGCTCGGGTAAGTTCTGGGGATGGAGACTGTGCAGCTCAGACTGTTTCTAGTTGGATAGAGTGCAGCTCGGTTAGTTTCTAGCGGGGTAGATGGTGCAGCTCAGGTAGTTTCTGTGGTTGGAGAGGGTGCAGCTCGGACAGTTTCTGGGGATGGAGAGGGTGCAGGTTGGACATTTCTGGGGATGGAGAGGGTGCAGCTCAGGTAGTTTCTGGGGAGGGAGAGGGTGCAGCTCGGGTAGTTTCTGGTTGGGGAGGGTGCAGCTCGGGCAGGTTCTGGGGTTGGAGAGGGTGCAGCTCGGGTAGTTTCTGGGGTTGGAGAAGGTGCAAGCTCGGGTAGTTTCTGTTGATGGAGACGGTGCAGCTCGGGTGGTTTCTGGGGATGAAGAGGGTGCAGCTCGGGTAGTTCCTGGGGATGTAGAACGTTCATCTCGGTTAGTTTCTGGGGGTCAAGAGGGTGCAGGTCGGACAGTTTCTGTGTTTGGAGAGGGTGGAGCTTGGGTCGTTTCTGGGGATGGAGAGGGTGCAGCTTGGACAGTTTCTGGGTGTGGAGAGGGTGCAGCTCGGGTAGTTTCTGGGGGTGGAGTCGGTACAGCTTGGGTAGTTTCTGGGGATGGAGTGGGTGCAGCTCGTGTAGTTTCTGGGGCTGGAGAGGGTGCAGCTCGGGTAGTTTCTGGGGGTGGAGAGGGTGCAGCTCGGGTAGTTTCTGGGGATGGAGTGGGTGCAGCTCGTGTAGTTTCTGGGGCTGGTGAGGGTGCAGCTCGGGTAGTTTCTGGGGTAGGAGAGGGTGCAGCTCGGGTAGTTTCTGGGGGAGGAGAGGGTGCAGCTCGTGTAGTTTCTGTGGGAGGAGAGGCTGCTGCTCGGGTAGTTTCTGGTGGTGGAGAGAGTGCTTCTCGGGTAGTTTCTGGGGGTGGAGAGTTGGCAGCTCGGGTAGTTTCTTGTTGGAGTGGGTGCAGCTCGGGTAGTTACTGGGGTTGGAGAGGTTGCGTTTCGGGTAGTATCTGGGGTTAGAGAGGGTGCAGCTCACGTAGATTCTGGGGTTGGAGAGGGTGCAGCTCGGGTAGTGTCTGGGGTTGGAGAGGGTGCAGCTCGGGTATTTTCTGGGGATGGAGAGGGTGCAGCCAGTTAGTTTCTGGGGATGGAGAGGGGGCAGCTCGGACTGTTTCCTGGGATGGAGAGGGTGCAGCTCGGCCTTTTTCTGGTTGGAGAGGGTGCAGCTTGGGTAGTTTCTGGGGTTGGAGAGGTTGCAGCTCGGACAGTTTCTGGGGTTGGAGAGGGCGCAGCTCGGACAGTTTCCTGGGGTTGGGGAGGCTGCAGATCGGGTAGTTTCTGGGGATGGAGAGGGTGCAGCTCGGGTAGTTTCTGGGGGTGAAGAGGGTGTAGATCGGGTAGTTTCTGGGGATGGAGAGAGTGAAGCTCGGGTAGTTTCTGGGGGTGAAGAGGGTGCAGCTCAGGTAGTTTCTGGGGATGTAGAACGTGCAGCTCGGTTAGTTTCTGGGGGTCGAGAAGGTGCAGCTCGGACAGTTTCTGAGTTTGGAGAGGGGTGGAGCGTGGGACGTTTGTGGGGACGTAGATGGTGCAGCTCGTGTCGTTTCTGGGGATGTAGATGGTGCAGCTCTGGTAGTTTTTGGGGATGGAGAGGGTGCAGCTCGGACAGTTTCTGGTTGGAGACGGTGCAGGTCAGGTAGTTTCTTGGGATGGAGAGGGTGCAGAAGGGTAGTTTCTGGGGATGGAGAGGGTGCAGATCGGGTAGTTTCTGGGGATGGAGAGGGTGCAGCTCGGGTAGTTTCTGGGGATGGAGAGGGTGCAGCTCGGGTAGTTTCTGGGGATGGAGAGGGTGCAGCTCCAGCAGTTTCTGGGGGTGGAGAGGGTGCAGTTCCAGCAGTTTCTGGGGGTGGAGAAGGTGCAGCTTGGGTAGTTTCTGGGGGTGGAGAGGGTGCAGCTTGGGTAGTTTCTGGGGGTGGAGAGGGGGCAGCTCGGGTAGTGTCTGGGGTTGGAGAAGGTGCAGCTCGGGTAGTTTCTGGGGGTGCAGAAGGTGCAGCTCGGTTAGTTTCTGGGGGTCGAGAGGGTGCAGCTCGGACAGTTTCTGAGTTTGGAGAGGGTGGAGCGTGGGTCGTTTGTGGGGATGTAGATGGTGCAGCTCGGGTCGTTTCTGGGGATGTAGATGGTGCAGCTCTGGTAGTTTTTGGGGATGGAGAGGGTGCAGCTCGGACAGTTTCTGGTTGGAGACGGTGCAGGTCGGGTAGTTTCTTGGGATGGAGTGGGTGCAGCTCGGGTAGATTCTGGGGATGGAGAGGGTGCAGCTCGTGCAGTTTCTGGGGTTGGAGAGGGAGCAGCTCGGGCAGTTTCTGGGGATGGAGATGGTGCAGCTCGGGTAGTTTCTGGGGGTGGAGAGGGTGCAGCTCGGGCAGGTTCTGGGGTTGGAGAGGGTGCAGCTCACGTAGTTTCTGGGGATGGAGAGTGTGCAGCTCGGGTAGTTTCTGGGGGTGGAGAGGGTGTAGCTAGGGTATTTTCTGGGGTTGGAGAGGGTGCAGCTCGGTTAGCTTCTGGGGATGGTGACTGTGCGGCTGGAATAGTTTCTGGGGTTGGAGAGGGTGCAGATCGGGTGGTTTCTGGTTGTAGAGGGTGCAGCTCGGGTATTTTCTGGGGTTGGAGATTGTGCAGCTCGGGTAGTTTCTTGGGTTGGAGAGGGTGCAGCTCGGGTATCTTCTGGGGATGGAGAGGGTGCAGCTCGGGCAATTTCTGGTTGGGGAGGTTGCAGCTTGGATTGTTTTCTAGTTGGAGAGGATGCAGCTCGTACAGTTTCTGGGGTTGGAGAGGGTGCAGCTCGGGTAGGTTCTGGGGTTGGAGAGGGTGCAGCTCGGGTAGTTTCTGGGTTTTAGAGGGTGCAGCTTGGGTAGTTTCTGTGGTTGGAGAGGGTGCAGCTTGGACAGTTTTTGTGGTTGGACAGTGTGCATCTCGGACAGTTTCTGTGGTTGGAGAGGGTGCAGCTCGGGTAGTTTCAGGGGATGGAGAGGGTGCAGCTGGGGTAGTTTCTGGTTGGAAAGTGTGCAGCTCGTGTAATTTCTGGTTGGAGAGCGTGCAGCTTGGGTCATTTCTGGGGTTGGAGAGGGTGCAGTTTGGTTAGTTCCTGGCGATGGAGATGGTGCAGCTCGGACAGTTTCTGGGGGTGGAGAGGGTGCCGCTCGGGCAGTTTCTGGGTTTGGAGAGGGTGCAGTTCGGACAGTTTCTGGGGATGGAGAGGGTGCAGCTCGGACAGTTTCTGGTGTTGGAGAGGGTGCAGTTCGGACAGTTTCTGGGGGTGGAGAAGGTGCATCTCGGGGAATTTCTGGGGATGGAGATGGTGCAGCTCGGGTAGTTTCTATGGATGGAGATGGTGCAGATCGGGTAGTTTCTGGGGGTGGAGAGGGTGCCGCTCGGGCAGTTTCTGGGGTTGGAGATGGTGCAGTTCGGACAGTTTCTGGTGTTGGAGAGGGTGCATTTCGGACAGTTTCTGGTGTTGGAGATGGTGCAGTTCGGACAGTTTCTATGGATGGAAATGGTGCAGATCGGGTAGTTTCTGGGGGTGGAGAGGGTGCAGGTCAGGTAGTTTCTGGCGATGGAGAGGGTGCATTTCGGGAAGTTACTGGGTCTGGAGAGGGTGCAGCTCGGGTAAGTTCTGGGGATGGAGACTGTGCAGCTCAGACTGTTTCTAGTTGGATAGAGTGCAGCTCGGTTAGTTTCTAGCGGGGTAGATGGTGCAGCTCAGGTAGTTTCTGTGGTTGGAGAGGGTGCAGCTCGGACAGTTTCTGGGGATGGAGAGGGTGCAGGTTGGACATTTTCTGGGGATGGAGAGGGTGCAGCTCAGGTAGTTTCTGGGGAGGGAGAGGGTGCAGCTCGGGTAGTTTCTGGTTGGGGAGGGTGCAGCTCGGGCAGGTTCTGGGGTTGGAGAGGGTGCAGCTCGGGTAGTTTCTGGGGTTGGAGAAGGTGCAGCTCGGGTAGTTTCTGTTGATGGAGACGGTGCAGCTCGGGTGGTTTCTGGGGATGAAGAGGGTGCAGCTCGGGTAGTTCCTGGGGATGTAGAACGTTCATCTCGGTTAGTTTCTGGGGGTCAAGAGGGTGCAGGTCGGACAGTTTCTGTGTTTGGAGAGGGTGGAGCTTGGGTCGTTTCTGGGGATGGAGAGGGTGCAGCTTGGACAGTTTCTGGGTGTGGAGAGGGTGCAGCTCGGGTAGTTTCTGGGGGTGGAGTCGGTACAGCTTGGGTAGTTTCTGGGGATGGAGTGGGTGCAGCTCGTGTAGTTTCTGGGGCTGGAGAGGGTGCAGCTCGGGTAGTTTCTGGGGGTGGAGAGGGTGCAGCTCGGGTAGTTTCTGGGGATGGAGTGGGTGCAGCTCGTGTAGTTTCTGGGCTGGTGAGGGTGCAGCTCGGGTAGTTTCTGGGGTAGGAGAGGGTGCAGCTCGGGTAGTTTCTGGGGGAGGAGAGGGTGCAGCTCGTGTAGTTTCTGTGGGAGGAGAGGCTGCTGCTCGGGTAGTTTCTGGCGGTGGAGAGAGTGCTTCTCGGGTAGTTTCTGGGGGTGGAGAGTTGGCAGCTCGGGTAGTTTCTTGTTGGAGTGGGTGCAGCTCGGGTAGTTACTGGGGTTGGAGAGGTTGCGTTTCGGGTAGTATCTGGGGTTAGAGAGGGTGCAGCTCACGTAGATTCTGGGGTTGGAGAGGGTGCAGCTCGGGTAGTGTCTGGGGTTGGAGAGGGTGCAGCTCGGGTATTTTCTGGGGATGGAGAGGGTGCAGCCAGTTAGTTTCTGGGGATGGAGAGGGGGCAGCTCGGACTGTTTCCTGGGATGGAGAGGGTGCAGCTCGGCCTTTTTCTGGTTGGAGAGGGTGCAGCTTGGTAGTTTCTGGGGTTGGAGAGGTTGCAGCTCGGACAGTTTCTGGGGTTGGAGAGGGCGCAGCTCGGACAGTTTCCTGGGGTTGGGGAGGCTGCAGATCGGGTAGTTTCTGGGGATGGAGAGGGTGCAGCTCGGGTAGTTTCTGGGGGTGAAGAGGGTGTAGATCGGGTAGTTTCTGGGGATGGAGAGAGTGAAGCTCGGGTAGTTTCTGGGGGTGAAGAGGGTGCAGCTCAGGTAGTTTCTGGGGATGTAGAACGTGCAGCTCGGTTAGTTTCTGGGGGTCGAGAAGGTGCAGCTCGGACAGTTTCTGAGTTTGGAGAGGGTGGAGCGTGGGACGTTTGTGGGGACGTAGATGGTGCAGCTCGTGTCGTTTCTGGGGATGTAGATGGTGCAGCTCTGGTAGTTTTTGGGGATGGAGAGGGTGCAGCTCGGACAGTTTCTGGTTGGAGACGGTGCAGGTCAGGTAGTTTCTTGGGATGGAGAGGGTGCAGAAGGGTAGTTTCTGGGGATGGAGAGGGTGCAGATCGGGTAGTTTCTGGGGATGGAGAGGGTGCAGCTCGGGTAGTTTCTGGGGATGGAGAGGGTGCAGCTCGGGTAGTTTCTGGGGATGGAGAGGGTGCAGCTCCAGCAGTTTCTGGGGGTGGAGAGGGTGCAGTTCCAGCAGTTTCTGGGGGTGGAGAAGGTGCAGCTTGGGTAGTTTCTGGGGGTGGAGAGGGTGCAGCTTGGGTAGTTTCTGGGGGTGGAGAGGGGGCAGCTCGGGTAGTGTCTGGGGTTGGAGAAGGTGCAGCTCGGGTAGTTTCTGGGGGTGCAGAAGGTGCAGCTCGGTTAGTTTCTGGGGTCGAGAGGGTGCAGCTCGGACAGTTTCTGAGTTTGGAGAGGGTGGAGCGTGGGTCGTTTGTGGGGATGTAGATGGTGCAGCTCGGGTCGTTTCTGGGGATGTAGATGGTGCAGCTCTGGTAGTTTTTGGGGATGGAGAGGGTGCAGCTCGGACAGTTTCTGGTTGGAGACGGTGCAGGTCGGGTAGTTTCTTGGGATGGAGTGGGTGCAGATCGGGTAGTTTCTGGGGATGGAGAGGGTGCAGATCGGGGAGTTTCTGGGGATGGAGAGGGTGCAGCTCTAGTAGTTTCTGGGGAAGGAGAGGGTGCAGCTCGGGTAGTTTCTGGGGATGGAGTGGGTGCAGCTTGGGTAGTTTCTGGGGATGGAGAGGGTGCATCTCGGGCTGTTTCTGGTTGGAGAGGGTGAAGCTCGGGTAGTTTCTGGTTGGAGAGGGTGCAGCTCGGGTAGTTTCTGGGGATGGAGAGGGTGCAGCTCCAGCAGCTTCTGGGGGTGGAGAGGGTGCAGTTCCAGCAGTTTCTGGGGGTGGAGAAGGTGCAGCTTGGGTAGTTTCTGGGGGTGGAGAGGGGGCAGCTCGGGTAGTTTCTGTGGGTGGAGAGGGTGCAGCTCGGGTAGTGTCTGGAGTTGGAGAAGGTGCAGCTCGGACAGTTTCTGTGGGTGGAGAGAGGGCAGCTCGGGTAGTTTCTGGGGGTGGAGAGAGTGCAGCTCGGAAAGTTTCTGGTTGGAGAGGGTGCAGCTCGGGTAGTTTCTGGGGTTGGAGAAGGTGCAGCTCGGGGAGTTTCTGGGGATGGAGAAGGTGCAGCTCGGGTAGTTTCTGGGGGTGGTGCGGGTGCATCTCGGGCTGTTTCTGGTTGTAGAGCGTGAAGCTCAGGTAGTTTCTGGTTGGAGAGAGTGCAGCTCGGACAGTTTCTGGGGGTGGAGAGGGGGCAGCTCGGACAGTTTCTGGGGGTGGTGAGGGCGCAGCTCGGACAGTTTCCTGGGGTTGGGGAGGCTGCAGATCGGGTAGTTTCTGGGGGTGGAGTGGGTGCAGCTCGGGTAGTTTCTGGGGATGAAGAGGGTGGAGCTCGGGTAGTTGCTGGGGATGGAGAGGGTGCAGCTCGGACAGTTTCTGGCGATGGAGACGGTGCAGCTCGGGATGTTCCAGGGGCTGGAGAGGGTGCAGTTTGGATAGTTTCTGGGGTTGGAGACGGTGAAGCTCGGGTCGTTTCTGGGGATGGAGAGGGTGCAGCTCGGGTGGTTTCTGGGGGTGAAGAGGGTGCAGCTCGGATAGTTCCAGGGGATGTAGAACGTGCATCTCGGTTAGTTTCTGGGGGTCAAGAGGGTGCAGGTCGGACAGTTTCTGAGTTTGGAGAGGGTGGAGCTTGGGTCGTTACTGGGGATGGAGAGGGTGCAGCTCGGACAGTTTCTGGGGGTGGAGAGGGTGCAGCTCGGGTAGTGTCTGGGGTTGGAGAAGGTGCAGCTCGGGTAGTTTCTGGGGGTGCAGAGGGTGCAGATCGGGCAGTTTCTGGGGGTGGAGAGGGTGCAGTTCGGGTAGTTTCTGGGGTTGGAGACGGTGCAGGTCGGGTAGTTTCTGGGGATGGAGAGGGTGCAGCTCGGGTAGTTTCTGCGGATGTAGAATGTGCAGCTCGGTTAGTTTCTGGGGGTCGAGAGGGTGCAGCTCGGACAGTTTCTGAGTTTGGAGAGAGTGGAGCTCGGGTAGTTTCTGGGGGTGGAGATGGGGCAGCTCGGGTAGTTTCTGCGGGTGGAGAGAGTGCAGCTCGGGTAGTTTCTGGTTGGAGAGGGTGCAGCTCGGGTAGTTTCTGGGGTTGGAGACGGTGAAGCTCGGGTCGTTTCTGGGGATGGAGAGGGTGCAGCTCGGGTGGTTTCTGGGGGTGAAGAGGGTGCAGCTCGGATAGTTCCAGGGGATGTAGAACGTGCATCTCGGTTAGTTTCTGGGGGTCAAGAGGGTGCAGGTCGGACAGTTTCTGAGTTTGGAGAGGGTGGAGCTTGGGTCGTTACTGGGGATGGAGAGGGTGCATTCGGACAGTTTCTGGGGGTGGAGAGGGTGCAGCTCGGGTAGTGTCTGGGGTTGGAGAAGGTGCAGCTCGGGTAGTTTCTGGGGGTGCAGAGGGTGCAGATCGGGCAGTTTCTGGGGGTGGAGAGGGTGCAGTTCGGGTAGTTTCTGGGGTTGGAGACGGTGCAGGTCGGGTAGTTTCTGGGGATGGAGAGGGTGCAGCTCGGGTAGTTTCTGCGGATGTAGAATGTGCAGCTCGGTTAGTTTCTGGGGGTCGAGAGGGTGCAGCTCGGACAGTTTCTGAGTTTGGAGAGAGTGGAGCTCGGGTAGTTTCTGGGGGTGGAGATGGGGCAGCTCGGGTAGTTTCTGCGGGTGGAGAGAGTGCAGCTCGGGTAGTTTCTGGTTGGAGAGGGTGCAGCTCGCGTAGTTTCTGGGGTTGGAGAGGGTACTGCTCGAGTAGTGTCTGGGTTTGTAGAAAGTGCAGCTCGGGTAGTTTCTGAGGATGGAGAGGGTGCAGCTCGGGTAGATTCTGGGGTTGGAGAGGGTGCAGCTCGGATAGTTTCTGGGGGTGGAGAGGGTGCAGCTCGGGTAGTGTCTGGAGTTGGAGAAGGTGCAGCTCGGACAGTTTCTGTGGGTGGAGAGAGGGCAGCTCGGGTAGTTTCTGGGGGTGGAGAGAGTGCAGCTCAGAAAGTTTCTGGTTGGAGAGGGTGCAGCTCGGGTAGTTTCTGGGGTTGGAGAAGGTGCAGCTCGGGTAGTTTCTGTTGATGGAGACGGTGCAGCTCGGGTGGTTCCTGGGGATGAAGAGGGTGCAGCTCGGGTAGTTCCTGGGGATGTAGAACGTTCATCTCGGTTAGTTTCTGGGGGTCAAGAGGGTGCAGGTCGGACAGTTTCTGTGTTTGGAGAGGGTGGAGCTCGGGTCGTTTCTGGGAATGGAGAGGGTGCAGCTCGGACAGTTTCTGGGGGTGGAGAGGGTGCAGCTCGGGTAGTTTCTGGGGGTGGAGTCGGTACAGCTTGGGTAGTTTCTGGGGATGGAGTGGGTGCAGCTCGTGTAGTTTCTGGGGCTGGAGAGGGTGCAGCTCGGGTAGTTTCTGGGGGTGGAGAGGGTGCAGCTCGGGTAGTTTCTGGGGATGGAGTGGGTGCAGCTCGTGTAGTTTCTGGGGCTGGTGAGGGTGCAGCTCGGGTAGTTTCTGGGGTAGGAGAGGGTGCAGCTCGGGTAGTTTCTGGGGGAGGAGAGGGTGCAGCTCGTGTAGTTTCTGGGGGAGGAGAGGCTGCTGCTCGGGTAGTTTCTGGCGGTGGAGAGAGTGCTTCTCGGGTAGTTTCTGGGGGTGGAGAGTTGGCAGCTCGGGTAGTTTCTTGTTGGAGTGGGTGCAGCTCGGGTATTTACTGGGGTTGGAGAGGTTGCATTTCGGGTAGTATCTGGGGTGAGAGAGGGTGCAGCTCACGTAGATTCTGGGGTTGGAGAGGGTGCAGCTCGGGTAGTGTCTGGGGTTGGAGAGGGTGCAGCTCGGGTATTTTCTGGGGATGGAGAGGGTGCAGCCAGTTAGTTTCTGGGGATGGAGAGGGTGCAGCTCGGACTGTTTCCTGGGATGGAGAGGGTGCAGCTCGGCCTTTTTCTGGTTGGAGAGGGTGCAGCTTGGGTAGTTTCTGGGGTTGGAGAGGTTGCAGCTCGGACAGTTTCTGGGGTTGGAGAGGGCGCAGCTCGGACAGTTTCCTGGGGTTGGGGAATCTGCAGATTGGGTAGTTTCTGGGGATGGAGAGGGTGCAGGTCGGGTGGTTTCTGGGGGTGGATTGGGTGCAGCTCGGGTAGTTTCTGGGGGTGAAGAGGGTGTAGATCGGGTAGTTTCTGGGGATGGAGAGGGTGAAGCTTGGGTAGTTTCTGGGGGTGAAGAGGGTGCAGCTCAGGTAGTTTCTGGGGATGTAGAACGTGCAGCTCGGTTAGTGTCTGGGGGTCGAGAGGGTGCAGCTCGGACAGTTTCTGAATTTGGAGAGGGTGGAGCGTGGGACGTTTGTGGGGACGTAGATGGTGCAGCTCGGGTCGTTTCTGGGGATGTAGATGGTGCAGCTCTGGTAGTTTTTGGGGATGGAGAGGGTGCAGCTCGGACAGTTTCTGGTTGGAGACGGTGCAGGTCAGGTAGTTTCTTGGGATGTAGAGGGTGCAGATTGGGTAGTTTCTGGGGATGGAGAGGGTGCAGATCGGGTAGTTTCTGGGGATGGAGAGGATGCAGCTCGGGTAGTTTCTGGGGATGGAGAGGGTGCAGCTCAGGTATTTTCTGGGGATGTAGAACGTGCAGCTCGGTTAGTTTCTGGGGGTCGAGAGGGTGCAGCTCGGACAGTTTCTGAGTTTGGAGAGAGTGGAGCTCGGGTAGTTTCTGGGGGTGGAGATGGGGCAGCTCGGGTAGTTTCTGCGGGTGGAGAGAGTGCAGCTCGGGTAGTTTCTGGTTGGAGAGGGTGCAGCTCGGGTAGTTTCTGGGGTTGGAGAGGGTACTGCTCGAGTAGTGTCTGGGTTTGGAGAAAGTGCAGCTCGGGTAGTTTCTGAGGATGGAGAGGGTGCAGCTCGGGTAGATTCTGGGGTTGGAGAGGGTGCAGCTCGGGTAGTTTCTGGGGGTGGAGAGGGTGCAGCTCGGGTAGTGTCTGGAGTTGGAGAAGGTGCAGCTCGGACAGTTTCTGTGGGTGGAGAGAGGGCAGCTCGGGTAGTTTCTGGGGGTGGAGAGAGTGCAGCTCAGAAAGTTTCTGGTTGGAGAGGGTGCAGCTCGGGTAGTTTCTGGGGTTGGAGAAGGTGCAGCTCGGGTAGTTTCTGTTGATGGAGACGGTGCAGCTCGGGTGGTTCCTGGGGATGAAGAGGGTGCAGCTCGGGTAGTTCCTGGGGATGTAGAACGTTCATCTCGGTTAGTTTCTGGGGGTCAAGAGGGTGCAGGTCGGACAGTTTCTGTGTTTGGAGAGGGTGGAGCTTGGGTCGTTTCTGGGAATGGAGAGGGTGCAGCTCGGACAGTTTCTGGGGGTGGAGAGGGTGCAGCTCGGGTAGTTTCTGGGGGTGGAGTCGGTACAGCTTGGGTAGTTTCTGGGGATGGAGTGGGTGCAGCTCGTGTAGTTTCTGGGGCTGGAGAGGGTGCAGCTCGGGTAGTTTCTGGGGGTGGAGAGGGTGCAGCTCGGGTAGTTTCTGGGGATGGAGTGGGTGCAGCTCGTGTAGTTTCTGGGGCTGGTGAGGGTGCAGCTCGGGTAGTTTCTGGGGTAGGAGAGGGTGCAGCTCGGGTAGTTTCTGGGGGAGGAGAGGGTGCAGCTCGTGTAGTTTCTGTGGGAGGAGAGGCTGCTGCTCGGGTAGTTTCTGGCGGTGGAGAGAGTGCTTCTCGGGTAGTTTCTGGGGGTGGAGAGTTGGCAGCTCGGGTAGTTTCTTGTTGGAGTGGGTGCAGCTCGGGTAGTTACTGGGGTTGGAGAGGTTGCATTTCGGGTAGTATCTGGGGTTAGAGAGGGTGCAGCTCACGTAGATTCTGGGGTTGGAGAGGGTGCAGCTCGGGTAGTGTCTGGGGTTGGAGAGGGTGCAGCTCGGGTATTTTCTGGGGATGGAGAGGGTGCAGCCAGTTAGTTTCTGGGGATGGAGAGGGTGCAGCTCGGACTGTTTCCTGGGATGGAGAGGGTGCAGCTCGGCCTTTTTCTGGTTGGAGAGGGTGCAGCTCGGGTAGTTTATGGGGTTGGAGAGGTTGCAGCTCGGACAGTTTCTGGGGTTGGAGAGGGCGCAGCTCGGACAGTTTCCTGGGGTTGGGGAATCTGCAGATTGGGTAGTTTCTGGGGATGGAGAGGGTGCAGCTCGGGTAGTTTCTGGGGATGGAGAGGGTGCAGGTCGGGTGGTTTCTGGGGGTGGATTGGGTGCAGCTCGGGTAGTTTCTGGGGGTGAAGAGGGTGTAGATCGGGTAGTTTCTGGGGATGGAGAGGGTGAAGCTTGGGTAGTTTCTGGGGGTGAAGAGGGTGCAGCTCAGGTAGTTTCTGGGGATGTAGAACGTGCAGCTCGGTTAGTGTCTGGGGGTCGAGAGGGTGCAGCTCGGACAGTTTCTGAATTTGGAGAGGGTGGAGCGTGGGACGTTTGTGGGGACGTAGATGGTGCAGCTCGGGTCGTTTCTGGGGATGTAGATGGTGCAGCTCTGGTAGTTTTTGGGGATGGAGAGGGTGCAGCTCGGACAGTTTCTGGTTGGAGACGGTGCAGGTCAGGTAGTTTCTTGGATGGAGAGGGTGCAGATTGGGTAGTTTCTGGGGATGGAGAGGGTGCAGATCGGGTAGTTTCTGGGGATGGAGAGGGTGCAGCTCGGGTAGTTTCTGGGGATGGAGAGGGTGCAGCTCAGGTATTTTCTGGGGATGTAGAACGTGCAGCTCGGTTAGTTTCTGGGGGTCGAGAGGGTGCAGCTCGGACAGTTTCTGAGTTTGGAGAGAGTGGAGCTCGGGTAGTTTCTGGGGGTGGAGATGGGGCAGCTCGGGTAGATTCTGCGGGTGGAGAGAGTGCAGCTCGGGTAGTTTCTGGTTGGAGAGGGTGCAGCTCGGGTAGTTTCTGGGGTTGGAGAGGGTACTGCTCGAGTAGTGTCTGGGTTTGGAGAAAGTGCAGCTCGGTTAGTTTCTGAGGATGGAGAGGGTGCAGCTCGGGTAGATTCTGGGGTTGGAGAGGGTGCAGCTCGGGTAGTTTCTGGGGGTGGAGAGGGTGCAGCTCGGGTAGTGTCTGGAGTTGGAGAAGGTGCAGCTCGGACAGTTTCTGTGGGTGGAGAGAGGGCAGCTCGGGTAGTTTCTGGGGGTGGAGAGAGTGCAGCTCAGAAAGTTTCTGGTTGGGAGAGGGTGCAGCTCGGGTAGTTTCTGGGGTTGGAGAAGGTGCAGCTCGGGTAGTTTCTGTTGATGGAGACGGTGCAGCTCGGGTGGTTCCTGGGGGATGAAGAGGGTGCAGCTCGGGTAGTTCCTGGGGATGTAGAACGTTCATCTCGGTTAGTTTCTGGGGGTCAAGAGGGTGCAGGTCGGACAGTTCTGTGTTTGGAGAGGGTGGAGCTTGGGTCGTTCTGGGAATGGGAGAGGTGCAGCTCGGACAGTTTTCTGGGGGTGGAGAGGGTGCAGCTCGGGTAGTTTCTGGGGGTGGAGTCGGTACAGCTTGGGTAGTTTCTGGGGATGGAGTGGGTGCAGCTCGTGTAGTTTCTGGGGCTGGAGAGGGTGCAAGCTCGGGGTAGTTTCTGGGGGTGGAGAGGGTGCAGCTCGGGTAGTTTCTGGGGATGGAGTGGGTGCAGCTCGTGTAGTTTCTGGGGCTGGTGAGGGTGCAGCTCGGGTAGTTTCTGGGGTAGGAGAGGGTGCAGCTCGGGTAGTTTCTGGGGGAGGAGAGGGTGCAGCTCGTGTAGTTTCTGTGGGAGGAGAGGCTGCTGCTCGGGTAGTTTCTGGCGGTGGAGAGAGTGCTTCTCGGGTAGTTTCTGGGGGTGGAGAGTTGGCAGCTCGGGTAGTTTCTTGTTGGAGTGGGTGCAGCTCGGGTATTTACTGGGGTTGGAGAGGTTGCATTTCGGGTAGTATCTGGGGTGAGAGAGGGTGCAGCTCACGTAGATTCTGGGGTTGGAGAGGGTGCAGCTCGGGTAGTGTCTGGGGTTGGAGAGGGTGCAGCTCGGGTATTTTCTGGGGATGGAGAGGGTGCAGCCAGTTAGTTTCTGGGGATGGAGAGGGTGCAGCTCGGACTGTTTCCTGGGATGGAGAGGGTGCAGCTCGGCCTTTTTCTGGTTGGAGAGGGTGCAGCTTGGGTAGTTTCTGGGGTTGGAGAGGTTGCAGCTCGGACAGTTTCTGGGGTTGGAGAGGGCGCAGCTCGGACAGTTTCCTGGGGTTGGGGAATCTGCAGATTGGGTAGTTTCTGGGGATGGAGAGGGTGCAGGTCGGGTGGTTTCTCGGGGTGGATTGGGTGCAGCTCGGGTAGTTTCTGGGGGTGAAGAGGGTGTAGATCGGGTAGTTTCTGGGGATGGAGAGGGTGAAGCTTGGGTAGTTTCTGGGGTGAAGAGGGTGCAGCTCAGGTAGTTTCTGGGGATGTAGAACGTGCAGCTCGGTTAGTGTCTGGGGGTCGAGAGGGTGCAGCTCGGACAGTTTCTGAATTTGGAGAGGGTGGAGCGTGGGACGTTTGTGGGGACGTAGATGGTGCAGCTCGGGTCGTTTCTGGGGATGTAGATGGTGCAGCTCTGGTAGTTTTTGGGGATGGAGAGGGTGCAGCTCGGACAGTTTCTGGTTGGAGACGGTGCAGGTCAGGTAGTTTCTTGGGATGTAGAGGGTGCAGATTGGGTAGTTTCTGGGGATGGAGAGGGTGCAGATCGGGTAGTTTCTGGGGATGGAGAGGATGCAGCTCGGGTAGTTTCTGGGGATGGAGAGGGTGCAGCTCAGGTATTTTCTGGGGATGTAGAACGTGCAGCTCGGTTAGTTTCTGGGGGTCGAGAGGGTGCAGCTCGGACAGTTTCTGAGTTTGGAGAGAGTGGAGCTCGGGTAGTTTCTGGGGGTGGAGATGGGGCAGCTCGGGTAGTTTCTGCGGGTGGAGAGAGTGCAGCTCGGGTAGTTTCTGGTTGGAGAGGGTGCAGCTCGGGTAGTTTCTGGGGTTGGAGAGGGTACTGCTCGAGTAGTGTCTGGGTTTGGAGAAAGTGCAGCTCGGGTAGTTTCTGAGGATGGAGAGGGTGCAGCTCGGGTAGATTCTGGGGTTGGAGAGGGTGCAGCTCGGGTAGTTTCTGGGGGTGGAGAGGGTGCAGCTCGGGTAGTGTCTGGAGTTGGAGAAGGTGCAGCTCGGACAGTTTCTGTGGGTGGAGAGAGGGCAGCTCGGGTAG
The DNA here is from genome assembly GCF_017639515.1 of Carcharodon carcharias. Taxonomy (NCBI): domain Eukaryota; kingdom Metazoa; phylum Chordata; class Chondrichthyes; order Lamniformes; family Lamnidae; genus Carcharodon; species Carcharodon carcharias. The sequence continues at coordinate 3,320,140 of NC_054472.1, read as the reverse complement.
TTTCTGGGGGTGGAGAGAGTGCAGCTCAGAAAGTTTCTGGTTGGAGAGGGTGCAGCTCGGGTAATTTCTGGGGTTGGAGAAGGTGCAGCTCGGGTAGTTTCTGTTGATGGAGACGGTGCAGCTCGGGTGGTTCCTGGGGATGAAGAGGGTGCAGCTCGGGTAGTTCCTGGGGATGTAGAACGTTCATCTCGGTTAGTTTCTGGGGGTCAAGAGGGTGCAGGTCGGACAGTTTCTGTGTTTGGAGAGGGTGGAGCTTGGGTCGTTTCTGGGAATGGAGAGGGTGCAGCTCGGACAGTTTCTGGGGGTGGAGAGGGTGCAGCTCGGGTAGTTTCTGGGGGTGGAGTCGGTACAGCTTGGGTAGTTTCTGGGGATGGAGTGGGTGCAGCTCGTGTAGTTTCTGGGGCTGGAGAGGGTGCAGCTCGGGTAGTTTCTGGGGGTGGAGAGGGTGCAGCTCGGGTAGTTTCTGGGGATGGAGTGGGTGCAGCTCGTGTAGTTTCTGGGGCTGGAGAGGGTGCAGCTCGGGTAGTTTCTGGGGTAGGAGAGGGTGCAGCTCGGGTAGTTTCTGGGGGAGGAGAGGGTGCAGCTCGTGTAGTTTCTGTGGGAGGAGAGGCTGCTGCTCGGGTAGTTTCTGGCGGTGGAGAGAGTGCTTCTCGGGTAGTTTCTGGGGGTGGAGAGTTGGCAGCTCGGGTAGTTTCTTGTTGGAGTGGGTGCAGCTCGGGTAGTTACTGGGGTTGGAGAGGTTGCATTTCGGGTAGTATCTGGGGTTAGAGAGGGTGCAGCTCACGTAGATTCTGGGGTTGGAGAGGGTGCAGCTCGGGTAGTGTCTGGGGTTGGAGAGGGTGCAGCTCGGGTATTTTCTGGGGATGGAGAGGGTGCAGCCAGTTAGTTTCTGGGGATGGAGAGGGTGCAGCTCGGACTGTTTCCTGGGATGGAGAGGGTGCAGCTCGGCCTTTTTCTGGTTGGAGAGGGTGCAGCTTGGGTAGTTTATGGGGTTGGAGAGGTTGCAGCTCGGACAGTTTCTGGGGTTGGAGAGGGCGCAGCTCGGACAGTTTCCTGGGGTTGGGGAATCTGCAGATTGGGTAGTTTCTGGGGATGGAGGGCAGCGGGTAGTTTCTGGGGATGGAGAGGGTGCAGGTCGGGTGGTTTCTGGGGGTGGATTGGGTGCAGCTCGGGTAGTTTCTGGGGGTGAAGAGGGTGTAGATCGGGTAGTTTCTGGGGATGGAGAGGGTGAAGCTTGGGTAGTTTCTGGGGTGAAGAGGGTGCAGCTCAGGTAGTTTCTGGGGATGTAGAACGTGCAGCTCGGTTAGTGTCTGGGGGTCGAGAGGGTGCAGCTCGGACAGTTTCTGAATTTGGAGAGGGTGGAGCGTGGGACGTTTGTGGGGACGTAGATGGTGCAGCTCGGGTCGTTTCTGGGGATGTAGATGGTGCAGCTCTGGTAGTTTTTGGGGATGGAGAGGGTGCAGCTCGGACAGTTTCTGGTTGGAGACGGTGCAGGTCAGGTAGTTTCTTGGGATGGAGAGGGTGCAGATTGGGTAGTTTCTGGGATGGAGAGGGTGCAGATCGGGTAGTTTCTGGGGATGGAGAGGATGCAGCTCGGGTAGTTTCTGGGGATGGAGAGGGTGCAGCTCAGGTATTTTCTGGGGATGTAGAACGTGCAGCTCGGTTAGTTTCTGGGGGTCGAGAGGGTGCAGCTCGGACAGTTTCTGAGTTTGGAGAGAGTGGAGCTCGGGTAGTTTCTGGGGGTGGAGATGGGGCAGCTCGGGTAGATTCTGCGGGTGGAGAGAGTGCAGCTCGGGTAGTTTCTGGTTGGAGAGGGTGCAGCTCGGGTAGTTTCTGGGGTTGGAGAGGGTACTGCTCGAGTAGTGTCTGGGTTTGGAGAAAGTGCAGCTCGGGTAGTTTCTGAGGATGGAGAGGGTGCAGCTCGGGTAGATTCTGGGGTTGGAGAGGGTGCAGCTCGGGTAGTTTCTGGGGGTGGAGAGGGTGCAGCTCGGGTAGTGTCTGGAGTTGGAGAAGGTGCAGCTCGGACAGTTTCTGTGGGTGGAGAGAGGGCAGCTCGGGTAGTTTCTGGGGGTGGAGAGAGTGCAGCTCAGAAAGTTTCTGGTTGGAGAGGGTGCAGCTCGGGTAGTTTCTGGGGTTGGAGAAGGTGCAGCTCGGGTAGTTTCTGTTGATGGAGACGGTGCAGCTCGGGTGGTTCCTGGGGATGAAGAGGGTGCAGCTCGGGTAGTTCCTGGGGATGTAGAACGTTCATCTCGGTTAGTTTCTGGGGGTCAAGAGGGTGCAGGTCGGACAGTTTCTGTGTTTGGAGAGGGTGGAGCTTGGGTCGTTTCTGGGAATGGAGAGGGTGCAGCTCGGACAGTTTCTGGGGGTGGAGAGGGTGCAGCTCGGGTAGTTTCTGGGGGTGGAGTCGGTACAGCTTGGGTAGTTTCTGGGGATGGAGTGGGTGCAGCTCGTGTAGTTTCTGGGGCTGGAGAGGGTGCAGCTCGGGTAGTTTCTGGGGGTGGAGAGGGTGCAGCTCGGGTAGTTTCTGGGGATGGAGTGGGTGCAGCTCGTGTAGTTTCTGGGGCTGGTGAGGGTGCAGCTCGGGTAGTTTCTGGGGTAGGAGAGGGTGCAGCTCGGGTAGTTTCTGGGGGAGGAGAGGGTGCAGCTCGTGTAGTTTCTGTGGGAGGAGAGTTTGCTGCTCGGGTAGTTTCTGGCGGTGGAGAGAGTGCTTCTCGGGTAGTTTCTGGGGGTGGAGAGTTGGCAGCTCGGGTAGTTTCTTGTTGGAGTGGGTGCAGCTCGGGTAGTTACTGGGGTTGGAGAGGTTGCATTTCGGGTAGTATCTGGGGTTAGAGAGGGTGCAGCTCACGTAGATTCTGGGGTTGGAGAGGGTGCAGCTCGGGTAGTGTCTGGGGTTGGAGAGGGTGCAGCTCGGGTATTTTCTGGGGATGGAGAGGGTGCAGCCAGTTAGTTTCTGGGGATGGAGAGGGTGCAGCTCGGACTGTTTCCTGGGATGGAGAGGGTGCAGCTCGGCCTTTTTCTGGTTGGAGAGGGTGCAGCTCGGGTAGTTTCTGGGGTTGGAGAGGTTGCAGCTCGGACAGTTTCTGGGGTTGGAGAGGGCGCAGCTCGGACAGTTTCCTGGGGTTGGGGAATCTGCAGATTGGGTAGTTTCTGGGGATGGAGAGGGTGCAGCTCGGGTAGTTTCTGGGGATGGAGAGGGTGCAGGTCGGGTGGTTTCTGGGGGTGGATTGGGTGCAGCTCGGGTAGTTTCTGGGGGTGAAGAGGGTGTAGATCGGGTAGTTTCTGGGGATGGAGAGGGTGAAGCTTGGGTAGTTTCTGGGGGTGAAGAGGGTGCAGCTCAGGTAGTTTCTGGGGATGTAGAACGTGCAGCTCGGTTAGTGTCTGGGGGTCGAGAGGGTGCAGCTCGGACAGTTTCTGAATTTGGAGAGGGTGGAGCGTGGGACGTTTGTGGGGACGTAGATGGTGCAGCTCGGGTCGTTTCTGGGGATGTAGATGGTGCAGCTCTGGTAGTTTTTGGGGATGGAGAGGGTGCAGCTCGGACAGTTTCTGGTTGGAGACGGTGCAGGTCAGGTAGTTTCTTGGGATGGAGAGGGTGCAGATTGGGTAGTTTCTGGGGATGGAGAGGGTGCAGATCGGGTAGTTTCTGGGGATGGAGAGGGTGCAGCTCGGGTAGTTTCTGGGGATGGAGAGGGTGCAGCTCAGGTATTTTCTGGGGATGTAGAACGTGCAGCTCGGTTAGTTTCTGGGGGTCGAGAGGGTGCAGCTCGGACAGTTTCTGAGTTTGGAGAGAGTGGAGCTCGGGTAGTTTCTGGGGGTGGAGATGGGGCAGCTCGGGTAGATTCTGCGGGTGGAGAGAGTGCAGCTCGGGTAGTTTCTGGTTGGAGAGGGTGCAGCTCGGGTAGTTTCTGGGGTTGGAGAGGGTACTGCTCGAGTAGTGTCTGGGTTTGGAGAAAGTGCAGCTCGGGTAGTTTCTGAGGATGGAGAGGGTGCAGCTCGGATAGATTCTGGGGTTGGAGAGGGTGCAGCTCGGGTAGTTTCTGGGGGTGGAGAGGGTGCAGCTCGGGTAGTGTCTGGAGTTGGAGAAGGTGCAGCTCGGGTAGTTTCTGTTGATGGAGACGGTGCAGCTCGGGTGGTTCCTGGGGATGAAGAGGGTGCAGCTCGGGTAGTTCCTGGGGATGTAGAACGTTCATCTCGGTTAGTTTCTGGGGGTCAAGAGGGTGCAGGTCGGACAGTTTCTGTGTTTGGAGAGGGTGGAGCTTGGGTCGTTTCTGGGAATGGAGAGGGTGCAGCTCGGACAGTTTCTGGGGGTGGAGAGGGTGCAGCTCGGGTAGTTTCTGGGGGTGGAGTCGGTACAGCTTGGGTAGTTTCTGGGGATGGAGTGTGTGCAGCTCGTGTAGTTTCTGGGGCTGGAGAGGGTGCAGCTCGGGTAGTTTCTGGGGGTGGAGAGGGTGCAGCTCGGGTAGTTTCTGGGGATGGAGTGGGTGCAGCTCGTGTAGTTTCTGGGGCTGGTGAGGGTGCAGCTCGGGTAGTTTCTGGGGTAGGAGAGGGTGCAGCTCGGGTAGTTTCTGGGGGAGGAGAGGGTGCAGCTCGTGTAGTTTCTGTGGGAGGAGAGGCTGCTGCTCGGGTAGTTTCTGGCGGTGGAGAGAGTGCTTCTCGGGTAGTTTCTGGGGGTGGAGAGTTGGCAGCTCGGGTAGTTTCTTGTTGGAGTGGGTGCAGCTCGGGTAGTTACTGGGGTTGGAGAGGTTGCATTTCGGGTAGTATCTGGGGTTAGAGAGGGTGCAGCTCACGTAGATTCTGGGGTTGGAGAGGGTGCAGCTCGGGTAGTGTCTGGGGTTGGAGAGGGTGCAGCTCGGGTATTTTCTGGGGATGGAGAGGGTGCAGCCAGTTAGTTTCTGGGGATGGAGAGGGTGCAGCTCGGACTGTTTCCTGGGATGGAGAGGGTGCAGCTCGGCCTTTTTCTGGTTGGAGAGGGTGCAGCTCGGGTAGTTTATGGGGTTGGAGAGGTTGCAGCTCGGACAGTTTCTGGGGTTGGAGAGGGCGCAGCTCGGACAGTTTCCTGGGGTTGGGGAATCTGCAGATTGGGTAGTTTCTGGGGATGGAGAGGGTGCAGCTCGGGTAGTTTCTGGGGATGGAGAGGGTGCAGGTCGGGTGGTTTCTGGGGGTGGATTGGGTGCAGCTCGGGTAGTTTCTGGGGGTGAAGAGGGTGTAGATCGGGTAGTTTCTGGGGATGGAGAGGGTGAAGCTTGGGTAGTTTCTGGGGGTGAAGAGGGTGCAGCTCAGGTAGTTTCTGGGGGAGGAGAGGGTGCAGCTCGTGTAGTTTCTGTGGGAGGAGAGGCTGCTGCTCGGGTAGTTTCTGGCGGTGGAGAGAGTGCTTCTCGGGTAGTTTCTGGGGGTGGAGAGTTGGCAGCTCGGGTAGTTTCTTGTTGGAGTGGGTGCAGCTCGGGTAGTTACTGGGGTTGGAGAGGTTGCATTTCGGGTAGTATCTGGGGTTAGAGAGAGTGCAGCTCACGTAGATTCTGGGGTTGGAGAGGGTGCAGCTCGGGTAGTGTCTGGGGTTGGAGAGGGTGCAGCTCGGGTATTTTCTGGGGATGGAGAGGGTGCAGCCAGTTAGTTTCTGGGGATGGAGAGGGTGCAGCTCGGACTGTTTCCTGGGATGGAGAGGGTGCAGCTCGGCCTTTTTCTGGTTGGAGAGGGTGCAGCTCGGGTAGTTTCTGGGGTTGGAGAGGTTGCAGTTCGGACAGTTTCTGGGGTTTGAGAGGGCGCAGCTCGGACAGTTTCCTGGGGTTGGGGAATCTGCAGATTGGGTAGTTTCTGTGGATGGAGAGGGTGCAGCTCGGGTAGTTTCTGGGGATGGAGAGGGTGCAGGTCGGGTGATTTCTGGGGATGGAGAGGGTGAAGCTTGTGTAGTTTCTGGGGGTGAAGAGGGTGCAGCTCAGGTAGTTTCTGGGGATGTAGAACGTGCAGCTCGGTTAGTGTCTGGGGGTCGAGAGGGTGCAGTTCGGACAGTTTCTGAATTTGGAGAGGGTGGAGCGTGGGACGTTTGTGGGGACGTAGATGGTGCAGTTCGGGTCGTTTCTGGGGATGTAGATGGTGCAGCTCTGGTAGTTTTTGGGGATGGAGAGGGTGCAGCTCGGACAGTTTCTGGTTGGAGACGGTGCAGGTCAGGTAGTTTCTTGGGATGGAGAGGGTGCAGATTGGGTAGTTTCTGGGGATGGAGAGGGTGCAGATCGGGTAGTTTCTAGGGATGGAGAGGGTGCAGCTCGGGTAGTTTCTGGGGATGGAGAGGGTGCAGCTCCAGCAGTTTCTGGGGGTGGAGAGGGTGCAGTTCCAGCAGTTTCTGGGGGTGGAGAAGGTGCAGCTTGGGTAGATTCTGGGGGTGGAGAGGGTGCAGCTTGGGTAGTTTCTGGGGGTGGAGAGGGGGCAGCTCGGGTAGTGTCTGGGGTTGGAGAAGGTGCAGCTCGGGTAGTTTCTGGGGGTGCAGAGGGTGCAGCTCGGTTAGTTTCTGGGGGTCGAGAGGGTGCAGCTCGGACAGTTTCTGAGTTTGGAGAGGGTGGAGCGTGGGTTGTTTGTGGGGATGTAGATGGTGCAGCTCGGGTCGTTTCTGGGGATGTAGATGGTGCAGCTCTGGTAGTTTTTGGGGATGGAGAGGGTGCAGCTCGGACAGTTTCTGGTTGGAGACGGTGCAGGTCGGGTAGTTTCTTGGGATGGAGAGGGTGCAGATCGGGTAGTTTCTGGGGATGGAGAGGGTGCAGCTCTTGTAGTTTCTGGGGATGGAGAGGGTGCAGCTCGGGTAGTTTCTGGGGATGGAGTGGGTGCAGCTTGGGTAGTTTCTGGGGATGGAGAGGGTGCATCTCGGGCTGTTTCTGGTTGGAGAGGGTGAAGCTCGGGTAGTTTCTGGTTGGAGAGGGTGCAGCTCGGGTAGTTTCTGGGGATGGAGAGGGTGCAGCTCCAGCAGTTTCTGGGGGTGGAGAGGGTGCAGTTCCAGCGGTTTCTGGGGGTGGAGAAGGTGCAGCTTGGGTAGTTTCTGGGGGTGGAGAGGGTGCAGCTTGGGTAGTTTCTGGGGGTGGAGAGGGGGCAGCACGGGTAGTGTCTGGGGTTGGAGAAGGTGCAGCTCGGGTAGTTTCTGGGGGTGCAGAGGGTGCAGATCGGGTAGTTTCTGGGGCTGGAGAGGGTGCATCTCGGTCTGTTTCTGGTTGGAGACGGTGAAGCTCGGGTAGTTTCTGGTTGGAGAGAGTGCAGCTCGGGTAGTTTCTGGGGATGGAGAGGGTGCAGCTCGGACAGTTTCTTCGGGGTGGAGAGGGTGCAGCTCGGGTAGTTTCTGGGGGTGGACAGGGGGCAGCTTGGGTAGTGTCTGGGGTTGGAGAAGGTGCAGCTCGGGTAGTTTTTGGGGGTGCAGAGGGTGCAGATCGGGTAGTTTCTGGGGATGGAGAGGGTGCAGCTCGGGTAGTTTCTGGGGGTTGAGAGGGTGCAGCTCGGGTAGTTTCTTGGAGTGGAGAGGGTGCAGCTCGGTTAGTTTCTGGGTTGGAGAGGGTGCAGCTCCGGTAGTTTCTGGGGATGGAGAGGGTGCAGCTCGGGTAGTTTCTGGGGGTGGAGAGGGTGCAGCTCTGGTAGTTTCTGGGGATGGAGAGGGTGCAGATCGGGTAGTTTCTGGGGATGGTGAGGGTGCAGCTCGGACAGTTTCTGGGGGTGGAGAGGGTGCAGGTCGGGTAGTTTCTTGGGATGGAGAGGGTGCAGATCAGGTAGTTTCTGGGGAAGCAGAGGGTGCAGATCGGGTTGTTTCTGTGGATGGAGAGGGTGCAGCTCTAGTAGTTTCTGGGGATGGAGAAGGTGCAGCTTGGGTAGTTTCTGGGGATGGAGAGGGTGCAGCTTGGGTAGTTTCTGGGGATGGAGAGGGTGCAGCTTGGGTTGTTTCTGGGGATGGAGAAGGTGCAGCTCGGGTTGTTTCTATGGATGGAGATGGTGCAGCTTGGGTAGTTTCTCGGGGTGGAGAGGGTGCAGCTCGGGTAGTTTCTGCGGATGTAGAACGTGCAGCTCGGTTAGTTTCTGGGGGTCGAGAGTGTGCAGCTCGGACAGTTTCTGAGTTTGGAGAGGCTGGAGCTCGGGTAGTTTCTGGGGGTGGAGATGGGGCAGCTCGGGTAGTTTCTGCGGGTGGAGAGAGTGCAGTTCGGGTAGTTTCTGGTTGGAGAGGGTGCAGCTCGGGTAGTTTCTGGGGTTGGAGAGGGTACTGCCCGAGTAGTGTCTGGGTTTGGAGAAAGTGCAGCTCGGGTAGTTTCTGAGGATGGAGAGGGTGCAGCTCGGGTAGTTTCTGGGGTTGGAGAGGGTGCAGCTCGGGTAGTTTCTGTGGGTGGAGAGGGTGCAGCTCGGGTAGTGTCTGGAGTTGGAGAAGGTGCAGCTCGGACAGTTTCTGTGGGTGGAGAGAGGGCAGCTCGGGTAGTTTCTGGGGGTGGAGAGAGTGCAGCTCGGAAAGTTTCTGGTTGGAGAGGGTGCAGCTCGGGTAGTTTCTGGGGTTGGAGAAGGTGCAGCTCGGGGAGTTTCTGGGGATGGAGAAGGTGCAGCTCGGGTAGTTTCTGGGGATGGAGAGGGTGCAGCTCGGGCTGTTTCTGGGGATGGAGAACGTGCAGCTCGGGTAGTTTCTGGGGGTGGTGCGGGTGCATCTCGGGCTGTTTCTGGTTGTAGAGCGTGAAGCTCGGGTAGTTTCTGGTTGGAGAGAGTGCAGCTCGGACAGTTTCTGGGGGTGGAGAGGGAGCAGCTCGGACAGTTTCTGGGGGTGGTGAGGGCGCAGCTCGGACAGTTTCCTGGGGTTGGGGAGGCTGCAGATCGGGTAATTTCTGGGGGTGGAGTGGGTGCAGCTCGGGTAGTTTCTGGGGATGAAGTGGGTGGAGCTCGGGTAGTTGCTGGGGATGGAGAGGGTGCAGCTCGGACAGTTTCTGGCGATGGAGACGGTGCAGCTCGGGATGTTCCAGGGGCTGGAGAGGGTGCAGTTCGGATAGTTTCTGGGGTTGGAGACGGTGCAGCTCGGGTCGTTTCTGGGGATGGAGAGGGTGCAGCTCGGGTGGTTTCTGGGGGTGAAGAGGGTGCAGCTCGGATAGTTCCTGGGGATGTAGAACGTGCATCTCGGTTAGTTTCTGGGGGTCAAGAGTGTGCAGCTCGGACAGTTTCTGAGTTTGGAGAGGGTGGAGCTTGGGTCGTTACTGGGGATGGAGAGGGTGCAGCTCGGACAGTTTCTGGGGGTGGAGAGGGTGCAGCTCGGGTAGTGTCTGGGGTTGGAGAAGGTGCAGCTCGGGTAGTTTCTGGGGGTGCAGAGGGTGCAGATCGGGTATTTTCTGGGGGTGGAGAGGGTGCAGTTCGGGTAGTTTCTGGGGTTGGAGACGGTGCAGGTCGGGTAGTTTCTGGGGATGGAGAGGGTGCAGCTCGGGTAGTTTCTGCGGATGTAGAATGTGCAGCTCGGTTAGTTTCTTGGGGTCGAGAGGGTGCAGCTCGGACAGTTTCTGAGTTTGGAGAGGGTGGAGCTCAGGTAGTTTCTGGGGGTGGAGATGAGGCAGCTCGGGTAGTTTCTGCGGGTGGAGAGAGTGCAGCTCGGGTAGTTTCTGGTTGGAGAGGATGCAGCTCGGTTAGTTTCTGGGGTTGGAGAGGGTACTGCTCGAGTAGTGTCTGGGTTTGGAGAAAGTGCAGCTCGGGTAGTTTCTGAGGATGGAGAGGGTGCAGCTTGGGTAGATTCTGGGGTTGGAGAGGGTGCAGCTCGGGTAGTTTCTGGGGATGAAGAGGGTGCAGCTCGGGTAGTTCCTGGGGATGTAGAACGTTCATCCCGGTTAGTTTCTGGGGGTCAAGAGGGTGCAGGTCGGACAGTTTCTGTGTTTGGAGAGGGTGGAGCTTGGGTCGTTTCTGGGGATGGAGAGGGTGCAGCTCGGACAATTTCTGGGGGTGGAGAGGGTGCAGCTCGGGTAGTTTCTGGGGGTGGAGTCGGTACAGCTTGGGTAGTTTCTGGGGATGGAGAGGGTGCAGCTCGGGCTGTTTCTGGGGATGGAGAAGGTGCAGCTCGGGTAGTTTCTGGGGGTGGTGCGGGTGCATCTCGGGCTGTTTCTGGTTGTAGAGCGTGAAGCTCGGGTAGTTTCTGGTTGGAGAGAGTGCAGCTCGGACAGTTTCTGGGGGTGGAGAGGGGGCAGCTCGGACAGTTTCTGGGGGTGGTGAGGGCGCAGCTCGGACAGTTTCCTGGGGTTGGGGAGGCTGCAGATCGGGTAGTTTCTGGGGGTGGAGTGGGTGCAGCTCGGGTAGTTTCTGGGGATGAAGAGGGTGGAGCTCGGGTAGTTGCTGGGGATGGAGAGGGTGCAGCTCGGACAGTTTCTGGCGATGGAGACGGTGCAGCTCGGGATGTTCCAGGGGCTGGAGAGGGTGCAGTTCGGATAGTTTCTGGGGTTGGAGACGGTGCAGCTCGGGTCGTTTCTGGGGATGGAGAGGGTGCAGCTCGGGTGGTTTCTGGGGGTGAAGAGGGTGCAGCTCGGATAGTTCCTGGGGATGTAGAACGTGCATCTCGGTTAGTTTCTGGGTTTCAAGAGGGTGCAGCTCAGACAGTTTCTGAGTTTGGAGAGGGTGGAGCTTGGGTCGTTACTGGGGATGGAGAGGGTGCAGCTCGGACAGTTTCTGGGGCTGGAGAGGGTGCAGCTCGGGTAGTGTCTGGGGTTGGAGAAGGTGCAGCTCGGGTAGTTTCTGGGGGTGCAGAGGGTGCAGATCGGGTATTTTCTGGGGGTGGAGAGGGTGCAGTTCGGGTAGTTTCTGGGGTTGGAGACGGTGCAGGTCGGGTAGTTTCTGGGGATGGAGAGGGTGCAGCTCGGGTAGTTTCTGCGGATGTAGAATGTGCAGCTCGGTTAGTTTCTGGGGGTCGAGAGGGTGCAGCTCGGACAGTTTCTGAGTTTGGAGATGGTGGAGCTCGGGTAGTTTCTGGGGGTGGAGATGGGGCAGCTCGGGTAGTTTCTGCGGGTGGAGAGAGTGCAGCTCGGGTAGTTTCTGGTTGGAGAGGGTGCAGCTCGGTTAGTTTCTGGGATTGGAGAGGGTACTGCTCGAGTAGTGTCTGGGTTTGGAGAAAGTGCAGCTCGGGTAGTTTCTGAGGATGGAGAGGGTGCAGCTCGGGTAGATTCTGGGGTTGGAGAGGGTGCAGCTCGGGTAGTTTCTGGGGGTGGAGAGGGTGCAGCTAGGGTAGTGTCTGGAGTTGGAGAAGGTGCAGCTCAGACAGTTTCTGTGGGTGGAGAGAGGGCAGCTCGGGTAGTTTCTGGGGGTGGAGAGAGTGCAGCTCGGAAAGTTTCTGGTTGGAGAGGGTGCAGCTCGGGTAGTTTCTGGGGTTGGAGAAGGTGCAGCTCGGGTATTTTCTGTTGATGGAGACGGTGCAGCTCGGGTGGTTTCTGGGGATGAAGAGGGTGCAGCTCGGGTAGTTCCTGGGGATGTAGAACGTTCATCTCGGTTAGTTTCTGGGGGTCAAGAGGGTGCAGGTCGGACAGTTTCTGTGTTTGGAGAGGGTGGAGCTTGGGTCGTTTCTGGGGATGGAGAGGGTGCAGCTCGGACAGTTTCTGGGGGTGGAGAGGGTGCAGCTCGGGTAGTTTCTCGGGGTGGAGTCGGTACAGCTTGGGTAGTTTCTGGGGATGGAGTGGGTGCAGCTCGTGTAGTTTCTGGGGCTGGAGAGGGTGCAGCTCGGGTAGTTTCTGGGGGTGGAGAGGGTGCAGCTCCGGTAATTTCTGGGGATGGAGTGGGTGCAGCTCATGTAGTTTCTGGGGCTGGTGAGCGTGCAGCTCGGGTAGTTTCTGGGGTAGGAGAGGGTGCAGCTCGGGTAGTTTCTGGGGGAGGAGAGGGTGCAGCTCGTGTAGTTTCTGGGGAGGAGAGGCTGCTGCTCGGGTAGTTTCTGGCGGTGGAGAGAGTGCTGCTCGGGTAGTTTCTGGGGGTGGAGAGTTGGCAGCTCGGGTAGTTTCTTGTTGGAGTGGGTGCAGCTCGGGTAGTTACTGGGGTTGGAGAGGTTGCATTTCGGGTAGTATCTGGGGTTAGAGAGGGTGCAGCTCACGCAGATTCTGGGGTTGGAGAGGGTGCAGCTCGGGTAGTGTCTGGGGTTGGAGAGGGTGCAGCTCGGGTATTTTCTGGGGATGGAGAGGGTGCAGCCAGTTAGTTTCTGGGGTTGGAGAGGGTGCAGCTCGGACTGTTTCCTGGGATGGAGAGGGTGCAGCTCGGGCTTTTTCTGGTTGGAGAGGGTGCAGCTCGGGTAGTTTCTGGGGTTGGAGAGGTTGCAGCTCGGACAGTTTCTGGGGTTGGAGAGGGCGCAGCTCGGACAGTTTCTGGTGTTGGAGAGGGTGCAGCTCGGGTAGTTTCTGGGGGTGGAGAGGGTGCAGCTCGGACAGTTTCTGGGGGTGGAGAGGGTGCCGCTCGGATACTTTCAGGGGTTGGAGAGGGTGCAGCTCGGGTAGTTTCTGGGGGTGGAGAGGGTGCAGCTCGGACAGTTTCTGCAGTTGGAGGTGGTGCAGCTCGGGTAGTTTCTGTGGGTGCAGAGCGTGCAGCTCGGGTAGTTTCTGGGGTTGGAGAGATTGCAGCTCGGACAGTTTCTGCAGTTGGAGGTGGTGCAGCTCGGGTAGTTTCCGTGGGTGCAGAGCGTGCAGCTCAGGTAGTTTCTGGGGTTGGAGAGATTGCAGCTTGGGCAGTTTCTAGGCGTGAAGAGGGGGCAGCTCGGGCAGTTTCTGGTTGCAGAGGGTGCTGCTCAGGTAGTTTCTGGGGATGGAGAGGGTGCAGCTCGGGTAGTTTCTGGGGATGGAGAGGTTGCAGCTCGGGTAGTTTCTGGGGATGGAGAGTTTGCAGCTCGGGTAGTTTCTGGGGATGGAGAGGTTGCAGCTCGGGTAGTTTCTGGGGATGGAGAGGGTGCAGCTCGGGTATTTTCCGCGGATGGAGAGGGTGCAGCTTGGACAGTTTCTGGGGGTGGAGAGGGCGCAGCTCGGACAGTTTCTGGGGTTGGAGAGGGTGCAGCTCGGGTAGTTTCTGGGGGTGGAAATGGTGCAGCTCGGGTAGTTTCTGGGGATGGAGAGGTTGCAGCTCGGGTAGTTTCTGGGGATGGAGAGGGTGCAGCTCGGACAGTTTCTGGATGGAGAGGGTGCAGCTCGGGTATTTTCTGGGGTAGGAGAGGGTGCAGCTCGAGTAGTGCCTGGGTTTGGAGAAAGTGCAGCTCGGGTAGTTTCTGGGGTTGGAGAGGGTGCAGCTTGGGTAGTGTCTGGGGTTGGAGAGGGTGCAGCTCGGGTAGTTTCTGGGGATGGAGAGGGTGCAGCTCGGGTAGTTTCTGGGGTTGGAGAGGGTGCAGCTCGGGTAGTTTCTGGGGTTGGAGAAGGTGCAGCTCAGACAGTTTCTGGGGGTGGAGAAGGTGCAGCTCGGACAGTTTCTGGGGGTGGAGAAGGTGCAACAAGGGGAGTTTCTGGGGGTGGAGAGAGTGCAGCTCGGACAGTTCCTGGGGGTGGAGAGGGTGCAGCTCGGATATTTTCTGGGTGTGGAGAGTGTGCAGCTCGGGTAGTTTTTGTGGGTGGAGAGGGGGCAGGTCGGACAGCTTCTGGGGGTGGAGAGGGGGCAGCTCGGGTTGTTTCTGCAGGTGGAGAAATTACAGCTCGGGTAGTTTCTGGTTGGAGAGGGTGCAGCTAGGGTAGTTTCTGGGGATGGAGAGGGTGCAGCTCGGGTAGTGTCTGGGGTTGGTGAAGGTGCAGCTCGGACAGTTTCTGGGGGTGGAGAGAGGGCAGCTCGGGTAGTTTCTGGGGTTGGTGCGGGTGCAGCTCGGGTAGTGTTTGGGGTTGGAGAAGGTGCAGCTCGGGTAGTTTCTGGGGATGGAGAAGGTGCAGCTTGGGTAGTTTCTGGGGATGGAGAAGGTGCAGCTTGGGTAGTTTCTGGGGATGGAGAAGGTGCAGCTTGGGTAGTTTCTGGGGATGGAGTGGGTGCAGCTTGGGTAGTTTCTGGGGGTGGAGAGGGTGCAGCTTGGGTAGTTTCTGGGGCTGGAGAGGGTGCATCTCGGGCTGTTTCTGGTTGTAGAGGGTGAAGCTCGGGTAGTTTCTGGTTGGAGAGAGTGCAGCTTGGACAGTTTCTGGGGATGGAGAGGGTTCAGCTCGGACAGTTTCTGGGGATGGAGAGGGTGCAGCTCCAGCAGTTTCTGGGTTGGAGAGGGTGCAGCTCGGACAGTTTCTGCAGTTGGAGGTGGTGCAGCTCGGGTAGTTTCTGTGGGTGCAGAGCGTGCAGCTCGGGTAGTTTCTGGGGTTGGAGAGGGTGCAGCTCGGACAGTTTCTGTAGTTGGAGGTGGTGCAGCTCGGGTAGTTTCTGTGGGTGCAGAGCGTGCAGCTCAGGTAGTTTCTGGGGTTGGAGAGATTGCAGCTTGGGCAGTTTCTAGGCGTGAAGAGGGGGCAGCTCGGGGAGTTTCTGGTTGCAGAGGGTGCTGCTCAGGTAGTTTCTGGGGATGGAGAGGGTGCAGCTCGGGTAGTTTCTGGGGATGGAGAGGTTGCAGCTCTGGTAGTTTCTGGGGATGGAGAGGTTGCAGCTCGGGTAGTTTCTGGGGATGGAGAGGTTGCAGCTCGGGTAGTTTCTGGGGATGGAGAGGGTGCAGCTCGGGTATTTTCCGGGGATGGAGAGGGTGCAGCTTGGACAGTTTCTGGGGGTGGAGAGGGCGCAGCTCGGACAGTTTCTGGGGTTGGAGAGGGTGCAGCTCGGGTAGTTTCTGGGGGTGGAGAGGGTGCAGCTCGGGTAGTTTCTGGGGATGGAGAGGTTGCAGCTCGGGTAGTTTCTGGGGATGGAGAGGGTGCAGCTCGGACAGTTTCTGGATGGAGAGGGTGCAGCTCGGGTATTTTCTGGGGTAGGAGAGGGTGCAGCTCGAGTAGTGTCTGGGTTTGGAGAAAGTGCAGCTCGGGTAGTTTCTGGGGTTGGAGAGGGTGCAGCTTGGGTAGTGTCTGGGGTTGGAGAAGGTGCAGCTCGGACAGTTTCTGGGGGTGGAGAAGGTGCAGCTCGGACAGTTTCTGGGGGTGGAGAAGGTGCAGCAAGGGGAGTTTCTGGGGGTGGAGAGAGTGCAGCTCGGACAGTTTCTGTGGGTGGAGAGGGTGCAGCTCGGATATTTTCTGGGTGTGGAGAGTGTGCAGCTCGGGTAGTTTTTGGGGGTGGAGAGGGGGCAGGTCGGACAGCTTCTGGGGGTGGAGAGGGGGCAGCTCGGGTTGTTTCTGCAGGTGGAGAAATTGCAGCTCGGGTAGTTTCTGGTTGGAGAGGGTGCAGCTAGGATAGTTTCTGGGAGTGAAGGAGGTGCAGCTCGGGTTGTTTCTGGTTGGAGAGGGTGCAGCTTATGTAGCTTCTGGGGATGGAGAGGGTGCAGCTCGGGTAGTGTCTGGGGTTGGTGAAGGTGCAGCTCGGACAGTTTCTGGGGGTGGAGAGAGGGCAGCTCGGGTAGTTTCTGGGGTTGGTGCGGGTGCAGCTCGGGTAGTGTTTGGGGTTGGAGAAGGTGCAGCTCGGGTAGTTTCTGGGGATGGAGAAGGTGCAGCTTGGGTAGTTTCTGGGGATGGAGAAGGTGCAGCTTGGGTAGTTTCTGGGGATGGAGAAGGTGCAGCTTGGGTAGTTACTGGGGATGGAGAGGGTGCAGCTTGGGTAGTTTCTGGGGGTGGAGAGGGTGCAGCTTAGGTAGTTTCTGGGGCTGGAGAGGGTGCATCTCGGGCTGTTTCTGGTTGTAGAGGGTGAAGCTCGGGTAGTTTCTGGTTGGAGAGAGTGCAGCTCGGACAGTTTCTGGGGATGGAGAGGGTTCAGCTCGGACAGTTTCTGGGGATGGAGAGGGTGCAGCTCCAGCAGTTTCTGGGGTTGGAGAGGGTGCAGCTCGGACAGTTTCTGGGTGGAGAGGGTGCAGCTCGGGTATTTTCTGGGGTAGGAGAGGGTGCAGCTCGAGTAGTGTCTGGGTTTGGAGAAAGTGCAGCTCGGGTAGTTTCTGGGGTTGGAGAGGGTGCAGCTTGGGTAGTGTCTGGGGTTGGAGAGGGTGCTGCTCGGGTAGTTTCTGGGGATGGAGAGGGTGCAGCTCGGGTAGTTTCTGGGGTTGGAGAGGGTGCTGCTCAGGTACTTTCTGGGGTTGGAGAAGGTGCAGCTCGGACAGTTTCTGGGGATGGAGAAGGTGCAGCTCGGATAGTTTCTGGGGGTGGAGAAGGTGCAGCAAGGGGAGTTTCTGGGGGTGGAGAGAGTGCAGCTCGGACAGTTTCTGGGGGTGGAGAGTGTGCAGCTCGGGTATTTTCTGGGTGTGGAGAGTGTGCAGCTCGGGTAGTTTTTGTGGGTGGAGAGGGGGCAGGTCGGACAGCTTCTGGGGGTGGAGAGGGGGCAGCTCGGGTTGTTTCTGCGGGTGGAGAGATTGCAGCTCGGGTACTTTCTGGTTGGAGAGGGTGCAGCTAGGATAGTTTCTGGGGATGGAGAGGGTGCAGCTCGGGTAGTTTCTGGGGATGGAGAGGGTGCAGCTCGGACAGTTTCTGGGGATGGAGAGGGTGCAGCTCGGACTGTTTCTGGGGTTGGAGAGTGTTCCACTCGTGTAGTTTCTGGGGGTGTAGAGGGTGCAGCTCGGACAGTTTCTGGGGGTGGAGAGGGGGCAGCTCGGACAGTTTCTGGGGGTGGTGAGGGCGCAGCTCGGACAATTTCCGGGGTTGTGGAGGGTGCAGATCGGGTAGTTTCTGGGGGTGGAGTTGGTGCAGCTCGGGTAGTTTCTGGGGATGGAGAGGGTTCAGCTCGGGTAGTTGCTGGGGATGGAGATGGTGCAGCTCGGGTAGTTTCTGGGGTGGGTGAGGGTGCAGCTCGGGATGTTCCTGGGGCTGGAGAGGGTGCAGTTCGGATAGTTTCTGGGGTTGGAGACGGTGCAGCTCGGGTAGTTTCTGGGGATGGAGAGGGTGCAGCTCGGGTGGTTTCTGGGGGTGAAGAGGGTGCAGCTCGGGTAGTTTCTGGGGATGTAGAACGTGCATCTCGGTTAGTTACTGGGGGTCAAGAGGGTGCAGGTCGGACAGTTTCTGAGTATGGAGAGGGTGGAGCTTGGGTCGTTTTTGCGGATGGAGACGGTGCAGCTCGGGTAGTTTCTGGGGGTGGAGTCGGTGCAGCTTGGGTTGTTTCTGGGGATGGAGTGGGTGCAGCTCGTGTAGTTTCCGGGGCTGGACAGGGTGCAGCTCGGACAGTTTCTGGGGATGGAGAAGGTGCAGCTCGGATAGTTTCTGGGGGTGGAGAAGGTGCAGCAAGGGGAGTTTCTGGGGGTGGAGAGAGTGCAGCTCGGACAGTTTCTGGGGGTGGAGAGTGTGCAGCTCGGGTATTTTCTGGGTGTGGAGAGTGTGCAGCTCGGGTAGTTTTTGTGGGTGGAGAGGGGGCAGGTCGGACAGGTTCTGGGGGTGGAGAGGGGGCAGCTCGGGTTGTTTCTGCGGGTGGAGAGATTGCAGCTCGGGTACTTTCTGGTTGGAGAGGGTGCAGCTAGGATAGTTTCTGGGAGTGAAGGGGGTGCAGCTCGGGTTGTTTCTTGTTGGAGAGAGTGCAGCTCGGACAGTTTCTGGGGATGGAGAGGGTTCAGCTCGGACTGTTTCTGGGGATGGAGAGGGTGCAGCTCCAGCAGTTTCTGGGGGTGGAGTGGGTGCAGCTTGGGTAGTTTCTGGGGTTGGGAGGGGGCAGCTCGGGTAGTGTCTGGGGTTGGAGAAGGTGCAGCTCGGGTAGTTTCTGGGGGTGCAGAGGGTGGAGATCGGGTAGTTTCTGGGGTTGGAGAAGGTGCAGCTCGGGTAGTTTCTGGGGATGGAGAGGGTGCAGGTCGGGTGGTTTCTGGGGGTGAAGAGGGTGCAGCTCAGGTAGTTTCTGGGGATGTACAACGTGCAGCTCGGTTAGTTTCTGGGGTCGAGAGGGTGCAGCTCGGACAGTTTCTGAGTTTGGAGAGGGTGGAGCTCGGGTAGATTCTGGGGGTGGAGATGGGGCAGCTCGGGTAGTTTCTGCGGGTGGAGAGAGTGCAGCTCGGGTAGTTTCTGGTTGGAGGGTGTGCAGCTCGGGTAGTGTCTGGAGTTGGAGAAGGTGCAGCTCGGACAGTTTCTGTGGGTGGAGAGAGGGCAGCTCAGGTAGTTTCTGCAGGTGGTGCAGGTGCATCTCGGGCTGTTTCTGGTTGTAGAGCGTGAAGCTCGGGTAGTTTCTGGTTGGAGAGAGTGCAGCTCGGTTAGTTTCTGGGGTTGGAGAGGGTGCAGCTCGGACAGTTTCTGGGGGTGCAGAGGGTGCAGCTCGGACAGTTTCTGGGGGTGGAGAGGGTGCAGCTCGGGTAGTTTCTGGGGCTGGAGAGGGTGCAGCTCGGACAGTTTCTGAGTTTGGAGAGGGTGGAGCTCGGGTAGATTCTGGGGTTGGAGATGGGGCAGCTCGGGTAGTTTCTGCGGGTGGAGAGAGTGCAGCTCGGGTAGTTTCTGGTTGGAGGCTGTGCAGCTCGGGTAGTGTCTGGAGTTGGAGAAGGTGCAGCTCGGACAGTTTCTGTGGGTGGAGAGAGGGCAGCTCGGGTAGTTTCTGCAGGTGGTGCAGGTGCATCTCGGGCTGTTTCTGGTTGTAGAGCGTGAAGCCCGGGTAGTTTCTGGTTGGAGAGAGTGCAGCTCGGTTAGTTTCTGGGGTTGGAGAGGGTGCAGCTCGGACAGTTTCTGGGGGTGCAGAGGGTGCAGCTCGGACAGTTTCTGGGGGTGGAGAGGGTGCAGCTCGGGTAGTTTCTGGGGCTGGAGAGGGTGCAGCTCGGGTAGTTTCTGGGGATGGAGAGGGTGCAGCTCGAGTATTTTCTGGGGATGGAGAGGGTGCAGCTCGGATTGTTTCTGCGGGTTGAGAGGGCGCAGCTCGGACTGTTTCTGGGGTTGGAGAGTGTTCCACTCGTGTAGTTTCTGGGGGTGTAGAGGGTGCAGCTCGGACAGTTTCTGGGGGTGGAGAGGGGGCAGCTCGGACAGTTTCTGGGGGTGGTGAGGGCGCAGCTCGGACAATTTCCGGGGTTGTGGAGGGTGCAGATCGGGTAGTTTCTGGGGGTGGAGTTGGTGCAGCTCGGGTAGTTTCTGGGGATGGAGAGGGTTCAGCTCGGGTAGTTGCTGGGGATGGAGATGGTGCAGCTCGGGTAGTTTCTGGGGTGGGTGAGGGTGCAGCTCGGGATGTTCCTGGGGCTGGAGAGGGTGCAGTTCGGATAGTTTCTGGGGTTGGAGACGGTGCAGCTCGGATAGTTTCTGGGGATGGAGAGGGTGCAGCTCGGGTGGTTTCTGGGGGTGAAGAGGGTGCAGCTCGGGTAGTTTCTGGGGATGTAGAACGTGCATCTCGGTTAGTTACTGGGGGTCAAGAGGGTGCAGGTCGGACAGTTTCTGAGTATGGAGAGGGTGGAGCTTGGGTCGTTTTTGCGGATGGAGACGGTGCAGCTCGGGTAGTTTCTGGGGGTGGAGTCGGTGCAGCTTGGGTTGTTTCTGGGGATGGAGTGGGTGCAGCTCGTGTAGTTTCTGGGGCTGGACAGGGTGCAGCTCGGGTAGTTTCTGGGGGTGGAAATGGTGCAGCTCGGGTAGTTTCTGGTGCGGGAGAGGGTGCAACTCGGGTAGTTTCTGGGGGTGGAGAGGGGGCAGCTCGGGTAGTTTCTGGGTGTGGAGAGAGTGCACCTCGGGTAGTTTCTGGTTGGAGAGGGTGCAGCTCGGCTAGTTTCTGGGGTTGTAGAGGGTGCTGCTCGACTAGTGTCTGGGTTTGGAGAAAGTGCAGCTCGGCTAGTTTCTGGGGATGGGGAGGGTGCAGCTCGGGTAGTTTCTGGGGGTGGAGAGGTTGCAGCCCGGGTAGTTTCTGGGGATGGAGAGGTTGCAGCTCGGGTAGTGTCTGGAGTTGGAGAGGGTGCAGCTCGGGTTGTTTCTTGTTGGAGAGGGTGCAGCTCGGGTAGTTTCTGGGGTTGGAGAAGTTGCAGCTCGGACAGTTTCTGGGGGTGGAGAGAGGGAAGCTCGGGTAGTTTCTGGGGGTGGAGAGAGGGCAGCTCGGGTAGTTTCTGGGTTGGTGCAGGTGCAGCTTGGGTAGTTTCTGGGGATGGAGTGGGTGCAGCTCGGGTAGTTTCTGGGGATGGAGAGGGTGCAGCTTGGGTAGTTTCTGGGGATGGAGAAGGTGCAGCTTGGCTAGTTTCTGGGGATGGAGAAGGTGCAGCTTGGGTAGTTTCTGGGGATGGAGTGGGTGCAGCTTGGGTAGTTTCTGGGGGTGGAGAGGGTGCAGCTTGGGTAGTTTCTGGGGCTGGAGAGGGTGCATCTCGGGCTGTTTCTGGTTGTAGAGGGTGAAGCTCGGGTAGTTTTTGGTTGGAGAGAATGCAGCTCGGACAGTTTCTGGGGATGGAGAGGGTTCAGCTTGGACAGTTTCTGGGGATGGAGAGGGTGCAGCTCCAGCAGTTTCTGGGCGTGGAGTGGGTGCAGCTTGGGTAGTTTCTGGGGTTGGAGAAGGTGCAGCTCGGGTAGTTTCTGGGGGTGCAGAGGGTGCAGATCGGGTAGTTTCTGGGGTTGGAGAAGGTGCAGCTCGGGTAGTTTCTGGGGATGGAGAGGGTGCAGGTCGGGTGGTTTCTGGGGGTGAAGAGGGTGCAGCTCAGGTAGTTTCTGGGGATGTACAACGTGCAGCTCGGTTAGTTTCTGGGGTCAAGAGGGTGCAGCTCGGACAGTTTCTGAGTTTGGAGAGGGTGGAGCTCGGGTAGTTTCTGGGGGTGGAGATGGGGCAGCTCGGGTAGTTTCTGCGGGTGGAGTGAGTGCAGCTCGGGTAGTTTCTGGTTGGAGAGTGTGCAGCTCGGGTAGTGTCTGGAGTTGGAGAAGGTGCAGCTCGGACAGTTTCTGTGGTTGGAGAGAGGGCAGCTCGGGTAGTTTCTGCGGGTGGTGCGGGTGCATCTCGGGCTGTTTCTGGTTGTAGAGCGTGAAGCTCGGGTAGTTTCTGGTTGGAGAGAGTGCAGCTCGGTTAGTTTCTGGGGTTGGAGAGGGTGCAGCTCGGACAGTTTCTGGGGGTGCAGAGGGTGCAGCTCGGACAGTTTCTGGGGGTGGAGAGGGTGCAGCTCGGGTAGTTTCTGGGGCTGGAGAGGGTGCAGCTCGGGTAGTTTCTGGGGATGGAGAGGGTGCAGCTCGAGTATTTTCTGGGGATGGAGAGGGTGCAGCTCGGATTGTTTCTGCGGGTTGAGAGGGCGCAGCTCGGACTGTTGCTGGGGTTGGAGAGTGTTCCACTCGTGTAGTTTCTGGGGGTGTAGAGGGTGCAGCTCGGACAGTTTCTGGGGGTGGAGAGGGTGCAGATCGGATAGTTTCTGGGGTTGGAGACAGTGCAGCTCGGGTAGTTTCTGGGGATGGAGAGGGTGCAGCTCGGGTGGTTTCTGGGGGTGAAGATGGTGCAGCTCGGGTAGTTTCTGGGGATGTAGAACGTGCATCTCGGTTAGTTTCTGGGCATCAAGAGGGTGCAGGTCGGACAGTTTCTGAGTTTGGAGAGGGTGGAGCTGGGGTCGTTTCTGCGGATGGAGATGGTGCAGCTCGGGTAGTTTCTGGGGGTGGAGTCGGTGCAGCTTGGGTAGGTTCTGGGGATGGAGTGGGTGCAGCTCGTGTAGTTTCTGGGGCTGGACAGGGTGCAGCTCGGGTAGATTCTGGGGATGGAGTGGGTGCAGCTCATGTAGTTTCTGGTGCGGGAGAGTGTGCAACTCGGGTAGTTTCTGGGGGTGGAGAGGGGGCAGCTCGGGTAGTTTCTGGGTGTGGAGAGAGTGCACCTCGGGTAGTTTCTGGTTGGAGAGGGTGCAGCTCGGCTAGTTTCTGGGGTTGTAGAGGGTGCTGCTCGACTAGTGTCTGGGTTTGGAGAAAGTGCAGCTCGGGTAGTTTCTGGGGATGGGGAGGGTGCAGCTCGGGTAGTTTCTGGGGGTGGAGAGGTTGCAGCCTGGGTAGTTTCTGGGGATGGAGAGGTTGCAGCTCGGGTAGTGTCTGGAGTTGGAGAGGGTGCAGCTCGGGTAGTTTCTGGGGCTGGAGAGGGTGCAGCTCGGGTTGTTTCTGGTTGGAGAGGGTGCAGCTCGGGTAGTTTCTGGGGTTGGAGAAGGTGCAGCTCGGACAGTTTCTGGGGGTGGAGAGAGGGAAGCTCGGGTAGTTTCTGGGGGTGGAGAGAGGGCAGCTCGGGTAGTTTCTGGGGTTGGTGCGGGTGCAGCTCGGGTAGTGTTTGGGGTTGGAGAAGGTGCAGCTCGGGTAGTTTCTGGGGATGGAGAAGGTGCAGCTTGGGTAGTTTCTGGGGATGGAGAAGGTGCAGCTTGGGTAGTTTCTGGGGATGGAGAAGGTGCAGCTTGGGTAGTTTCTGGGGATGGAGAAGGTGCAGCTTGGGTAGTTTCTGGGGATGGAGTGGGTGCAGCTTGGGTAGTTTCTGGGGGTGGAGAGGGTGCAGCTTGGGTAGTTTCTGGGGCTGGAGAGGGTGCATCTCGGGCTGTTTCTGGTTGTAGAGGGTGAAGCTCGGGTAGTTTCTGGTTGGAGAGAATGCAGCTCGGACAGTTTCTGGGGATGGAGAGGGTTCAGCTTGGACAGTTTCTGGGGATGGAGAGGGTGCAGCTCCAGCAGTTTCTGGGGGTGGAGTGGGTGCAGCTTGGGTAGTTTCTGGGGGTGGAGAGGGGGCAGCTCGGGTAGTGTCTGGGGTTGGAGAAGGTGCAGCTCGGGTAGTTTCTGGGGGTGCAGAGGGTGCAGATCGGGTAGTTTCTGGGGTTGGAGAAGGTGCAGCTCGGGTAGTTTCTGGGGATGGAGAGGGTGCAGGTCGGGTGGTTTCTGGGGGTGAAGAGGGTGCAGCTCAGGTAGTTTCTGGGGATGTACAACGTGCAGCTCGGTTAGTTTCTGGGGTCAAGAGGGTGCAGCTCGGACAGTTTCTGAGTTTGGAGAGTGTGGAGCTCGGGTAGTTTCTGGGGGTGGAGATGGGGCAGCTCGGGTAGTTTCTGCGGATGGAGTGAGTGCAGCTCGGGTAGTTTCTGGTTGGAGAGTGTGCAGCTCGGGTAGTGTCTGGAGTTGGAGAAGGTGCAGCTCGGACAGTTTCTGTGGGTGGAGAGAGGGCAGCTCGGGTAGTTTCTGCGGGTGGTGCGGGTGCATCTCGGGCTGTTTCTGGTTGTAGAGCGTGAAGCTCGGGAAGTTTCTGGTTGGAGAGAGTGCAGCTCGGTTAGTTTCTGGGGTTGGAGAGGGTGCAGCTCGGACAGTTTCTGGGGGTGCAGAGGGTGCAGCTCGGACAGTTTCTGGGGGTGGAGAGGGTGCAGCTCGGGTAGTTTCTGGGGCTGGAGAGGGTGCAGCTCGGGTAGTTTCTGGGGATGGAGAGGGTGCAGCTCGAGTATTTTCTGGGGATGGAGAGGGTGCATCTCGGATTGTTTCTGCGGGTTGAGAGGGCACAGCTCGGATAGTTTCTGGGGTTGGAGAGTGTTCCACTCGTGTAGTTTCTGGGGGTGTAGAGGGTGCAGCTCGGACAGTTTCTGGGGGTGGAGAGGGTGCAGCTCGGACAGTTTCTGGGGGTGGTGAGGGCGCAGCTCGGACAGTTTCCGGGGTTGTGGAGGGTGCAGATCGGGTAGTTTCTGGGGGTGGAGTGGGTGCAGCTCGGGTAGTTTCTGGGGATGGAGAGGGTTCAGCTCGGGTAGATGCTGGGGATGGAGATGGTGCAGCTCGGGTAGTTTCTGGGGTGGGTGAGGGTGCAGCTCGGGATGTTCCTGGGGCTGGAGAGGGTGCAGTTCGGATAGTTTCTGGGGTTGGAGACGGTGCAGCTCGGGTAGTTTCTGGGGATGGGGAGGGTGCAGCTCGGGTGGTTTCTGGGGGTGAAGAGGGTGCAGCTCGGGTAGTTTCTGGGGATGTAGAACGTGCATCTCGGTTAGTTTCTGGGGGTCAAGAGGGTGCAGGTCGGACAGTTTCTGAGTTTGGAGAGGGTGGAGCTTGGGTCGTTTCTGCGGATGGAGATGGTGCAGCTCGGGTAGTTTCTGGGGGTGGAGTCGGTGCAGCTTGGGTAGTTTCTGGGGATGGAGTGGGTGCAGCTCGTGTAGTTTCTGGGGCTGGACAGGGTGCAGCTCGGGTAGATTCTGGGGATGGAGTGGGTGCAGCTCGTGTAGTTTCTGGTGCGGGAGAGGGTGCAACTCGGGTAGTTTCTGGGGGTGGAGAGGGGGCAGCTCGGGTAGTTTCTGGGTGTGGAGAGAGTGCACCTCGGGTAGTTTCTGGTTGGAGAGGGTGCAGCTCGGGTAGTTTCTGGGGTTGTAGAGGGTGCTGCTCGACTAGTGTCTGGGTTTGGAGAAAGTGCAGCTCGGGTAGTTTCTGGGGATGGGGAGGGTGCAGCTCGGGTAGTTTCTGGGGGTGGAGAGGTTGCAGCCCGGGTAGTTTCTGGGGATGGAGAGGTTGCAGCTCGGGTAGTGTCTGGAGTTGGAGAGGGTGCAGCTCGGGTAGTTTCTGGGGCTGGAGAGGGTGCAGGTCGGACAGTTTCTGAGTTTGGAGAGGGTGGAGCTTGGGTCGTTTTTGCGGATGGAGACGGTGCAGCTCGGGTAGTTTCTGGGGGTGGAGTCGGTGCAGCTTGGGTTGTTTCTGGGGATGGAGTGGGTGCAGCTCGTGTAGTTTCTGGGGCTGGACAGGGTGCAGCTCGGGTAGTTTTTGGGGATGGAGTGGGTGCAGCTCGTGTAGTTTCTGGTGCGGGAGAGGGTGCAACTCGGGTAGTTTCTGGGGGTGGAGAGGGGGCAGCTCGGGTAGGTTCTGGGTGTGGAGAGAGTGCACCTCGGGTAGTTTCTGGTTGGAGAGGGTGCAGCTCGGCTAGTTTCTGGGGTTGTAGAGGGTGCTGCTCGACTAGTGTCTGGGTTTGGAGAAAGTGCAGCTCGGGTAGTTTCTGGGGATGGGGAGGGTGCAGCTCGGGTAGTTTCTGGGGATGGAGAGGTTGCAGCTCGGGTAGTGTCTGGGGTTGGAGAGGGTGCAGCTCGGGTAGTTTCTGGGGCTGGAGAGGGTGCAGCTCGGGTTGTTTCTGGTTGGAGAGGGTGCAGCTCGGGTAGTTTCTGGCGTTGGAGAAGTTGCAGCTCGGACAGTTTCTGGGGGTGGAGAGAGGGAAGCTCGGGTAGTTTCTGGGGGTGGAGAGAGGGCAGCTCGGGTAGTTTCTGGGGTTGGTGCGGGTGCAGCTCGGGTAGTGTTTGGGGTTGGAGAAGGTGCAGCTCGGGTAGTTTCTGGGGATGGAGAAGGTGCAGCTTGGGTAGTTTCTGGGGATGGAGAAGGTGCAGCTTGGGTAGTTTCTGGGGATGGAGAAGGTGCAGCTTGGGTAGTTTCTGGGGATGGAGTGGGTGCAGCTTGGGTAGTTTCTGGGGGTGGAGAGGGTGCAGCTTGGGTAGTTTCTGGGGCTGGAGAGGGTGCATCTCGGGCTGTTTCTGGTTGTAGAGGGTGAAGCTCGGGTAGTTTCTGGTTGGAGAGAATGCAGCTCGGACAGTTTCTGGGGATGGAGAGGGTTCAGCTTGGACAGTTTCTGGGGATGGAGAGGGTGCAGCTCCAGCAGTTTCTGGGCGTGGAGTGGGTGCAGCTTGGGTAGTTTCTGGGGGTGGAGAGGGGGCAGCTCGGGTAGTGTCTGGGGTTGGAGAAGGTGCAGCTCGGGTAGTTTCTGGGGGTGCAGAGGGTGCAAATCGGGTAGTTTCTGGGGTTGGAGAAGGTGCAGCTCGGGTAGTTTCTGGGGATGGAGACGGTGCAGGTCGGGTGGTTTCTGGGGGTGAAGAGGGTGCAGCTCAGGTAGTTTCTGGGGATGTACAACGTGCAGCTCGGTTAGTTTCTGGGGTCGAGAGGGTGCAGCTCGGACAGTTTCTGAGTTTGGAGAGGGTGGAGCTCGGGTAGTTTCTGGGGGTGGAGATGGGGCAGCTCGGGTAGTTTCTGCGGGTGGAGTGAGTGCAGCTCGGGTAGTTTCTGGTTGGAGAGTGTGCAGCTCGGGTAGTGTCTGGAGTTGGAGAAGGTGCAGCTCGGACAGTTTCTGTGGGTGGAGAGAGGGCAGCTCGGGTAGTTTCTGCGGGTG
Source organism: Carcharodon carcharias (assembly GCF_017639515.1). NCBI lineage: Eukaryota > Metazoa > Chordata > Chondrichthyes > Lamniformes > Lamnidae > Carcharodon > Carcharodon carcharias. The sequence goes on along the minus strand of NC_054472.1, from coordinate 3,294,184 downwards.
GTGCGGGTGCATCTCGGGCTGTTTCTGGTTGTAGAGCGTGAAGCTCGGGTAGTTTCTGGTTGGAGAGAGTGCAGCTCGGTTAGTTTCTGGGGTTGGAGAGGGTGCAGCTCGGACAGTTTCTGGGGGTGCAGAGGGTGCAGCTCGGACAGTTTCTGGGGGTGGAGAGGGTGCAGCTCGGGTAGTTTCTGGGGCTGGAGAGGGTGCAGCTCGGGTAGTTTCTGGGGATGGAGAGGGTGCAGCTCGAGTATTTTCTGGGGATGGAGAGGGTGCAGCTCGGATTGTTTCTGCGGGTTGAGAGGGCGCAGCTCGGACTGTTGCTGGGGTTGGAGAGTGTTCCACTCGTGTAGTTTCTGGGGGTGTAGAGGGTGCAGCTCGGACAGTTTCTGGGGGTGGAGAGGGTGCAGTTCGGATAGTTTCTGGGGTTGGAGACAGTGCAGCTCGGGTAGTTTCTGGGGATGGAGAGGGTGCAGCTCGGGTGGTTTCTGGGGGTGAAGATGGTGCAGCTCGGGTAGTTTCTGGGGATGTAGAACGTGCATCTCGGTTAGTTTCTGGGCATCAAGAGGGTGCAGATCGGGTAGTTTCTGGGGCTGGAGAGGGTGCATCTCGGTCTGTTTCTGGTTGGAGACGGTGAAGCTCGGGTAGTTTCTGGTTGGAGAGAGTGCAGCTCGGGTAGTTTCTGGGGATGGAGAGGGTGCAGCTCGGACAGTTTCTTGGGGGTGGAGAGGGTGCAGCTCGGGTAGTTTCTGGGGGTGGACAGGGGGCAGCTTGGGTAGTGTCTGGGGTTGGAGAAGGTGCAGCTCGGGTAGTTTTTGGGGGTGCAGAGGGTGCAGATCGGGTAGTTTCTGGGGATGGAGAGGGTGCAGCTCGGGTAGTTTCTGGGGGTTGAGAGGGTGCAGCTCGGGTAGTTTCTTGGAGTGGAGAGGGTGCAGCTCGGTTAGTTTCTGGGTTGGAGAGGGTGCAGCTCCGGTAGTTTCTGGGGATGGAGAGGGTGCAGCTCGGGTAGTTTCTGGGGGTGGAGAGGGTGCAGCTCCGGTAGTTTCTGGGGATGGAGAGGGTGCAGATCGGGTAGTTTCTGGGGATGGAGAGGGTGCAGCTCGGACAGTTTCTGGGGGTGGAGAGGGTGCAGGTCGGGTAGTTTCTTGGGATGGAGAGGGTGCAGATCAGGTAGTTTCTGGGGAAGCAGAGGGTGCAGATCGGGTTGTTTCTGTGGATGGAGAGGGTGCAGCTCTAGTAGTTTCTGGGGATGGAGAAGGTGCAGCTTGGGTAGTTTCTGGGGATGGAGAGGGTGCAGCTTGGGTAGTTTCTGGGGATGGAGAGGGTGCAGCTTGGGTTGTTTCTGGGGATGGAGAAGGTGCAGCTCGGGTAGTTTCTATGGATGGAGATGGTGCAGCTTGGGTAGTTTCTCGGGGTGGAGAGGGTGCAGCTCGGGTAGTTTCTGCGGATGTAGAACGTGCAGCTCGGTTAGTTTCTGGGGGTCGAGAGTGTGCAGCTCGGACAGTTTCTGAGTTTGGAGAGGCTGGAGCTCGGGTAGTTTCTGGGGGTGGAGATGGGGCAGCTCGGGTAGTTTCTGCGGGTGGAGAGAGTGCAGTTCGGGTAGTTTCTGGTTGGAGAGGGTGCAGCTCGGGTAGTTTCTGGGGTTGGAGAGGGTACTGCTCGAGTAGTGTCTGGGTTTGGAGAAAGTGCAGCTCGGGTAGTTTCTGAGGATGGAGAGGGTGCAGCTCGGGTAGTTTCTGGGGTTGGAGAGGGTGCAGCTCGGGTAGTTTCTGTGGGTGGAGAGGGTGCAGCTCGGGTAGTGTCTGGAGTTGGAGAAGGTGCAGCTCGGACAGTTTCTGTGGGTGGAGAGAGGGCAGCTCGGGTAGTTTCTGGGGGTGGAGAGAGTGCAGCTCGGAAAGTTTCTGGTTGGAGAGGGTGCAGCTCGGGTAGTTTCTGGGGTTGGAGAAGGTGCAGCTCGGGGAGTTTCTGGGGATGGAGAAGGTGCAGCTCGGGTAGTTTCTGGGGATGGAGAGGGTGCAGCTCGGGCTGTTTCTGGGGATGGAGAAGGTGCAGCTCGGGTAGTTTCTGGGGGTGGTGCGGGTGCATCTCGGGCTGTTTCTGGTTGTAGAGCGTGAAGCTCGGGTAGTTTCTGGTTGGAGAGAGTGCAGCTCGGACAGTTTCTGGGGGTGGAGAGGGGGCAGCTCGGACAGTTTCTGGGGGTGGTGAGGGCGCAGCTCGGACAGTTTCCTGGGGTTGGGGAGGCTGCAGATCGGGTAATTTCTGGGGGTGGAGTGGGTGCAGCTCGGGTAGTTTCTGGGGATGAAGTGGGTGGAGCTCGGGTAGTTGCTGGGGATGGAGAGGGTGCAGCTCGGACAGTTTCTGGCGATGGAGACGGTGCAGCTCGGGATGTTCCAGGGGCTGGAGAGGGTGCAGTTCGGATAGTTTCTGGGGTTGGAGACGGTGCAGCTCGGGTCGTTTCTGGGGATGGAGAGGGTGCAGCTCGGGTGGTTTCTGGGGGTGAAGAGGGTGCAGCTCGGATAGTTCCTGGGGATGTAGAACGTGCATCTCGGTTAGTTTCTGGGGGTCAAGAGGGTGCAGCTCGGACAGTTTCTGAGTTTGGAGAGGGTGGAGCTTGGGTCGTTACTGGGAATGGAGAGGGTGCAGCTCGGACAGTTTCTGGGGGTGGAGAGGGTGCAGCTCGGTTAGTGTCTGGGGTTGGAGAAGGTGCAGCTCGGGTAGTTTCTGGGGGTGCAGAGGGTGCAGATCGGGTATTTTCTGGGGGTGGAGAGGGTGCAGTTCGGGTAGTTTCTGGGGTTGGAGACGGTGCAGGTCGGGTAGTTTCTGGGGATGGAGAGGGTGCAGCTCGGGTAGTTTCTGCGGATGTAGAATGTGCAGCTCGGTTAGTTTCTGGGGGTCGAGAGGGTGCAGCTCGGACAGTTTCTGAGTTTGGAGAGGGTGGAGCTCAGGTAGTTTCTGGGGGTGGAGATGGGGCAGCTCGGGTAGTTTCTGCGGGTGGAGAGAGTGCAGCTCGGGTAGTTTCTGGTTGGAGAGGGTGCAGCTCGGTTAGTTTCTGGGGTTGGAGAGGGTACTGCTCGAGTAGTGTCTGGGTTTGGAGAAAGTGCAGCTCGGGTAGTTTCTGAGGATGGAGAGGGTGCAGCTCGGGTAGATTCTGGGGTTGGAGAGGGTGCAGCTCGGGTAGTTTCTGGGGGTGGAGAGGGTGCAGCTCGGGTAGTGTCTGGAGTTGGAGAAGGTGCAGCTCAGACAGTTTCTGTGGGTGGAGAGAGGGCAGCTCGGGTAGTTTCTGGGGGTGGAGAGAGTGCAGCTCGGAAAGTTTCTGGTTGGAGAGGGTGCAGCTCGGGTAGTTTCTGGGGTTGGAGAAGGTGCAGCTCGGGTAGATTCTGTTGATGGAGACGGTGCAGCTCGGGTGGTTTCTGGGGATGAAGAGGGTGCAGCTCAGGTAGTTCCTGGGGATGTAGAACGTTCATCTCGGTTAGTTTCTGGGGGTCAAGAGGGTGCAGGTCGGACAGTTTCTGTGTTTGGAGAGGGTGGAGCTTGGGTCGTTTCTGGGGATGGAGAGGGTGCAGAACGGACAGTTTCTGGGGGTGGAGAGGGTGCAGCTCGGGTAGTTTCTGGGGGTGGAGTCGGTACAGCTTGGGTAGTTTCTGGGGATGGAGAGGGTGCAGCTCGGGCTGTTTCTGGGGATGGAGAAGGTGCAGCTCGGGTAGTTTCTGGGGGTGGTGCGGGTGCATCTCGGGCTGTTTCTGGTTGTAGAGCGTGAAGCTCGGGTAGTTTCTGGTTGGAGAGAGTGCAGCTCGGACAGTTTCTGGGTTTGGAGAGGGGGCAGCTCGGACAGTTTCTGGGGGTGGTGAGGGCGCAGCTCGGACAGTTTCCTGTGGTTGGGGAGGCTGCAGATCGGGTAGTTTCTGGGGGTGGAGTGGGTGCAGCTCGGGTAGTTTCTGGGGATGAAGAGGGTGGAGCTCGGGTAGTTGCTGGGGATGGAGAGGGTGCAGCTCGGACAGTTTCTGGCGATGGAGACGGTGCAGCTCGGGATGTTCCAGGGGCTGGAGAGGGTGCAGTTCGGATAGTTTCTGGGGTTGGAGACGGTGCAGCTCGGGTCGTTTCTGGGGATGGAGAGCGTGCAGCTCGGGTGGTTTCTGGGGGTGAAGAGGGTGCAGCTCGGATAGTTCCTGGGGATGTAGAACGTGCATCTCGGTTAGTTTCTGGGGGTCAAGAGGGTGCAGCTCGGACAGTTTCTGAGTTTGGAGAGGGTGGAGCTTGGGTCGTTACTGGGGATGGAGAGGGTGCAGCTCGGACAGTTTCTGGGGCTGGAGAGGGTGCAGCTCGGGTAGTGTTTGGGTTTGGAGAAGGTGCAGCTCGGGTAGTTTCTGGGGGTGCAGAGGGTGCAGATCGGGTATTTTCTGGGGGTGGAGAGGGTGCAGTTCGGGTAGTTTCTGGGGTTGGAGACGGTGCAGGTCGGGTAGTTTCTGGGGATGGAGAGGGTGCAGCTCGGGTAGTTTCTGCGGATGTAGAATGTGCAGCTCGGTTAGTTTCTGGGGGTCGAGAGGGTGCAGCTCGGACAGTTTCTGAGTTTGGAGAGGGTGGAGCTCGGGTAGTTTCTGGGGGTGGAGATGGGGCAGCTCGGGTAGTTTCTGCGGGTGGAGAGAGTGCAGCTCGGGTAGTTTCTGGTTGGAGAGGGTGCAGCTCGGTTAGTTTCTGGGATTGGAGAGGGTACTGCTCGAGCAGTGTCTGGGTTTGGAGAAAGTGCAGCTCGGGTAGTTTCTGAGGATGGAGAGGGTGCAGCTCGGGTAGATTCTGGGGTTGGAGAGGGTGCAGCTCGGGTAGTTTCTGGGGGTGGAGAGGGTGCAGCTCGGGTAGTGTCTGGAGTTGGAGAAGGTGCAGCTCAGACAGTTTCTGTGGGTGGAGAGAGGGCAGCTCGGGTAGTTTCTGGGGGTGGAGAGAGTGCAGCTCGGAAAGTTTCTGGTTGGAGAGGGTGCAGCTCGGGTAGTTTCTGGGGTTGGAGAAGGTGCAGCTCGGGTAGTTTCTGTTGATGGAGACGGTGCAGCTCGGGTGGTTTCTGGGGATGAAGAGGGTGCAGCTCGGGTAGTTCCTGGGGATGTAGAACGTTCATCTCGGTTAGTTTCTGGGGGTCAAGAGGGTGCAGGTCGGACAGTTTCTGTGTTTGGAGAGGGTGGAGCTTGGGTCGTTTCTGGGGATGGAGAGGGTGCAGCTCGGACAGTTTCTGGGGGTGGAGAGGGTGCAGCTCGGGTAGTTTCTGGGGGTGGAGTCGGTACAGCTTGGGTAGTTTCTGGGGATGGAGTGGGTGCAGCTCGTGTAGTTTCTGGGGCTGGAGAGGGTGCAGCTCGGGTAGTTTCTGGGGGTGGAGAGGGTGCAGCTCCGGTAATTTCTGGGGATGGAGTGGGTGCAGCTCATGTAGTTTCTGGGGCTGGTGAGCGTGCAGCTCGGGTAGTTTCTGGGGTAGGAGAGGGTGCAGCTCGGGTAGTTTCTGGGGGAGGAGAGGGTGCAGCTCGTGTAGTTTCTGGGGGAGGAGAGGCTGCTGCTCGGGTAGTTTCTGGCGGTGGAGAGAGTGCTGCTCGGGTAGTTTCTGGGGGTGGAGAGTTGGCAGCTCGGGTAGTTTCTTGTTGGAGTGGGTGCAGCTCGGTTAGTTACTGGGGTTGGAGAGGTTGCATTTCGGGTAGTATCTGGGGTTAGAGAGGGTGCAGCTCACGCAGATTCTGGGGTTGGAGAGGGTGCAGCTCGGGTAGTGGCTGGGGTTGGAGAGGGTGCAGCTCGGGTATTTTCTGGGGATGGAGAGGGTGCAGCCAGTTAGTTTCTGGGGTTGGAGAGGGTGCAGCTCGGACTGTTTCCTGGGATGGAGAGGGTGCAGCTCGGGCTTTTTCTGGTTGGAGAGGGTGCAGCTCGGGTAGTTTCTGGGGTTGGAGAGGTTGCAGCTCGGACAGTTTCTGGGGTTGGAGAGGGCGCAGCTCGGACAGTTTCTGGTGTTGGAGAGGGTGCAGCTCGGGTAGTTTCTGGGGGTGGAGAGGGTGCAGCTCGGACAGTTTCTGGGGGTGGAGAGGGTGCAGCTCGGGTAGTGTCTGGAGTTGGAGAAGGTGCAGCTCAGACAGTTTCTGTGGGTGGAGAGAGGGCAGTTCGGGTAGTTTCTGGGGGTGGAGAGAGTGCAGCTCGGAAAGTTTCTGGTTGGAGAGGGTGCAGCTCGGGTAGTTTCTGGGGTTGGAGAAGGTGCAGCTCGGGTAGTTTCTGTTGATGGAGACGGTGCAGCTCGGGTGGTTTCTGCGGATGAAGAGGGTGCAGCTCGGGTAGTTCCTGGGGATGTAGAACGCTCATCTCGGTTAGTTTCTGGGGGTCAAGAGGGTGCAGGTCGGACAGTTTCTGTGTTTGGAGAGGGTGGAGCTTGGGTCGGTTTCTGGGGATGGAGAGGGTGCAGCTCGGACAGTTTCTGGGGGTGGAGAGGGTGCAGCTCGGGTAGTTTCTGGGGGTGGAGTCGGTACAGCTTGGGTAGTTTCTGGGGATGGAGTGGGTGCAGCTCGTGTAGTTTCTGGGGCTGGAGAGGGTGCAGCTCGGGTAGTTTCTGGGGGTGGAGAGGGTGCAGCTCCGGTAATTTCTGGGGATGGAGTGGGTGCAGCTCATGTAGTTTCTGGGGCTGGTGAGCGTGCAGCTCGGGTAGTTTCTGGGGTAGGAGAGGGTGCAGCTCGGGTAGTTTCTGGGGGAGGAGAGGGTGCAGCTCGTGTAGTTTCTGGGGGAGGAGAGGCTGCTGCTCGGGTAGTTTCTGGCGGTGGAGAGAGTGCTGCTCGGGTAGTTTCTGGGGGTGGAGAGTTGGCAGCTCGGGTAGTTTCTTGTTGGAGTGGGTGCAGCTCGGGTAGTTACTGGGGTTGGAGAGGTTGCATTTCGGGTAGTATCTGGGGTTAGAGAGGGTGCAGCTCACGCAGATTCTGGGATTGGAGAGGGTGCAGCTCGGGTAGTGTCTGGGGTTGGAGAGGGTGCAGCTCGGGTATTTTCTGGGGATGGAGAGGGTGCAGCCAGTTAGTTTCTGGGGTTGGAGAGGGTGCAGCTCGGACTGTTTCCTGGGATGGAGAGGGTGCAGCTCGGGCTTTTTCTGGTTGGAGAGGGTGCAGCTCGGGTAGTTTCTGGGGTTGGAGAGGTTGCAGCTCGGACAGTTTCTGGGGTTGGAGAGGGCGCAGCTCGGACAGTTTCTGGTGTTGGAGAGGGTGCAGCTCGGGTAGTTTCTGGGGGTGGAGAGGGTGCAGCTCAGACAGTTTCTGGGGGTGGAGAGGGTGCCGCTCGCATACTTTCAGGGGTTGGAGAGGGTGCAGCTCGGGTAGTTTCTGGGGGTGGAGAGGGTGCAGCTCGGACAGTTTCTGCAGTTGGAGGTGGTGCAGCTCGGGTAGTTTCTGTGGGTGCAGAGCGTGCAGCTCGGGTAGTTTCTGGGGTTGGAGAGATTGCAGCTCGGACAGTTTCTGCAGTTGGAGGTGGTGCAGCTCGGGTAGTTTCCGTGGGTGCAGAGCGTGCAGCTCAGGTAGTTTCTGGGGTTGGAGAGATTGCAGCTTGGGCAGTTTCTAGGCGTGAAGAGGGGGCAGCTCGGGGAGTTTCTGGTTGCAGAGGGTGCTGCTCAGGTAGTTTCTGGGGATGGAGAGGGTGCAGCTCGGGTAGTTTCTGGGGATGGAGAGGTTGCAGCTCGGGTAGTTTCTGGGGATGGAGAGGTTGCAGCTCGGGTAGTTTCTGGGGATGGAGAGGTTGCAGCTCGGGTAGTTTCTGGGGATGGAGAGGGTGCAGCTCGGGTATTTTCCGGGGATGGAGAGGGTGCAGCTTGGACAGTTTCTGGGGGTGGAGAGGGCGCAGCTCGGACAGTTTCTGGGGTTGGAGAGGGTGCAGCTCGGGTAGTTTCTGGGGGTGGAAATGGTGCAGCTCGGGTAGTTTCTGGGGATGGAGAGGTTGCAGCTCGGGTAGTTTCTGGGGATGGAGAGGGTGCAGCTCGGGTATTTTCCGGGGATGGAGAGGGTGCAGCTTGGACAGTTTCTGGGGGTGGAGAGGGCGCAGCTCGGACAGTTTCTGGGGTTGGAGAGGGTGCAGCTCGGGTAGTTTCTGGGGGTGGAAATGGTGCAGCTCGGGTAGTTTCTGGGGATGGAGAGGTTGCAGCTCGGGTAGTTTCTGGGGATGGAGAGGGTGCAGCTCGGACAGTTTCTGGATGGAGAGGGTGCAGCTCGGGTATTTTCTGGGGTAGGAGAGGGTGCAGCTCGAGTAGTGTCTGGGTTTGGAGAAAGTGCAGCTCGGGTAGTTTCTGGGGTTGGAGAGGGTGCAGCTTGGGTAGTGTCTGGGGTTGGAGAGGGTGCAGCTCGGGTAGTTTCTGGGGATGGAGAGGGTGCAGCTCGGGTAGTTTCTGGGGTTGGAGAGGGTGCAGCTCGGGTAGTTTTTGGGGTTGGAGAAGGTGCAGCTCAGACAGTTTCTGGGGGTGGAGAAGGTGCAGCTCGGACAGTTTCTGGGGGTGGAGAAGGTGCAGCAAGGGGAGTTTCTGGGGGTGGAGAGAGTGCAGCTCGGACAGTTCCTGGGGGTGGAGAGGGTGCAGCTCGGATATTTTCTGGGTGTGGAGAGTGTGCAGCTCGGGTAGTTTTTGTGGGTGGAGAGGGGGCAGGTCGGACAGCTTCTGGGGGTGGAGAGGGGGCAGCTCGGGTTGTTTCTGCAGGTGGAGAAATTACAGCTCGGGTAGTTTCTGGTTGGAGAGGGTGCAGCTAGGGTAGTTTCTGGGGATGGAGAGGGTGCAGCTCGGGTAGTGTCTGGGGTTGGTGAAGGTGCAGCTCGGACAGTTTCTGGGGGTGGAGAGAGGGCAGCTCGGGTAGTTTCTGGGGTTGGTGCGGGTGCAGCTCGGGTAGTGTTTGGGGTTGGAGAAGGTGCAGCTCGGGTAGTTTCTGGGGATGGAGAAGGTGCAGCTTGGGTAGTTTCTGGGGATGGAGAAGGTGCAGCTTGGGTAGTTTCTGGGGATGGAGAAGGTGCAGCTTGGGTAGTTTCTGGGGATGGAGTGGGTGCAGCTTGGGTAGTTTCTGGGGGTGGAGAGGGTGCAGCTTGGGTAGTTTCTGGGGCTGGAGAGGGTGCATCTCGGGCTGTTTCTGGTTGTAGAGGGTGAAGCTCGGGTAGTTTCTGGTTGGAGAGAGTGCAGCTCGGACAGTTTCTGGGGATGGAGAGGGTTCAGCTCGGACAGTTTCTGGGGATGGAGAGGGTGCAGCTCCAGCAGTTTCTGGGGGTGGAGTGGGTGCAGCTCGTGTAGTTTCTGGGGCTGGAGAGGGTGCAGCTCGGGTAGTTTCTGGGGGTGGAGAGGGTGCAGCTCGGACAGTTTCTGGGGGTGGAGAGGGTGCAGCTCGGCTAGTTTCTGGGGGTGGAGTCGGTACAGCTTGGGTAGTTTCTGGGGATGGAGTGGGTGCAGCTCGTGTAGTTTCTGGGGCTGGAGAGGGTGCAGCTCGGGTAGTTTCTGGGGGTGGAGAGGGTGCAGCTCCGGTAATTTCTGGGGATGGAGTGGGTGCAGCTCATGTAGTTTCTGGGGCTGGTGAGCGTGCAGCTCGGGTAGTTTCTGGGGTAGGAGAGGGTGCAGCTCGGGTAGTTTCTGGGGGAGGAGAGGGTGCAGCTCGTGTAGTTTCTGTGGGAGGAGAGGCTGCTGCTCGGGTAGTTTCTGGCGGTGGAGAGAGTGCTGCTCGGGTAGTTTCTGGGGGTGGAGAGTTGGCAGCTCGGGTAGTTTCTTGTTGGAGTGGGTGCAGCTCGGGTAGTTACTGGGGTTGGAGAGGTTGCATTTCGGGTAGTATCTGGGGTTAGAGAGGGTGCAGCTCACGCAGATTCTGGGGTTGGAGAGGGTGCAGCTCGGGTAGTGTCTGGGGTTGGAGAGGGTGCAGCTCGGGTATTTTCTGGGGATGGAGAGGGTGCAGCCAGTTAGTTTCTGGGGTTGGAGAGGGTGCAGCTCGGACTGTTTCCTGGGATGGAGAGGGTGCAGCTCGGGCTTTTTCTGGTTGGAGAGGGTGCAGCTCGGGTAGTTTCTGGGGTTGGAGAGGTTGCAGCTCGGACAGTTTCTGGGGTTGGAGAGGGCGCAGCTCGGACAGTTTCTGGTGTTGGAGAGGGTGCAGCTCGGGTAGTTTCTGGGGGTGGAGAGGGTGCAGCTCGGACAGTTTCTGGGGGTGGAGAGGGTGCCGCTCGCATACTTTCAGGGGTTGGAGAGGGTGCAGCTCGGGTAGTTTCTGGGGGTGGAGAGGGTGCAGCTCGGACAGTTTCTGCAGTTGGAGGTGGTGCAGCTCGAGTAGTTTCTGTGGGTGCAGAGCGTGCAGCTCGGGTAGTTTCTGGGGTTGGAGAGATTGCAGCTCGGACAGTTTCTGCAGTTGGAGGTGGTGCAGCTCGGGTAGTTTCCGTGGGTGCAGAGCGTGCAGCTCAGGTAGTTTCTGGGGTTGGAGAGATTGCAGCTTGGGCAGTTTCTAGGCGTGAAGAGGGGGCAGCTCGGGGAGTTTCTGGTTGCAGAGGGTGCTGCTCAGGTAGTTTCTGGGGATGGAGAGGGTGCAGCTCGGGTAGTTTCTGGGGATGGAGAGGTTGCAGCTCGGGTAGTTTCTGGGGATGGAGAGGTTGCAGCTCGGGTAGTTTCTGGGGATGGAGAGGTTGCAGCTCGGGTAGTTTCTGGGGATGGAGAGGGTGCAGCTCGGGTATTTTCCGGGGATGGAGAGGGTGCAGCTTGGACAGTTTCTGGGGGTGGAGAGGGCGCAGCTCGGACAGTTTCTGGGGTTGGAGAGGGTGCAGCTCGGGTAGTTTCTGGGGGTGGAAATGGTGCAGCTCGGGTAGTTTCTGGGGATGGAGAGGTTGCAGCTCGGGTAGTTTCTGGGGATGGAGAGGGTGCAGCTCGGGTATTTTCCGGGGATGGAGAGGGTGCAGCTTGGACAGTTTCTGGGGGGTGGAGAGGGCGCAGCTCGGACAGTTTCTGGGGTTGGAGAGGGTGCAGCTCGGGTAGTTTCTGGGGGTGGAAATGGTGCAGCTCGGGTAGTTTCTGGGGATGGAGAGGTTGCAGCTCGGGTAGTTTCTGGGGATGGAGAGGGTGCAGCTCGGACAGTTTCTGGATGGAGAGGGTGCAGCTCGGGTATTTTCTGGGGTAGGAGAGGGTGCAGCTCGAGTAGTGTCTGGGTTTGGAGAAAGTGCAGCTCGGGTAGTTTCTGGGGTTGGAGAGGGTGCAGCTTGGGTAGTGTCTGGGGTTGGAGAGGGTGCAGCTCGGGTAGTTTCTGGGGATGGAGAGGGTGCAGCTCGGGTAGTTTCTGGGGTTGGAGAGGGTGCAGCTCGGGTAGTTTTTGGGGTTGGAGAAGGTGCAGCTCAGACAGTTTCTGGGGGTGGAGAAGGTGCAGCTCGGACAGTTTCTGGGGGTGGAGAAGGTGCAGCAAGGGGAGTTTCTGGGGGTGGAGAGAGTGCAGCTCGGACAGTTCCTGGGGGTGGAGAGGGTGCAGCTCGGATATTTTCTGGGTGTGGAGAGTGTGCAGCTCGGGTAGTTTTTGTGGGTGGAGAGGGGGCAGGTCGGACAGCTTCTGGGGGTGGAGAGGGGGCAGCTCGGGTTGTTTCTGCAGGTGGAGAAATTACAGCTCGGGTAGTTTCTGGTTGGAGAGGGTGCAGCTAGGGTAGTTTCTGGGGATGGAGAGGGTGCAGCTCGGGTAGTGTCTGGGGTTGGTGAAGGTGCAGCTCGGACAGTTTCTGGGGGTGGAGAGAGGGCAGCTCGGGTAGTTTCTGGGGTTGGTGCGGGTGCAGCTCGGGTAGTGTTTGGGGTTGGAGAAGGTGCAGCTCGGGTAGTTTCTGGGGATGGAGAAGGTGCAGCTTGGGTAGTTTCTGGGGATGGAGAAGGTGCAGCTTGGGTAGTTTCTGGGGATGGAGAAGGTGCAGCTTGGGTAGTTTCTGGGGATGGAGTGGGTGCAGCTTGGGTAGTTTCTGGGGGTGGAGAGGGTGCAGCTTGGGTAGTTTCTGGGGCTGGAGAGGGTGCATCTCGGGCTGTTTCTGGTTGTAGAGGGTGAAGCTCGGGTAGTTTCTGGTTGGAGAGAGTGCAGCTCGGACAGTTTCTGGGGATGGAGAGGGTTCAGCTCGGACAGTTTCTGGGGATGGAGAGGGTGCAGCTCCAGCAGTTTCTGGGT